>NC_135483.1:38842150-39163817 GCF_052094955.1 Ictidomys tridecemlineatus | reverse complement strand
TTTCATAATTCTTCTCAAAGCACTCGCACATTAACTACTATCTCAATATAAACAAATTCTTAATTCAGGCTTCCCTTGGTTAATACAATGCATATCTTCTGGCTAATTTGGTTATAAACATCTTTCCATAAACTGAGACTGATTTGCCCGTTAAATTGCATTATAATATTGAGAACACGGTGCTCCCCAAGACATTTTTGATTCTGGATATAATAGAGTTGGAACCCCAGAATTTAATAAACATTTTAAGATAAAAATAATAATAACTTACCATTGAGATATCATCTATATTTGAAAGAGTTGTCACAGTCACACGCTATGCAGTTGCAATAGGGACAAGATAGCAAGCACAAGAAGTAGGTGCTCTCAGATTCCGCCCATCTGTGAGGTACAATCCTTTAGAATGAATGTGTGACTAAATTCATGAATTTATGAGTTTAGAAGTCTATCCAGCGAAGTGAGATCATTTGTCAGTGTTGCAAAATCACCACTCACTACTATGTTTAGCATTATTATTCTGTCTCAGGACAGCCAACTTAAAGAGAACCAGATATCATACCAGTCCAGACAAGAGGGCCATGGAAATGTTTTTGACGAAACAGGCACAGTGCATTCTTGTTGGCCATTGGCTGTTTCCTGGAGATGTCCATCAATCTAAAACTCACCAGACTCCTGGAAGCAGGACTTGAACAAAACGTAACTCCAAATCAATATTCAAATAGAACTGAACCCAAATGTTAATGTTTCACTAAACCATGAACTGAACCAACTTTCCCAGAGGAGGAAGAAGAAGAAAAAGAAAAAAATAAAAAATAAAAAACTACAGCAGTTTGATTTGAAGCCAAAACTATATGTTTTATGAAACTATTGAACTGGAACAAAGTCAGATCACAATATTCCCTGAACTGAATTTAAATTAAACAACTAAATTTTTTATTCCTTTCAAATTGAATCCCTGGCTATAAATAAGGATTACTTTAGTGCAGATGATATTTAGTCCAATCTACGGGCAATTTTTTTCTGTGTCAATTTCCTATTTTATACCAAGGTATAAATGATCCCTACCTTCTCTAGTACAGTTTTACCGAGAGGAGTAAGTGAAATAAGCAAGCAGTTATTGTTATCATCATCTCTTTCATCCATCTGTGTTGTGTCCAGCACATAAGGGGTCAACTGTTTTAAGTCCTCCAATATGTTCACTGGCCACCAGAGGGCAGCAGAAAGGTATGAACCCTCTCTGGAACTGACTTGAAACTTGTCCTGTTCTTAAGGACAAGCACTGGAGCTTCTAAGCCCTTTGCTTATATTAACACATTTAGTCCTTAACACAATGCAATTGGGTAGGTTCTGTTATTGTTTGCATAGGTCAGATGAGGAAACTGAGGTAAAGAGTGGTGAAGAAATTTGTTGAAGATCACATAACTAGCAGGTGGCAGAGCCAGGATTCGAACCCAGGCAACATGGCCACAGAGCTCCTATTCAAACCTATGACTATCTGCTGCCATCTGATATTCATTTTGGAGGCCACTAACCTGAGAGAAGTTCATGTGTCGGCCTCATTCGTAAGCAGGGGTGGAACCGCAACCCAGGATGACCTTATAAAGTCTGCCCACAGTTCAGGACCCAGAGTTAGGAGAGTCAAAACCTGAGCCAGAGGAGTATGATGCTGTCAACAGTAGAGTTAGGGGGAAATTCAAGGCACAGGATTAACCAAGTAGATGTCGGGGAAGTTTCAGTAAAGGGGGAGGTGATGGGAGTAAAGGCAGAAAAATGATCAAGACAGTTGCCCTTGACAAAAAATAGTTATCGTCATGGTGGCTCAGTCCAACTGGCCCATTCTTCAGAAGCTGCAGTATGTCCTCAGATTTAAAGAGCCAATACTAGCAAGACAACAGGGAGCTGACTCGGTTCCATTTTCACAGCGATTTCCATTTTTTCTCTTTGCTTATTTTTTAAAATGGAAAAAAAGAGAGAGAGAGAGAAAAAAACCCTGTCATCCTAGTCATCATAGCTAAGCCTCTCAAAATAACAGTTCATGCTACTTTTCCAACATCCTCATTTCCCACGCCCTCTTCAACCCACTCAACTCAAGACTTCGGCACTCACCCCTTCACCAAAGCTAACCTCACCAGGGTCACCAGCCCTCCACCAAATGCCAAACCCGATGGCTTTGTCCATTGGATTCAGATGTGCCTACGGTATTTGACACTGTCAACTACTTCATGAAACTCTCTCTCTCTCTCTCTCTCTCTCTCTCTTTTTCTTGCACACACACACACACACGCACACACACACACACACACACACACCCACCATGGTGTAAAATTCCATGTTTAAATGTTCTCAATTCTGGACCTTGCGTGTTCCATCCACGGAACACCATTTTTAGTCTTCTTCCTGGCTCTTCATTTCTTTTCATCATCTCTTGTCAACAATAATACAAAGGGTCTGGGGCAGGAGCTCAGTGGTAGAGCTCTCATCTAGCATGTGCAAAGCCCTAGGTTCCATCTCCCCCACTGCAAATAATAGTAATAATAATAATAATAATTAATGCAAAAGTTTCTAACCTGTCTCCATATCTGCAGACTGGATGCTCCAACCCATCCTCAACATTAACCGAGTTCCTAAAATGCCAATCTGATTGTGTTTCTTCCTTGCCTCAGATGATTCCATAGTTTCTGTTTCCCACATCACAAAAATCACTTAGCATGGTATTCAAGATTCCTCTTGACTTCCTGTCTGCTTTTCCGCGTTGTTCTAGCTCTGCCCCACACATGCCTTTAGCCTATGCTTTCTGCTCAAAGTCATCTCACTTCCCATAGCTTGCTTCTCAAGCCTCTTTTCCTTTGCCTCCCTCAGAATGCAGCTCAGTTGTCTCCTTCTATAAAGACTTCCTTGAAATTCTTTCCCCCCCATTCAGAGACCCTAGTTTCCCCCAGAGAGCTCCAGTGCAAGTGAGCCATCTGATGATGGCAAGTCATTCAGAGCCATATGTCACCTGTGCAGACTCCAACCTCCCTGAGGGAAGGACCATGCGGAATTTATGTGGGTGTCTCCAGCATCCGACCCAGAGAGACCCTTAAAATCTATGTCTCAGGAGTAAATGGATTTCCTTTAGAGAAAACAATGACAGGAGAATGACGACATGGGGACACTACATTGGAACATTAGTGCTTTCAAAATGGTGGCACCACCCACTGAAATCCTGACTTTGAATCTCATTAGTTCTCAGGGATCTGAAGGAAAGAGGTAATGCTGAAAGCCATAAATTAGAAGTCAAGCGAGAGTCATCATATTGATTTTATTTCATTATCATTGAGAAGGCAGCGGGAATGTTAATGAGAACCAGCAGGGGCGGGCTGCACCAAGGGCCTGGTCTGAGTGGGACTGCCTGCCTGGGGAGCAGCCTGCATGACTGGCTTTCCTCTGTGTAGACCACTCAGCAGAACAAGCCCTGACAGTTTAACATGGAGCAGAAAATGTGCTTTCTAGGTAGGTAACAGGGCATTTAACATATTTGACTGGAATCATGTGGACCAGATTTTTTTTGTTTGCTTGTCTTGCTAAAAGAAGTAGAATCTTTTCACTCTGCCTCCTCACTCCCACCCCCTAATTTAGGAGTAATTTAATAGCCTGAGAAAAATGTGTATGCATAAGTTCCCCATTTGTTTAGTGAAACATCAGAGAAATGGCACCGTCGCTCTAATCTGTTGTCCTAGTCGAGAGCCAGGCTGCAGCTATGAGGCAGAGATGGATGCAGGCAGTGCCTGTGTGGCATGCACTCACCTGCTGAGTGCAATTTAATATTTCCTTTGTCTGTAAAAGAGTGAAAAATACTCATGCCCAGTTTTTCCAAAGTCTTTTCTATGACCATGAAAAAGGCTTCAGATTTGGGGGTGACATAGGATGAGGGGTGGAGAATAGAACAATCTTCTATTACTATAGGTCAACCATGTGGGGTGTTTCATTCCTTCCCACTGAACTTCCCCCCATTTCCAGTGCAGCCTGGAGATTCCACACATGGACTTTGCCTTCAACATTCTGGATTTAAATCCTAGCTCTCCAAATTCTTAGTCATGTAAATTTCAGACAAGTCATTTAGCCCCTTGAGTCCTTGTGCTCTCAGCTCTACGTTGGGGATAGTAATACCTTCCTCAGAGAGTTGCTCTAATGAGAAAATGCCTGTAAAATGCTTGGCACTGAGCCTGAATCAGCACTTTGTTAAAGTGAGCTGTTATGATTTAAATTCTTAGAAATTGGATTGGCTTTCTAGAAGCTCCAAATCAACCCAAGCTCAGTGTGCCTTCCCATCTGGTCTCAAGCATTTGGCAACCTCGGGATGACTGCTGGTGACGTTAATGGCAGAGCACCACGTCAGCTGAGGAGAGAGAGCAGATCTGCTCTGTACGGTTCAAGGTAATCACTGTTGCAATCACAAGCAATTTTTGCTACTGTCAGCATCGCCAAGCCAATGTTGATTTGGACGAGAAAGCTGGATCACGCTTAAGTTTGTTCATATACAAGCCAATCTATCAACAAAACTCCAAATGTCCCCTCTTTTGAGTGATGAAGTAACAAAGGAGTTGACAGTCCAGGTCATCAGGTCTAGAATCCTGTGTCCAACTGTGTCCTGTATCCCAAATATCATATCATAGTGAAAAAGAAACCAAGAGAGAATTCAGGCAACTTTCCATGTGCAACACTACACATAATTTGATTTTCAAATTTCAGACCAAGTTCTCAGGATTGACCACTGGAACTTTTTTTCTTTTTTTTTTTTGGCATTTTCTTCTCTAAAGTCTGATTTATAAATCATAGAATAAATAATTATGTTGTTTCCACAGCCACTCTCTTAAACATAATCTCCTTTTTGTAGACATAAAGTAGACATTTCAGTAGAGAAACACCAGTCGAGAAGAGGAGCAAGGAGAGGTTAAGAAAAGAGTCTTGGAAATCTTCCCAGATTTCACAACTGTAGCTTTTTTAAAGTAGTCCCTTAAGGGAGGAACTGGAAAACCACTACAAGAACTCTTTCACCAGTACAGATCACCCAAAATGAAATGAACAATGTATTTCAATAAGATAAACAATAACAAGTCTGAGCCTTCAAGTCAAGCCTCAATACCAGTGTGACATATAGAGATGGTATATTAATTGGAAGTCACTCACAGAGGCAAGTAACTGTGCATATATATGTATATACATGTGCATACACATACATGTGTACATGTGTATGTAGACATATGCATGTCATCTCCTGGTATCCATAGGACATTGGTTCCAGGACTCCCCCGCAGACACAATCTGTGGATACTGAAATCCATAATATAAAATAGCACAGTATTGTACAGTTTCAAGTATTTTCAATATTCAGCATATAACCTATGCTTTCCCCCCCCATACTTTAAGTCATCTCTAGATTTTTTATAACACTTAATATAACATACATGCAATATACATAGTTATTATACTGTATTATTTAGGGAAAAACAAGTAAAAAAATCTCTACATGTTCAATATACATGCAATTTCTTTCTTGTTTTTTTTCTCTGAATATTTCCTATTCAAAATTGGTGGAATCTGTCAGTGCAGAACCCACTGACATGGAGAGTCAAGTCAATGCATAAGAATACCCTATGGTTCTGCTTCCTTGTGTGAATTCTGATCTCTCTCTCTCTCTCTCTCTCTCTCTCTCTCTCTCTCTCTCTCTCTCTCACACACACACACACACACACACACACACACACACACACACTTGTTACAGCAATTCCCTGGAGCACGAATTCCACAGGTCAGGCAGTTAGGAGGAAAGATGGATGCAATGTGTAAAAGAATCCACAAGCCTGAGCCCCACAAGGACAGACTGACCCCTGTGTCAGTTCTTCTTGCCTCTGACATCAATAAGATAGAACTTCTAGAGCCCTTCATTATAGAGCTAGGTACATTCACCTGGAGAAGCTAAAGGAGGATTCCAGAAGGTAAAGTCTATGCCCCCACACTACTGAGGGGCGTTCATAGAACAGCAACAGCAGGACAATCTACAAAATGACTGCTCACTGCCACCCTGTGAATCCCGCATTCCCTCCTGTGGCCCGCCATTCCTGGAAACATACAGGAATGGGAATTCTGGCCAATGTAGTATCAGCCACGCCGGCACCATGAAACCAATGCCTAGCAGACCCTCTGCTGCCCACCTCTGTGTAAATCCTCTTCAGAGAATGCATTTTCCAATATAGGATGATTGAAAAGTCCATTAGAATAAAGACTCCTTACCTCATCATATTATTCACAAACTAAAAATAACTATTAACTTCAAAAGTAATTGGATTATCCAGAAATCTCCATTGAATTCTTAAGAAGAAAGACCATTTCCAGGGGCATAGGAGTCAGTCGATTTTATCAACACCCCTCTGTCCTGCACATGTGCACGTGCTCACAAACGCATACTAATTTGCAGTCCATTAGCATAGTTGTATAGTTTCAAGTTTCATGTATTTTCAATATTCAGTAAATGTCAGATCTTGGCAGGGATGTCCCGTGTGAAGTGAGTGTGCCTGTCCTCACTGTCCCCCCTGTGCACTGATGGCCTTGAGATTGAGAGATCACTTTGCCTGACACAGAGTCATCTGGAAAGCATCAAACCTGAGCTGTCTGGCTGCTCTTTAAAGTTGTGTGTCTCTTGGTTTTACAATAAACTGTAGTGTATTGGGATATTAGAGGTGAACATTACTATTTTAACCAACTCTTTAAAACAGGAAAAAAAATGTAAGGAGCGATCACATGGCAATATTCAATATTTTTTTCATTATATTTTCTAATAATTCTCAAGCACTGGTAGCCATAAAAACCTTCATAATGTGTTTATTGAGACCAGTAATCAATGTAGGATGGAATTTTCAATATAACATGGGCAGCACACGTTTGATGGAACTCTGCCCCTTTGCTGGGGTATAAACTTGACTCCCTCTTTGGGGCATTGAGGTAGTAAAACACAAGAGAACTTCCTAATGGAAATGAGACTATTCTCATTAAATTAAATGAGACCATTTAATGTGGGTGAAAGTGATTTAAAATTCACACACCTCCTGCAAATATGTTCTTGATTTACTTTTTAAAGAGTAAAATGGGTTTAGTAAATATTGCCAGGTATAATAAATCATAAAACATTTAACACCGATTTGTCAAATGTAGTTTACATGAACTAGCACTTAGCATTATTTATGCCAGACTGAATGAAATGGCAGATATGTATGGAGGGTTTGCAGCCAGCTAGGAAACATGCTATGAGCAAAAAACTGTTCTGGGTGGCATGATGGTTAAAGAAAATTACACAACACTACATTATCCCCTAAAGTGCTTAGCATCTGGATGGGGCACTCCCACCGTAATATAAAGCAGAGTATGAGAAGCTGTTCATACCAGCTCACTTTTAGCTACACCAACCAATCAAAATTATCCTTTCTTTCTACTCCTCACCCCCAGCTGACCACCATCCATCAAGAAATTCCTTGCCCTCTCAAAAACTATTGACCTGAACTTACTACCCCAGACTTATCAATATTTCATTGTTTCTAACACTTTCGAGTTTTCAGCACTAGATCTCGTCTTGAATGGCTTCACAATCTCTTCTGGGGCCAGCCCTTGGTTCCACCCTTAACTATGATGATTACCTAGAGTTAAAAGATGTAGAACTTGAATATTCTGTGTAATATCCTGACATAATTCAGTGCATGCCCTCAGACTCCACCCTAATACAGGCTAATTTGGTTAATGTCATTACCCAATCCATACTGAAAATTGTGTACATTCACAAGGTGCCATGGGGATTCTCACTGGTTTCTTCAAAAGTTGAGGTCAATCATAGAGGGATGGGGATCGGCATAATCAATTGAGTCTATTCCACCAGCATATTGATATCATGAAGCTCTAGAATGAGAGAGGACCCTGTCAGGAGACCAGATCATAGTTTCCATGTGTAAATGTTTCCTAAAACCATAACTAACTTCTTTTTTTGGCATAGGTACCAACTTGTCATTATAGACAGATCAAGATTTCAACAAACAATGTCAAGATACTCTGATACATTTTCTGGTCTCCCCGTTATTTCAGCATGACATTCATCTCTGTTTCATCGGTTACTCTTTCTTTTCTATTAACTATGAAATCAAGAATTCAAGGTTGATGATTTTGATCCAGAGAAGACTGAACTTGAATTCTAGGGGAAAGAAGCTGATTTTCAAGGAGGAGAGGCTATCCAGTCTGACCTGGTATTAGAATCAGGACACACAGGGGAAATGCCTCTGCCTACGTGGAAGAAATGGAGGTTAAGAATTTGGGCTTAGGTTGTTAAATCATTTTTTTTTTTCATGTTCTGTAGCTTTTAAACAAGCTCGAGACTTTTAAAAAGTATTCTTCAATGATGACAGCAAGTCAGCATCTGGTTGGCCAGGATAAATCTGAGGGCTTAAGGTTACTCTCACTGGAACTATACTTACGGGTGCTGTTTTGTGGGACAAAAAGATACCGGAACTCGAGGAGTGAGGGGAAGAGATGTAGAATATTAAATGGTTGGAAAAGAGGCTTCAGAATCCAAGCCAAAGGAAGTCTATTCCCTAAGAGAGTCCTGGCCTGCCATATCAAATGAGTGCTCCGCCCTCCACCAGACGTTTGCTCTGCTAGATTTTTTATTTGTTGTCCTCTGGTGGCAGATGTGTAAATGATTAAACTTAACAGCCTTGCCATAGGATCCCTTCATCTCCAAGGTTACGCATTTCAACAGAAAACTCTGTTAAGACCAAGCCTTGGATATGGCCTACTCAGATTTGCTTTTGTGGTCTTGTCCTGAGGTCACACCATGTTCTGATCCCCAAATTACCTTGTAGCACACATTTCTTGTGTCTCTACACAGCTCCGTGGCTCACTTTGATTCAGCTGCAGCTTTAGTGAGAATCTGCAATTCCCCATGCACTGCTAGCACCCACTTCAAGATTGTGCCTGATTTCTTTACATGTTCTAACCCCAGAGCCTTTGCCACTGCCACAGGAGTTTGATCAGAACAAGAACAAATGCAGCCAGGGAGTACACAGAAGTTGATGTTCCCAGAGAAAACCCAGCTCCCAATCCTTTTGCTGCATAGTTCCATATATTTCTGAGACATCACAGCAGAATGAAACTTCATTGTGTATGGTGGATTTTTTCCTCCTGATTTGTCTCACTCTCCCCACTACCTCCTATCATTCCATGGAATTACTTTCCAAATAAAGTATCTGTACCCAAATCCTAGACTCATCATCAGATTTTAGGAAAAGCCAAACAACTCATACTAAGCCAAAAGTCTTCCCCTTTTCTCTCTCTCTCTCTCTCTCTCTCTCTCTCTCTCTCTCTCTCTCTCTCTCTCTCTCTCTCTCTCTCTCTCTCTCCCCTCCACCCCCATCCACATGTGTGCATAGAAGAGCACATACTTTTAATAAACTACCAGAACATACTGTAGCAGGAGTTTTGTCCCATTATTTAGGCTATGAAAATTTGTCCTTAAAGGAGTGAGTAGGGTATACTTGTTTTTCCACTCAAAGGATTAATTGCTATGGAAATAGTCTTTCTCGTAGAGAAGTAGACAAAATAGATAAAATTACTGTTTTCATGCATTGGCTAAAAATCAGCATAGCACTGATTCCTGAGAAAAAAGGAAGCAAATCTGGTGAGCCCTACAATTTCAACAGCTTACATCCTGGGGGGCAGTTTCTAGGATTCAGCTCAAAGAGTGTTAACCCAGAGCCAACCAGCCTCGCTGAACAAAAGATCAGAGAGTGTCACTCCAAGAAGTTCTCATGTCTAGGCATCACAGAGGACAGTACTAGAAAAGAAGGAGATGCACAGAGTGAGAACTCTGAAATACATGCAGAGTCCCTTTCAATCTTGGTTAGGTAGCCAGAGGCACATGCATGAGTGGAAATCCCCGGAGGCCAGGAAAAGAAATACTGGAATATGTAGGCCAAGCAATCTCTGTAGCTCCCAAAGGAGAGTTGGTGTGTATAGATCTTGTAATTCACGTGGAATTTGATATGGTCCTCAAATGACTTTCACCTTTGTAAAACAAAATTACTCTTAGTATAAAGGATTCTCTGGACCTGACTTAACAAATTAAAAGCAAGCTGTAAATGGATCAAACTGGTTCGAAATAACAGTTTTATACTCCAGAATAAAGTCCAGCTCATAAAAGGATACAACAAATCGTGTCACAATGTAAAACTCACAATGTTCAGCATCCAATAAGATATTAACAAATATGCAAAGAAGCAAGAAAAGATAAACTATAATTAAGAGAAATTCCATTCACTGTGAATAGATCCAGATAGGGTGGAGGAGATAGATTAGTGTATAGGAACTTCGAAAAGTTTTTATAAATATGACAAATATTCTTAAGGACATAAAGGGAAGCATTAATATTATTAGGAGAGAAACAGAAAATGGATTTTTTTTGTGGGGGGACTATTAGGGATTGAACTCAGGGTCACTCAACCACTGAGCCACATCCCCAGCCCTATTTTGTATTTTATTTAGAGACAGGGACTCACTGAGTTGCTTAGTGCCTCACCATTGCTGAGGCTGGCTTTGAACTCGCGATCCTCCTGTCAGCCTCCTGAGCTGCTGGGATTACGGGTGCATACCACTCAGAAGATGGATTTTTTAAAAAAATATTCAAGTGGAACATGTAGAGAAGAAACATAAAGTCTCTGAATAAAAATGTACTCAAGGAGATTTATAGATTAGATACTGAGGAAGAAAAGATTAATAAAATTGAACGAATTAAAATAGATCTTATCTAAATAAAACACAAACAGAAAAAAACAAGAGAGCATTCTGTGACATTCAGGACAATAGCAAATGGTTTAATTTTGGTATGAAAAAAATCTTTGAAGAGGAAAGAGGAATAAAAATATTTGAAAAAAAATGGCTGAAATGTTTTCAAATTTGAAGAAAACTACAAAGCTATAGAACCAAAAAGGTCAATGGACACATGATGTAAACATATCAGAACCTAAACCAAGACACGTAGTAAGATTTCTCAAAACCAATGATACAGAAAATTTTTAAACAAAGCAAGAATGGGAACACATTAGATATCAAGAAACAAAAATATGAATGACATCATATTTCTTGTTATAAATATATACACCACATGACCAGGAGTTGGCATTTACAAAATACTTAAAGGAAAACAAATACTCAACACAAATTTTACACCAAATGAAAATATCTTTCAAAATTGAGAGTGATACAAAGACTCTTTTCAGATATTAGAACTTGCCCACAAAAAAAAAAAAAAAAAAAAAAAACATTTCTAGGAAGCTCTTCAGGGCAGAAATAGAGGGATGCCAAATAGAAATCTGGAATTATACAAAGGAATGCAGAGGTCCAGAAATGGTACCTAGGTGAATGGTATTGTATCCATGAAAGTTATCACAAACTTAGTGACTTAAAACAATGGATTCATTCTCTCATGGTTCTGGAGGTCAGAACTTTGAAATAGGCCTAATGAGCCCGAAAAACAAGGTGTTGGTGAGCCTCATTCCTTTGTGGAAACCCCAGCAGAGAAACAGTTCTCTTGCCTTTTCTTGTTTCTTAAAGTTGCCCAACTTCTTTGGGTCACGGCCCCTTCCATCTCCAAAGCCAACAATATGAGGGTGCCTTTCTTGTACTTTCTCTTTAATTCGGACATTCCTGCCTCTGTCTTCTCCATTTAGGATGCTGATGATGGTAGTGCCTCCTCTCCTCATGATCCAGGATACCTTCTCTAATTTGAGGACAGCTGGCTAGAAACATCAACCAAACCCTAAACCTTAATTTCCCCGTCTTTGTAATACAGCACAAATAGGTTCTGAGGTTTAGGATAGGGACAGCTTTGGAGGACATTATTCTGCCTACCAGAAATATAAATGAAAAATTTTACAGTTTTTATCCTATTAAAAGACAATTACTATTCAAATTTAAAATTTTTTTAAATGTTGTGGGAAATACAAACAAAATGTAAACTATTTAGATTCACAATTATTTAAATAAAACCCAAAAAGGAAACTTTAAAATACTATAGTAGTACATTTCCAGGATGAAAATAAGAGAGTCATAATACCTTTGCACCAAAAACCATCCCTGAATACAGCAAAACTAGAAAGCTAATAATAAATGTAGAAATTTAATTATAACACCTGAAAATGAAAGGTTCATTCTTTCTGAAAATTAAAAACAAATATTTTTTTAAAAAAGAAAGAAAGAAGTAGGAAGGAAGGAAGAAAGAAAGAGGGAGAGGAGAAAAGAAAAGAAAAAGAAATCCAGAGGGGATTCTGGGAAGATGATAACATGGTCCCCGTGGATATTTTAATGGTTATTATTTGTTTTTTAATGGTTATTATTTGGTATCAAGTGTTTTAACTTTAAAATTTAATCATTTTAATAATTTTAGTGGTTATTTTAATCTTTCTAAATCTCCACAGAGCAACTAGGCAACAAAACCCAATTCCCATGGGCATAATTTATATTAAAAACTGGAGGGCAAAGTATTCCTGAATTCCCAAATGCAGTCAAGTAAGGGCAAAGCCTCTCAGACCAAAAGCAGAATAGCTGCTGAGCCAGAGAGGACTTTGCTGCACTCCACAGAAGATGAAGGCCCCGGGGCCCACAGGAAGATTTGAAGTGGTGTGCTGAGGGCAAGGTCTGTAAACTGCCAACACTGACTTCCTAGAGCTTCCTTCCGGGAGGGAGATTTACACTGAGGAAAAACTGTGGAAAGTGAAATCAAAATTGGGGAGAGATGGGACCACAGAGCCCAAGGCAAGATAGGGTTAGATAAAAGTGGGAAGAACAGAGCCAGGCAACCTCAGAGCAAGCTGCCATGTTTCTTAGCACTACATCAACACACTGTCCAACATGAATGAGTGAATGAAAAATAGAGAGGAGAAAAAAAAAGGACAAAACAAATGAAAAAAATAAGGGCTGGAGTGTGACTCCATGTTGCAGCACTTGGCTAGCATGCCTGAGATCCTGGGTTCCATGTCTAGTACTTAAAAAAAGAAAGTTTTAAAAGAAACAATTAACAAACAACAACAACAACCAAAGAAGCATAAGCTTCTGTGAAACTTAAAAAGTTACCCTGAGCCATGCCTTCTTCTGCAAAATGAATTTCACATAATAATGAACAGTAGAAGATATTAAAATCAGGACTGAGGAAGGAAGAGCGGGAGAGACAGAAGGTGAAATGTCACCTTATAGCAAAAGGACACACTAAAAACTAGGGCATGTGTAAATGTACTCTTTCAAAACAAGAATGTGAAAGTTATTGCACAAGATATAACACTGTATAAATAAAATATGATGCCAAATAACCTTTAATAAAGGTGATAAAAATAACAATGGCATAAACAGGACTATACAAAATCAACACCAATTATAATTACAAAATATCAGAAATGAAATGATAGACTTCAGAAAATAAGGTAAAAATAAAAGGAAGTCTTATTTCAGAAATAAAGACTAAACTGGAAGGAATATAAGAAAAAATGAGCATAATGAATAACGCTTCAAGAGAAAAAAGGTTATGGTAAAGGAGGAAATTTTTTTAAATAGAAAAGAATGGGTGGACAAAAAAGATTTTAGAAAAAATAAATGTGTGGCTTGAAAAAGAAAACTACCACAGGAGAACAGAATTAACATTAAATTCTGTAATTCAATACAATTTGCTGGAATTAAAAAAGTTAAAACATTTAATACCAAATACTAAAAGAACACATCAGGTGTCTAAGAATAATGCAGAATGACCAGTGTGGAAAGGTATTCTAGTTAAATTACTGGAGTTTAGAGAAAGAAGGCAAAAAAACTCCTTTGGACTTTTAGGCAAAAATAGCAAGTGACTTACAAAGACACAAGAAAGAGCAAATTATCAACAGATTTTTTTTTTTTTTTGACAGCAGCACTTTTTTGCCTCACTCCAAAAAGGAGTAACATGTTCAGGATTTCCTTGCAACAAAAATGAAAATCAAACATTTTACATTCAGAAAAACTTACTTTTGCACACATTCAGCTATCATCAGTATGAAAGAACCACAAAGGAGAACTGTTCTGTGAACACTTCCTTATGAATTTAAAAGAAAAATTAGTTTTAGAAATTAAAATGAATTAGGAGACATCACAAAGACTGGTAGCAAATATTAAACCTAGTGGCTTATAACTGGATTAAAAAAGGGCTTAAAAGGAGAAGAATCCTGTATATAATAGCTACATCCTCAGATAACATACATAATACAACTATCGAAAATAAGAGAATTGGGAGAACATATGGAAAAAGATTTTTAGACTTCTTTTAGTAATCTTATTGGCATGGTATTATAGTGATTCTGAGACGTTATGCATATAATGTTAGCCAAAATAAATGAGTAATTATGGAATATTCTAATTCTATTATCCTCTGTGTCCTTGAGAATTAGGGTTTTCAGTGTGAGAAAAAGGAGGTGAGTAGATATAATACTGAAAAGTTTTAGGGGGAAAAATGATACTAACTTTGAATTAGAATTAGAATGTGCATGAGTTCTGACCACTGAAAAGACAGCCCCATTAATAATGAGTATTCCTAGCACTCACTTGGTGATCTTAAAATATATCTTCCTTCCTTCCTTCCTTCCTTCCTTCCTTCCTTCCTTCCTTCCTTCCTTCCTTCCTTCCTTCCTTCCTTCCTTCCTTCTTTCCTTCCTTCCTTCCTTCTTTCCTTCCTTTTTTTCCGAGACAGGGTCTCGCTTAGGTTGCTGAGGCTGGTTTTGAACTTGCAATCCTCCTGCTTCAGCATTCCAAGTGGCTGGGATTACAGGCTTGTGCAGCACTGGGAAAAATATAATTTCTCACTAAAGGACTTGGAGGAATAGCTGGTCTAGGTCTGGAGAAGGAAATATACAAGGTGAAACTAGAACATCCCAGCACACCGGAAAGCAGAGAAACTATCAAAGTCTCCTAGAGCTGTATCCACAGGACCCAGGGCCCAAAATGAAGAGACGCTCATTGGCCAAAAATAGAGCTTGAGCTTCACATAGATCATAACTGCAGTTGATTAAAACCCACAAAATATGTTTAAAACCATGAAATGTTATATTTTTCTCTTAAAAACAAGTTGTTAATTCTCAGATCATAGTGGTAAATAATGGAAAGGCCTGGATTTATCCTGTCTTTCCTATATGGCTGTCAGGCAAGGAAAAACATCTCATTATAAGAGAAATACAAGTAATAAATTTTTTAAAAAGATGAAATTATTTGATCACCATTTTGAATCCCCCCCCCACAATAAGTTCATGGATCTAAACAGAGAGCATCAATGGCTGCCAACACCACTAAAGGAGATGACCAGACCCTGTGCCTCCTGATGAATGAGCATACCATCTCTCATGGTCTTGTCAAAGGGACAGAACACAGGTGTGATCCAATTATGAATCTGGAGAAAATACAAGGGTTCAAAAAAGCTCAAGTTGAATTGCAAAACAAATGTACAATTGGCAAAACTAAACTAGGAAACTCTGTAAGTCATGTCATCCAATTCTTCAACAGATTACCCTGTGGGGAGAAGAAAGGGATACCAGGCCAACCCCCAGACTAAAAGAATATGAAAGAAGTGTCAATTTTTTTTAAATGAAAGAGACCAAGGTCTATAGGATGCATTTGAGTAAAAAAAAAAATGTGGAGGAGGAGAAGAAAATCCAAATAAACTCTGAAAAGTATTGGGAAACTAACAACAAAAATGTGTTGTCACATTCCAGTGTTCATTGGAAAATGTATAGTCTACAGAACTTACATTAACAAGAAGAGTTTTAAATGGAGTAAGTATCCAACTTTAGAAGTTAAAAATGAAATTAGAAAAATTGCTGAAGTTAAAACATAAATTATTTGAAAACATACAAATTTTTAAATTGATACACAAATTCAAAGGCTGAATCTTAGAGAAAAACCAATAAAATAAATGAACTTCTTAGTAACCTGAAAAAAAAATGAAAGAAGAAATAAACTCAGAGACAAGACATGCAAAGAAAAAATAATTACAAACACATAAAACCCCCCAAAGTATCATATTCAATGACATTCTCAACTAGATTAACATGAAATGGATAATTTGCTGGGAGGGGAGAATTTACCAATGTAACTAATTACGGAAGGGAAAAATAAACAATTGCTATAGCAAGAATAGAGGAAGGAAATAAAGAGCTTCTTTCCAAACCACCAAACCTGGATGCTTATACTGGGACTCTCTTTGCCTATCCTGAAACAATACTAGGAGATTTTACCTGTCCTAAATAATGTTAGCAGTAATAGTAATAATAATAATTCTTGAGCTAGTTAACTTGTTCCAAAGCACAGATAAAAGAAAGCCCTCATGTTTTTGTGCACCAAGAATAATTTGATAAAATTCAACAAAGATGGTACCAAAAATCTACAAAAACGATATTACTTATGATTATTGATGCAAATATAAAAGAAATTTTCATTATCAGACTTGTACTGCTCATTTTAAAATGATACAATATCCAATAGTGTATTTCAACAATATAAAAATGTCTTGTGAGTAATTAAAATATTATTATAGTTCATTATATTAATACATGTAAATAAATCAATGTTATGATTACCTTGATGGATTTTGAAAAGGGATTTGCTTAAATTCAATGTTTATTCTTTTTTGTGGGGGGCAAGGGTACCGGGGATTGAGATCAGGGGCACTTGGCCCCTGAGCCACATCCCCAGCCCTATTTTGTATTTTATTTAGAGACTGGGTCTCACTGAAATGCTTAGTGGCCTGCTTTTACTAAGGCTGGCTTTGAATTCAATGTCCTACTGCCTCAGCCTCTAAGCTGCTGGGATTATAGGCATGGACCACCATGCCAGGCCTCAATGTCTATTCTTTTTTTTTTATTATTGATTGTTCAAAACATTACAGAGCTCTTGATAACTCAATGTCTATTCTTGATCTTAAAAAATAATTGCAGATTTGGCTAATTAAATAGAAGAGATAAAAATATTCCCAACAGAATAAAAAATATTTCTCTCACCAAATAAGAAATATTGCCATTAAAATGTGAAAAATAAGATTTCTGCTCTGACACCAATGTTTACTGTAATATTGTCTTCTTTTGGTATTATTCAAAGTCATTTTGACAAAAAAAAATAAAAAAGCATAAAATTAAAAACGAAGAAGTTAAACTATCACATTTTGCTGATAGCTCAATGAAAACCAATATATAGATAATAGATTTAATACAGACAAGAAAGATAAAAGTTTACTTATAATAATAGTGAAAAAAGTACTAGAAAAAGCATGCAAGTTCTTTGTTTGAATAAATATTTTAAATACTCCTAAGGGACAGAAAGAAGAGTTGTACACATGGAAAGTCATACCATGTTCTTGGATAGGAAGACTAAACACCATAAAAATGACATTTTCTGCTAAATTAATCTATAAATACAACATAATCCCAATAAAAGCAGCAGGACATTTTTTTCTGGAACTAATTCTAAAGCTTATACAGAGAAATAAATATGCAAGGATAGACAGAAAAATTCTGAAAAAGAAAAATAGTGAGGATATACTTGAGAGAAAAAAACCACTGTGACAATACATTTTATATTATGATAGACTCAAGAATTAAAACAATGTTATACTTGCACTTAAATAGACACATTATTGCACCACAATAGAAAGCAAAGAAACACATGCAAATGTAGCAGAAACTTTAGTTTTGGGGTAGAGATTGTATCTCAAATATGTAAGAAAAATAGTATTAAATAGTAAGGAAACTAAGAGGTACTTATCTGAAAACTAAAAAGAACAGTGGATTCTCATCATTTGTATTGTTCAAGATAGATTTTCAGAAAGATCAAATGTTTTAAATATAAATATTGAACCATAAAAATTCTATGATAGAGGAAATTCTTTTACTGTATGAGAAAGACTTCTGGCTATAAAAGAAGTTGGTGGATTTGGCTACCAAAAATTTTTAATTGCAAAACGAAAACTATCATGAGCAAGTTCTTTTTCATAAAAATACAAATTGGAAAAAAATACTGTCAATTTATATTACATATTGGAGATTAATTTCTCTAAAATATAAAGAACTCCCATAAATCAATAAGAAAAAAGGACCAATACACAGAGTTTTTAAAATGGACAAAGGGACAGTTCATGAAAAAAATACAACTAACTTGTTTTCAAATAGCATAAAGAAATGTTCAACACTACTCACAGTTAAGAGATTTGTAAATTAAAAATACACTAGAAACCATGTTTTATGTATCAGATTACAAATATCAAAAATGTAGTGTATTGGTATAGATGTGGGTACACTGCTGGTGAACAAGCTCATTGCTCAACTTCTGTGGAGGCCAATTTGTCAACATGTTATAAAGTAAGACATCCATACACCTCTTGACCTTATAATTAACTTCTCAAATTTGATCCTGTATTCCAAATGGCTTTTATAGTAACTTCACACAATGTGAGGAGTTACACAATGTGAAATAAAGTTGAAGTCAACTTCAATGTCCACCAATATGGGACAAGTTAATATGCATCCATACAGAAATTCTTTTTAAAAAGTAAGAAATTCTTATTAGATGGAAAATTATCCAAGATCAATTTTTTATTTATATATGACAGTGGAATGTATTACAATTCTTATTACGCATAATTTTTCATATCTCTTGTTATATACATAGTATATTCACACCAATTCATGTCTTCTTACTTTGGATAATAATGATCATTACATTCCACCATCATTAATAACCCCATGTCCCCTCCCTTCCCCTCCCACCCCTCTGCCCTATCTAGAGTTCATCTAATTTTCAAGTGAAAAAAAAAGATATTTGATCTTCCTGGCAAATGACAAAGAACACAGTAGTTGCCATAGATTTTTTCCATATGTGTGTGAGTGGGTATAGAGATGAAAATATAGCTATACATATTGGCCAAAAATAAAATATAAATATATATATATATATATATATATATATATATATATAAAACACATACACACACACATATACTTGTGCATGTATGTGTAGATACACAGGTATATGTATATACACATACATGCACACACACATATACAGATGAAAGATATATTAAATAGATATGTGTATATATACATGTATATAGATGTTTATCTTAAATGGATAGAATAAATGGATAACATAGGTCCAGAGAACAATTCAAGAAACTAATATTTTGACACGCGGAAAGGGAAATTGTAACACTAGAGATAATGATAGGAGAAAGAGTACTCTATACACTTTTTGAAATTTGAACCATGTGAGTACACTAACTTATACATACATAAAACTTAAAGAAAATTAATATTAAGTGCCTCTGGTAGGCATGAGTATTGATAGTTTTGCTTTCTGATATTTTCTAGGTTTTTCTATAATAACTTTATATTCTAACCACAGAACTATAAATGTCATATATAAAGGAGTGGAGGAATTCTGGTATACTAAAAGAGTCAATGTGAGAATCATAAGACCTGGGTCTGGCCCAGATCCAATGCTTATTAGCTGAGTGCTGATCACCATATCTCTTAGCTTGTCTGAGTCTTATTTTTCTCTTTTGTTCAATGGGAATAATACTGCTTACCTTGGTTTTCCTGAATTGGGGGAGAAGAAAGCAAATGAGAAGATTATTTGAAAGTGCTCATTTAGCCTGTACTTTGGATAATGTTAAGAAGTATGCAGTAATGCTATAGTTACAATGCAAGAAGTATTGCTGAAGTATTAGATTTGTTTACTAGTCAAGATAAAAATTGGTCAGTTAAGTTGAGCAAAATCACTTGGGGTCTCAAACAGCTAAGAGGCAATCAAGTTCCCATCTCCATTGTTATTTTCATTTGGAAAATAGAAGAAAAAGAACAAGTTGGGAAAGTCCTATAGGAACATTACAAGAGGGAAAAAAAATTCTCACCCAAGGATACAGCATTGCTCTTCTAAAGCCAGACGTGACCCCAACCCACACCCAACACACACATACGTGTTCACACGTGTGCACACGTTTATCTGGCTATTTTTTTTAATTATAGCAGAGAGTTACCAGAGGAGATGTGGAAACCATGAAATAATAACAGTTATGTCAGCAGGAATGTGGGGTTGGAGCTCAGTACTGCTTGTAAAACAATATATCGTTTCAACAAAAACAAGGCCAAAAGATCAAAAATAGTTCTGAATCAGTGTCCAAAGGGCTCCATTTTAAAGTAATAGTTTCAAAAGACTTTTTTTCCTTTCACATCTGAGGCAATAATGCAGACACGGGTAAGCAGCTGGATCACCCACACCTCGGCCAGCTCAGGCACCAAGATCTTTCAAAATGTTTAAAGTGGGAAAGCCATTATGCATGTTCAGGAAATTCATTCACTTGGGGTCACGGGCCAGTGCACTCCTATCTGCTTCACCACTCAGCAGGGTGTCTCTAAATATCTCCAGGGGTGTTGCAAAATACTAAAAATAAATGGAAAAAAAAATATTTAATTGGTTCTAGTTTTTTCCTTTAATTTATTTATACCATACAGAACCCTTTAGGGGAAGTCAGGATGGGTTAAAAGAAAAAAAAATCAGCCACCACAAATATCACAATAGTTTCAAGGTTGCTGCTTCAGGCCTCTAGGAGATCATTTAGTGCTGTTAGATGTAATGATTACAGTGTGGTCTGTGAGTTATATACCTCCGGGGTTCAGATTCTGATTTCCAAATTAGCCACACAACTTCCATGATTAACCCCTCTGTGCCATTTTTTTCCACCTGGTAGAGTTATTGTGAGAACTTAATATAATTATCCCTGGAAAGTATTGACCGCAATGCCAAAAACATAAGCATTCAATGAATGGTGGCTGTTATTTTCTTTCTTGTCAGTGGTACCACAACAGACAATCTAACTGGTACACCTTAGAAGAATGTCTTTTTTTATGTACCTACCTAAAACACTGAGACACTTGGGCACCCTCCATTCTGTAGCTGCTTGCTTCAAATTCAGAGGCTTTGCCTTGCTGCTGTCAAGGTGTACTTAAAAAAAAACAAAATTCACGTAAACAAGCCAAAACTATGTCTGCCATCTTGCAGTGAAGGATGCTCATGGGTTGGTATGCTGCATTAGATTTTTATTAGACCAGCCCTTCTCTTCCTGCATTCCAGATCATCACTGAGCTCCAACAGATGGGTGGGCAATGCAGGAGCAGCACGAACACACTGCTTTGTTTTGGTGTCTTAACACTTAAGGCAGATGAAAAGAATAGTCCTTGAACTGGCCCATCTCTGTAGACAGTGTCTTCAACAGAACATACTTCATTTTTTCCATGAGGACGACCAAATGACCTGTTGGTGAATGTTTTAGGGAACAGATCATCGCAAGAAGAAAACTAGAGGCATTTTTGAGTTTATGGAGATACCTAATTTTCCATCACTGAGAGATGTTCTTCTTTATCTCCATGTATGTTATTCATCAAGGCATCTTGACACTATTTACTGGAACGTAATGGCACTGTTTACCAGAAAACTAGCTTAATCTGCTACTCATTGTTTTCATCAGTTAAATAAAACTGACCTTTCATCTTTAGCATTGTGCTTCCAACAAAATCCTGCCAAAATCACTAATGATCTGTGTTCCCCGGACAGCTGCAAGACATTCTCCATGAGCTAAGGAATGATGGGATTGTCGCCCCATTCAGAGATAGAAGGGCCCAGCTTTGCAGGCCGTGTTACTACATTGGCACTTTAGTCAAGCCAGTAGGATCCAAAGGAAAGAGTAAGTAAAGGTAAAAACCTTGGACAGAAAATTTTCAAACCTTGCATTGAATCCCTAAATCTAAAGTATTGAGTAACTGGGGCTGAATCAACAAAGCTCAGAGTCGAGGGTAGAATTAACAATCCACTGGAAAAATATCAAGTTTTGTAGTTTGACACTAAAAAATTATTATAGCTATTCCACAGTAAAGCCTGACTAATCAGTATTCTTCAGTCATCTAGACTGGCTTAAAGAGCTGCCAACTGTCCCTTTCATGTAGAATAATATCAGCATAGCACATAATTTTATTTTACTGCTCACTGATACACGTGTGTATGTGAACTTTAGCTCAGTCTCAATTTACCCCTAAAAAGACCATGAGTTAGAAAAATTATTCTCAACATATATCTAATACCCAAAGCACACTATCAGTATTCTCATCATTCAAATTACAGAAGCAAGCACACATTTTATTTAAACCAGTAAGTTCTCAAATCTTGAGTCTCTGCCTGTTTTTGCTCATCCACTAACTCATCTATCAAACCTTTCTGCAGTTATCAGTAGCATGATTCTCCTTCGAGAAACGATCTCACCCCACTCCTTTTTGTACTCAAACATATGTAATACAAAAATAATTGATGTAATGAAATTAAGACAAAACTAAAATGTTGGCTATTTAGTAGGAAAAGAGTTGAAGAATTAAAGGACATCCACTGAGCATAATGTCCTTCAGTTTCGTTTATGTTGTCACAAATGGCAGTATCTCTTTTGAAAGACTGAAAAAAAAATTCCTTTGTATATATGGACCATGTTTCTTTATCCATTCACTTGATGGACACTTACGTTATTTTCATATTTTGGCTACTGTGAATGATGTTGCAATGAACATGGCAGTGAAAATATTGGTATAAGGTCCAGATTTCATTTCCTTTGGGTATATGCTCAGCAGAATGATGTATATGTGGCTGCAACAATTTACATTCCCACTAACAATCTATAACAATGCTCTTTTTTGTATGATTTTGGACTGCATTTTCTTGATGATTAGTGATGCTGGGCACATCATCATGTAACTATTGCCCATAATAGAAAAATGTCTATTTAGGTCATTGCCCATTTTTAAATTAGGTTATTTTCCTTTCTGTTTATTTGTTTTATTTACTTATCTGCTACTAAGTTGAGTTACTTACATATTTTGATTGTAAACCCTTCCTTAGATATATTATTTGTCAGTATTTTCTCCTGATCCATAGAATGATTTTTCACTTTGTTGATTGTTGTTTGTTGATTGCAGAAGACTTTTAGTATAGCTCCCTTGGGGTTTACGTTTGCTTTTGTTGCCTGAGATTTTGTTATGATATCTAAAAGAGTCATTGCCAAGGCCAAAATCAAGAAACTTTCCCCTTATGTTTTCTTTCAGGAATTTTATTCTTGTAGTTCTTATGTTAGGTCTTCAATCCATTTCAGGTTAATTTTTTGTGCAGGATCTCATTTATTATGGAATGGTGTAAAACAGACATCCAATTGGATTCTCTTGTTTGTGGATATGTAGTTTTCCCAATATCATTTTTTAAATATCCTTTCAATCCACTGTGTTTTCTTGGTGACCTTGTTGAAAATTTATTGACCATAAATGATTGGGTTTATTTTTCAGTTTTTTATTTAAACATTTATTACATTACATTAGTCTATGGGTCTCTATTTATATCAGTGCCATTCTGTTTTGATTTGTATAGTTTTATAATATAATTTGAAATCAGTAAATATAATGTCTCCAACTTTATTTTTGTTTCTCAAAAATTCCTTTGGCTATTTGGGAGTCAATATAAATTTTAGAACTTTTTTTTCTATTTCTTTGAAAAATATGATTGGCATGTTGACAGATTTCATTGAGTTTGTGCTTCTGCTTTGAATAGTATGGACATTTTAATAATATTAATTCTTCTAATCTACAAACATGGATCTTTTCCCATGTATTTGTCTTCTTCAATTTTCTTTAGCAATGCTCTTTAGCTTTCAGTGTGACGATATTTACTCTCTTGCTTAATTTGTCTTCCTAAATACATAATTCCTTTTGGTGCGATTTTATTTTATTTTTTAATATTTATTTAGTTTTTTAGTTGTAGTTGGACACAATACCTTATTTTATTTATTTATTTTTATGTGGTGCTGAGAATCGAACCCAGGGCCTCGAACGTGTTAGACAAGCGCTGTACCACTGAGCCACAACCCCAGCCGTTTGGTGCTATTTTAAATGGGGTTATTTTCTTGAATTTTTTTTCATACAGGTCATTATTGCTACAAAGAAAGACAGCTGATTTTTTGTATGTTGATTTTTTTTTATCTTGCTACTTTAAAATACTGCATGATCTCCTTTATATATGTGAACTTTTTTTAAAAAAAATTAATGCATATATCCTAATCTTCATCATGTGGGATTAAGGCCCAACTTCCTTAACAAGACTCCTATGGCACAAGAATTAAAACCAAGAATCAATGGAATCAAACTAAAAAGTTTCCCTAAGCAAAAGAAACCATCTGTGAGGTGAATAGAGAGCCTACATCTTGGGAGCAAATTTTTACCCCTCCCACATCAGAAAGAGCACTAATCTCTAGGGTATATAAAGAACTCAAAAATTTAAGCACAAAAAAACAAATAACCCAATCAATAAATGGGCCAAGGACCTGAACAGACACTTCTCAGAAGAGGATATACAATTAATCAACAAATATATGAAAAAAATGCTCATCATGCCTAGCAATCAGAGAAATGAAAATCAAAACTACTATAAATAGTATCTCACTCCAGTCAGAATGGCAGCTATTATGAAGACAAACAACAATAAGTGTTGGTGAGGATGTGGGGGGGGGAGGCACACTCATACATCGCTGGTGGGACTGCAAATTGGTGCAGACAATTTGGAGATTCCTTGGAAAACAGGGAATGGAACCACCATTTGACCCAGCTATCCCTCTCCTTGGACTATACCCAAAGGACTTAAAAAACAGCATACTACAGGGACACAGGCACATCAATGTTTATAGCAGCACAATTCACAATAGCTAAATTGTGGAGCCAACCTAGATGCCCTCCAGTAGATGAATGGGTACCAAAAAAATGTGGCATTTATACACAATGGAATTTTACTCAGCATTAAAAGTGAATAAAATCATTGCATTTTCAGGTAAATGGATGGCTTTGGAGGAGATAATACTAAGTGAAGTTAGCCAATCCCAAAAAAACAAATGACGAATGTTTTCTCTAATATAAGGAGGTTGATTTATAGTTGGGTAAGAAGGGAGAGCATGGGAGGAATAGATGAACTCTAATAGAGCAGAGGAGCAGGAGGGGAAGGGAGAGAGCTGGGGGTTAGCAAGGATGGTGGAATGTGGTGGACATTATTATTCAAAGTACATGTATGAAGACACGAATTGGTATGAACATACTTTATATACAACCAGAGATATGAAAAATTGTGCTGTATATGTGTAATAAGAATTGTAATGCATTCTGCTGTCATTCATTAAAAAATAAAATCAATAAAAGATAAAAAGAAAAGAAAATGTAACATATCAAAAGGCATGAAATACTGATCCACATGAAAAAAAAATTTAAAAATAAAATAAAATCAATGCATATAAACCAGAGTAGAATAGTGGTTACCAGGAATGGGAATAAGGAGAAAATAGGGAGATGTATGTCAAAGCATACAAACATGGAGTTGTGTAAGATGAATAAATCTACAGCTCTGTTGAACAGAGATCTAATACTTTGACATGCAGGGTATATCAAAACGTCATATTGTGTACATAAAAATAAAGAAAAATTTAGTAACAGCATTTCTTACTTTTACCAAAATAGTTTTAGTTACCGCATGTGCTACAATTTCAATGACTTTTAAAAAATGTTTCCAAATAATGTGGGATATCATTTGGTGTTAAATTTGATTTCTGTATAAAAGGCCAGCAAAGTATTATCAATTTTTGCCAAAAGAAGGCAATTCTCATTATCCTACTCACGTTCATGAACAATCATGAGAATGCTAGGCATCACCATGTCAAAACTGAATAACAGGTATTCAGTTGTGGTGTAATAATAGTTTTGGTTATATTCATATAGCCTGTTTTTTAGCATTCTATTTATATTTCAACATGGATACTTTGCTTTATTGTTGATGTACATTTCATTTATTAAACATTCTGAAAAATCTGCCAATTTCTATGCTAATTCTCATTCTTCAGTGGACTTTTCCTATTTCTGCAAAGTTAACAATGTAGACAAAACACAGAATAGTTTGTAGTAGAGTCAAATAATCTGACTTTAGTGATTAATTTGAATATTTGGAACAATTCACATGGAAAGAGTTTTAAAATCTTTCTTTCTCTGTAATGCCTTTCAGAAGTCTAAATTTTATATTGAGGTAGTTAAATTCCCAATCATTAACATTGCATAGTATTCAAATTACACAACTATATTTGGAAAGCAGCAGAAAGTATGCTGAGTTTAATAAATTTTCTATTTTATCTTTTATGAAATTGTATAACATCCCTAATAAAATATTATGCAGAACTTCAAGAATGTGAGATATCTATATGTGTTAACATGGAACAATCCCCACGATTGTTATTAAGGAAGAGAGCAAGCTGCAGAATAATATGTGTAGTTTGACTCAACTTATGTAAATATATTACAGCACATAAATACACATGTGAGTGCACAAAAATCATCTCAATAGACACAGACTGAATGGATCATGATGATTACCTCTAAGGAGAGGCCTATGGCTACAGAAAGAAAAAGCAAAAGGGGACATTAGCTTAAATTACATGATTCTATATTATTTTAATTTTGACGAAACAAAACATGATGATACAAACATGTAAAATTTTAAATTCATTATATAAAATGTATGTGATCAAAAGTAAAGCCTTTGAGTAGAAGTAAATTATGGCCTCAGAATTTGAAAAACACTTTGTTACCAACAGCAGTGTCTATTAATGAATTCATGGACCTGGTTGTAATATTTTTTTCAGACATACATAATTGAAAAACATGTTTTCAGTATGTAATTCACTCATTTATGAGGCAATATTTCTTTCAAACAACTCAAAGTTCATCCTCTCCTTGCTCCAATTCCAGTACCAAACTAAAGTTTGTTGCTAGCATAAGTCGCTGCCTAACAGATTTACAAATACATATATGAATCTTAGAAGTATGTATAGTTTGGTTATATATGGATAATTTTTCTTTAGATTGTTTAGGTAGGTATCAAGCACCTGCTCACTGAGTCCTCAAACAGCAGGAAATATATTTAGCCTCTCCAACTGGTCCTCTAATAGTCTCCCATTAAAGAAACAGTCTTTAATTTTGAACTGCAAATTTTTAACCCATTTATGCTTTTGAGTTGGCTAAAAGTCTCAACTTTGTGGATGATCCAGCCTTAACTTTGGCTATGTGGAAACCACTATCCATCTATAGCCTTGGGACTTTATTCAGAACTAAAAGAATGAGTTGAATTAATTTTAACATTCAGTTTATCAAATTCCTTAAATTAATTACTTTTAATATATGCGTCCCCTATTAAACCACTTTGCTTAGTTCTCAGATTAGTTTTAAGACTGTTCAGTTATTTCTCTTGGAATTTTAATATAATATCAATTTTGCCACGAATGATAACTTTTCAATACTTAAGTGTCTTTTTTCTTCTTGTCTTAAGTCTTTTGATCAAAATCTCTGGTACAAAGCTTAGAGTCTCCATGACAGCAAACTTCCTTGTCTTTTTTCTAACTTAAGTAGAAATATGTCTAATGTTTCAACTTAGATATGATGTCCACTCTAGATTGATGTTCTTTATTTTTTCATTAATTTAACAGAATTCAATCTATTCTATTACTAGATGACTAAAAGTGTTTATGACTTATGGGAGATTAAATTTTTTGAATTTTTAGCATCTATTTGAGATGATTGCAAGAGTCTTCTTTAATCAGCCTATTAATATACTGAATTACTTTGGTTACATTTTCTTATGTTGAGTCATTGTTGCATTCCTAGGAAACACCACTTAGTCATGTGCTTTATTCTTCTAATACCACATTTTTTTGTGTTCTATTTGCTGATATATATATAAAGTTTTGCTCTGTTTTTGTAAGTAAAAATGGGCTTTATTTTCCTTTCCCATTGATTCCCTTAGCAAACTTGTGATGTCTGGTTAAATGAGTTATAGAGCCTTCCAAATTTTGAATGTTCTGGAATAACTTATGTGCCATGGAGATAAGTCTCTTTAAGGTTGGTAGAATTCATCCATAGATCTCTCTTCCTGTTAGGTGTGTTTCAGGAAACACGGGTTTTCTTCTCATGGACTTGGTGTCCCTGTATCATAACACTACAGCTTTGCTTCTGTGATGGCACAACTTTAAAAATCCTTTTTTAAAATTATTCTAGTTTGTTCCAGAAATCAACATCTTGATTAAAGAAACTGCATCCTAAGGGAGTTTAGTGTATGTGAATTTGGCCAGGTAAGTTCACTACTCTATTTCTCAGTCTAGTGTGCACCTTGGAATCAGCAAGATATTTCAAGAATACTGATACTTGCTATCACTTCCCAAGGTTCTGATGTGATCACTCTTGAGGATTGTCAGGGTTTCAAAACCCTCTAGGTAATTCTCAGGTCATCCAAGGTAAAGAATCACTGAACGAGATTCCTCTGGGAATCAAATCATGCTCTATTTGCTTTTTATCTCAAATATGTACATTTAGGTAGTAAGATTTTTGTCATATGGTGAACCCCACACTTAATCTGCTTTATTTTATTCTATAAAAGTATTGAGTCAACATACTTTAGCTTTACAAGCACCCTAAAGATAAATTTATCCAATACATAACATTTTATAAATGATGAGACTGAAGAATTCCTGCTCTCCAGAATAATAATCACTAATTTTTTTCCCTATTTTACAATTCTCACCTGCCTGCTTGTCTCTGGTGTTTGACTTAACACAGCTTCAGGTATATTTGCACATAGGACCTTGCACATGCCCAGCTCTCCTGGCTTCAGCCATGTCCCAGGCTCTCAAGGCCAGCTCCTCTCACTCTGTCAACAACCATTCATCCCATAATAGGGATGTATCCCCTCTTAGGAGATGAACAATTGGATGCCCTTTCATGAGAACTTTAGGTACATTTATAATAGTAAAATTTTCTCTTTACACCTCTTAGGTTTTATTTCCATATTAACTATATGAAATTACAGTTGTAGCTAGTTGAATTCATTATTGAGTTAAAAGAGGGATGCACTTTTATTAGATTAAAATTCAAGTGCTTTTATTCTCAGAGAGGAAATTACATAAAATCATGAAATACTCTCTCCAGTAAATGCACTTTCTGATTAGGTAGCTAACATGTTTTATGAAGACATAGATAACCTCTCTTATGATTTGAATGTATATGTCCCTCTATAACTTTATATATTAAAATATAAACCACAATGGTCTATATGTCTACTTATGTTTTTGTTACTATTGCACTGTAGCATAGTTTAAAGTCTGGTATTGTGATGCCTCCTGCTTCACTCTTCTTGCTAATGATTACTTTGGCTCTTCTGGGCCTCTTATTTTTCCAAATGAATTTCATGACTGCTTTTTCTAATTCTATAAAGAATGTCATTGGTATTTTAATAGGAATTGCATTAAATCTGTATAACAGTTTTGGTAGTATGGCCATTTTGACAATATTAACTCTGCCTATCCAAGAGCATGGGAGATCATTCCATCTTCTTCAATTTACTTCTTTAGTGTTCTGTAGTTTTCATTGTAGAGGTCTTTCATCTCTTTTGTTAGATTGATTCCCAAGTATTTTTTTATTTTTGAGGCTATTTTGAATGGGGTCATTTTCCTAATTTACGTTGGAGAAAAGATAACCTCTTGAACAAATGGTGCTGGGAAAATGGGAAATCCATATGTAAAAAAATGAAATTAAACCTCAATCTCTCACCATGTATAAAACTCAACTCAAAGTGGATCAAGGACCTAGGAATTAGACCAGAGACCCTGCACCTAATAGAAGAAGAAGTAGGCCCAAATCTTCATCATGTTAGATTAGGCCCTGACTTCTTTAACAAGACTCCTAAAATGCAAGAAATTAAATCAAGAATCAATAAATGGGATGGATTCAAACTAAAAAGTTTCTTCTCAGCAAAAGAAACAATCATTGAGGTGAACAGAGACCCTACAGTATGGCAGCAAATTTTTATCATATGTACAATAGATAGAGCACAAATCTCCAGGATATATAAAGAACTCAAAAAACTGAATACCAACAACAACAACAACAAAAACCCACAACCCAATCAATAAATTGGCTAAGAAACTGAACAGATACTTCTCAGAAAAAGATATACAAGTGATCAACAAATATATGAAAAAATGTTCAATATCTTTAATAATTAGAGAAATGCAAATCAAAACTACTCTAAGATTTCATCTCACCCCAGTCAGAATGGCAGTTATCAAGAATACAAACAATAGTAAGTGTTGGAGAGGATGTGGGGGAAAAGGTACGCTCATACATTGCTGGTGGGACTGCACATTAGTGTAACCACTTTGGAAAACAGTGTGGAGATTCCTCAAAAAAATTGGAATGGAACCACCATTTGACCCAGCTATCCCAATCCCCCGTCTATACCCAAAGGACTTAAAAATCAGCATATTATTGTGACAATTCCACACCAATGTTTATAGCAGCTGAATTCACAATAACTAAACTATAGAACCAACCTAGATGACCATCAATAGATGAATGGATAAAGAAACTGTGGTGTATGTATACACAATGGAATATTACTCAGCATTAAAAGAGAAAAAAATTATGGCATTTGCAAGTAGATGGATGGAGTTGGAGAAAATTATACTAAGCAAAGCAATCCCAATCCCAAAAAAACAAAAGGCTAAATGTTTTCTCTGATTAATGGAGGCTGATCTATGATGGGGCGGGCATGGAAAGAATGGAGGAACTTTGAATTTGGCAAAGGAGAGGGTGGGAAGGAATCATGGGGTTAGGAAAGATGGTGGAATGAGATGGACATCATTGCCCTAGGTATATGTATGATTGCATGAATGGTGAGTCTCTACAACGTGAACAACCAGAAATGTTGTGCTCCATTTGTGTACAATGAATCGAAATGCATTCTGCTTTTCTGTACAACTAAGTAGAACAAATAGAAGTATTCCCTAACCCCATCACAAGCTTCAGTGTGAATGTTTTAGTCTTCTTCCTCCCTTTCCTGGAACACTTTCTTCCTCGGTATATATGCCATTTTACTTTCCTGTTTTTCCTGCTTGTTTACTTACTATTGATTGATTGATTGATTGTGTTGCTGGGGATAGAATCCAGAGCTTGCTAGGCTTCAGCTCTACCACTGAGTTACACCCGCAGCCCTCCACCTTACTTTCTAGGCATTTCTATTTAGTCTCTTTTGCTGGTTCACTCTCCTCTTTATAACTTTAAAGTTTTATCACTCCATTAGTGCATCTTTAATTATGTCATTCACAACTGGGTCAATAATCACCTTTTATATGCTGATTTCCAGGAAACATACTGTCAACTTAGACCCCTCTGAGCTTCAGACCCCAATACTCAACTGCCCATCTCACATTCCTTTTGGAAGTCTTGAAAGCACTTCAAACTTAATAAACTGAAATGGGATGTATTGTTTCATCTCAAACAAGGTCCTCTCCTAGAGGTTTCTATTTCAGTTAAGGATACTTGCTCGCCTTCGCACACATACCAGTCACTTTAGTCTGAATTCTGGAAGTCACCTCTAATACATTCTCCACTCCGGATCGCTACCAAGCCTGGTTGACTTTGTTTCCTTCATATCAGTATCACTTGAATCTGCTCATCTCTCTACATCTGCACTGCTGCCATTCTAGTCCAGATCATTATCCCCTCTGACCTAGATTCCTGTAACCACCCAGTCCTCTCAGGTAACTCAATCTGCTCTATGCAATGCAGCAAAGGCTGCTAATGACCTACCACAGTTTATTTTGCCCTTCACCCTTGAAAAGAGAATGCTAATTTTATTTGAGACCCTACAGAAAAATCACACTTCCCAACCTCTTGGAGCTATGTATGCTTTTATAGGCTGATATCCAGATAACATCCTGTCACATTTCACTAGCTAATTCCTAGCCAGTGGAAATGATTTGTGGGATGGACATAAAGGAGGACTTTTCAAAGAGAAATGTCTCAGTTGGAAAATGTATCGCCTACCATTCTCCCTTTCACCCTTCCTGATGTCTGGAACTCAGGGGAGTGCTCCATGTTCCAAAAGCATTCCTGAGATTCTGTGCCAGAATTGGTACTGAACTGAACCCCTCAAAAAACCAGAACTTATAATACAAAGTAATTGCTTTCTTTGAAGCCACTAGTTTTGGGGGTGATTTTTACTCAGCAAGAGATGACTGGCACATCCACTGATTAGAGGTAGGGCATTTTGAACGGGCATATGTTATCCCTTCAAGAAGATAGCAATGTCATCTGCACTAGAATTCTCTCGAAACTTAGGAGGGTACTTATTTTCCTCCTCCTTTTCAGAAATCAACAGAGGAAGAATCAAGGGGCCCAACATCATCCCACTAATTTTAAGACCCACTAACTTTAAGCTTTCACTGCTTCCTCCCCTGATCTCTTGATCACAATGCTATTCCCTTTTTGTGGAAACCAATTCTTACATCACTGGGAAGGTTCATTCTAATCTCTCATGAATAGAGAAACTTTGTGCTCCCTTCCTTCAGGTTTTGAGTTGATATTTCCAGGCAAAAGTCCTTTATTTTCTCAAGTCTGTGGCCCTTTCAATTAAAAGCCATGGCTTCCACAGCTCTCAACTCTGCTATTTACTTACAAAAGGCAAAGCAATTAAAAATGGTTAAGATTCTAAATTTTATATGTTTCTAACCTCAATAATTAAAATAATTAGTAAGAACAATTAAAATGTCAACACAGGGGCTCAAAAAAACAGGATCTGAACTCTTTCTTCTCTGTATATTAAACCACCAAGAAGAGGGCATATAGAAAAGTTCAAGTATAGAATAAAAAATAAGTGAAATATAATTATCTGTTGCTCTCTTTAAATAAATTAGCATTGCAATTAGAATGAAATTCAAAATATTTAACCTAACCTGTCAAACCCTGCATAATAGGGCCCTGTCCTATTCCTCCTATTTTATCCTGAATTCCTCTTCCCTTAGTTCAGTATCCTCCAGCCCCTCTGGATTTCTTTCAGATTTTTGATGCAGCATGCTCCTTCCTCACATCTTTATTTCTTCAGAGAAGCCTCCTTGACTCCCCCAACATGGGGAGTATTTCTTCTCTTAGATGCACCTTCTGCCATCTGAATTTCTGTGCAAATGAATAGTTATCTGTGTCTATAGCTATTTAATGTTTATTATCTTTTTTTTTGATCTTTGAGTTTCTTAAGGACAATGGGCCAAGTATGTCCCACTTACCACTGTATTTCCAATCCCTATTACCAATATATTTTACCCAGTAACAAATGAATAGTTATAGAGTAAGTAAGCATATTGATGAAGGAATTAGTAGGTTACTTCTTAGGTTTTGGATCGTATTGGAGTTGGATTTCAGGATGTCTAACATCCATACTGATTCTAAAATCATATGTTCAGGAAATTCTATTTCTTTTGTGGTAAGGACCATTTGTCAACCAACTTAGCCTCTGTGTGTAGCAGTGCCAATTCAGGCCCAGGTAAAATTTATGTTATATGGATGTTCTTACTAATAGTTGTTTTACAGATGCTTGATTGGTGCCATGACTATAAATACAGCAAGAGACTGAGTGCAAGATTGAGATGTTCAGCCATACTGTCCAATAGGCTCCACCCCTAGAGCAACATAGTAATGGAGATCCAAAGGTCATGGGCAGGTGGGGTGGCCAAAACCTCTTTCCAAGAGTACTATTAGAAAGCTTGGATTTATGTGACTATCAGAGTTGTGACATATTTTAGGTTTTTGTTTATCAAGTAAACTGGACACCTAAAATAGTGCCTGAAACAGAGTACTATTCAAAACTTGATGAGTGAATGACCAGCCTGCTGCTAATGAGCATGCAACATGCAGACGAGTCAAATGTTTATAACCAATCACCCTCACTTTGCCTACCACTAAGGCTATATGATCCATGGGTCTCTGGAAACCCTGGATGCCTTGCTCAAGTGAAATTGCTTCAGGAAAATGTATTGACCCAGCTGAAAAATCTCTCCAGTTAAGAGATTTGGCAGAAGTGCCAGCTATCAAGCTTAAAGGGACCCAAGGTACATAGGTGCAACATTTGTACCTGGTTAACTTCAGAAGTAGGGGGTCTCATGCTGAACTTTTCAAAATGGGTTACTTGATGTTAAAAGAGAATCAAAGTGGAGAGGCAGTGGAAAGAGGGTTCCGGGAGATTAAGTGGCCTAGCACGTCCTCAAATTCTACCATTTGAAAATAAGCCTTAATTAGAGTCCCTTTTAGAGTGTAATTCCTAAGTGGAGTAATAATACTCTTTGAGTAGTCAATGGGGAGTGGGCTGGCAACAGCCATTTTTTTCACACAGCTCAAGTAACTAGAGGGACCAAGTGCAAATTCTAACACTCAAAATATTACATGGACCATAGCCAGTTCTTCATGGATTTGATTCCATAAAAATGAGTTTTGGCAGTTCAGGACAGTGAAATATTGCTTCCTTGTTCTTAAAGGAGATTATTTCAAGGGAAAACCTCATTTTCTTCTCCCACCAGCTTCCTTAAATTAAAACCTCTCACATACCCAATGAAGAAATGCCTGCACAGATTTGTGCTAAAACTCAGGAGTCTCAGTTCCATTGATTTCATTTTTCTAATGGGTTGACAATAAGCAACCCTGTACTTAAGCAAAAAGTTCAGGTTTTCTAAGATTGGCAGATCCATCATAATAATTATGTGGCATCCCAGAGCTCATGCCAGAAACTGAATAAATTTCAGAGGCATCTCGGGGACTCTATAATCCAGGACCTCATGGATCCTGCTGGGCTCTGGGAATGAAAAAAGCAGGTGAAGACCAACTGACTTCACTGGAGAAAGAGAGACGTTTACATAAAAGAAAAGTTGAGGCCCCAGGACATGCACTAGATGGATATGAAACATAAGATCCTGAAGACCAAAAGAGATACAAAAAGAAAAATGTAAATTAACACACAGGCCAAATTCTGTATAGAGCAGTAGGAAAAAGAGAGATTAACTGTAACTGAATGTGTAAAAAGTTACTAGGACCCAGAGAAATCTCTGGAAAGCCCAGATGCATTATCTCAGAAGCAGAATCTGAAACAATTCCTCCAAAGAGGGACAGAGTCCAGGTAACAGTTGTGATTCCAAGCCACAAGTAACAAGTCCACAGTAAAAGCAACCAGAGAACTTCTGATGAAGGCCAGAAGAGCTGTATTAAGTGGTTAAAGAGAATCTGGACAGATTTCAGAAGAGGAGGAGAGGAAGCCTCGTGAAGAATATTCAAAGCATGATTTGTGAGTTTCAGGGTATATAAGCCATTGTAGGCAGAAATAAAGGTATTGCCTAAACTCTAAGGGAAGCTTCCCCAAAAGTCATGGAGTTGGATTCTAAAGAAAAGTTTATCAGAGATGAGCCACAGAAAAGCAGAACCAGGCAGGATAATGGCAGGTCCAGACCTGACCTGGGTTGAGCATTTGTCTTACAGTCAGGAGAATATCTCCAGTGACCCCTGTGCTCAGGGCTGTCCTAAAGCTTTCATTGATTGCACCCATTACTTAAAAAAAAAAACTTTTCAATATAATCAATGAGTATATTTGGAGCCACATCCTCAGATGTGCCTACATCTGTCCACACTCTCACCTCTCTGCTTCATTTCCTACCTCACTCCTCCCTTTCATGTGCCACGCCCCTCACAGCCTCCTGGTATGTCTGCACACTCTAAATATAGGGTTTTCTCTTGTGGGGCCCCTTACACTGAAGACCTTTCCCCAGATAGATATATGTAGAGCTTTTCCTTTACCTCCTGAGATCTCTTCCCAAGTATCTCCTTTTCAGCTAGGCCTTCCTTGACCACTTGTTTTAAAGCAGAGAGTAAAACACCTGCACATAATCCCCAGGCACTTCCTGGGTCCCTCTCTGCTTTTATTTTTCTTCATGGCACTTTTCATGATCTAATAATACGTACATTTTACCAGTGAGTAGTCTGTTTCTGGTCTATCTATCTCCCACCAATGGGATAGAAGCTCTTCAAAGACACGGGGTATTTGCCTATTCACTGCATTAATTACCCAAGACAAAGATAAATGTCTAGGACTTTATAGATGCTCTAAATATACTCATTGATTATATTGAAAAGTTTTTTTAAGTAATGGGTGCATTTATCATACCTGGAATTGATTCACATACATTGCTTTCACTATGGGAGGCTCCATCTGTCAGTATCTAAAGGAATATGGGGGGGGGGGGCAGGGGGAGCAAAGGCAAAAAAAGAAAGACATTCTCTCCCAGCACTGTGGACAGTAGAGAAGAAAAGGTTTCACTGTTAGAACCTCTATAAAGTCTTGCTAGAGAAAGAAGGGACCTACAGATGGAAAGGAAAGACTGCAGGCATATTCCCATGTTTCAGGAAAAGATGTGACAGAAAGAAAGTTTCCTCCAGATATGAAATATTCAAAAGTCAAGGAAAACAAGATCATACATGAGTTAATAGTCACTGAAATCCTTTCATAGGTAGGCGAGAGATTTATTATACTCATCAGTGTACTTTTATATATGTTTGAAATTTCCACCAAAGAATGACTTTAAAAAAAAAAAACACAGAAAGAACTAGAAGCCACCAACTTTTTAGGAACACAGTCTGCACAGACAATGTCAACAGCTTCAGTGACTAGGGATGAAGTGGGCTTGACAGAATCGCTTCCCATGAGGCAGGTGTTACAGAATGAATAATCCTGTAGCACCAGCCAGGGTAGCTCTCTGGAGGGTGTGTTTGCTGAGTCACTTCGCCTGGACCTCAGAGTGTAATGCCCAACCAGGATGCAGAAACTGAGTCTTGATGGAAGCCAGAATAATAAAGAAGTTTAGAATGTTGGTCAAAATACAACGGAAGAAACAATACACCACTTAAGATCTGGTGACTGGGATTGAATTCCCTGAAAACTTCTAAGCATTGATAAGGTCAGTTATGCCTCAAAGGCTACAATCTGAGAGAAGAGACCATGCCCACAGGGTAAAAGACCCTCCACCCCATGTACAGTCCTTGCCTTTCAGGAGAGGTTTGCCCCATGTGAGTTGGCAGGTCTAGATTCTAGATGAGTGTCTGTTGGTCTCTGAGACAGCTGAATTGTGTTTTTTTCTCCAGCAACATTTCTTCTTCAATTTGCCATTAGCACTTAGTTCTGGCAACATGATTCTGCCTGGGTTAACTGGTTTGAGGACTGAAAATTTTATTTTGTTTCCTGACTATGGTGGGTATGAGGCCCCTGCTATGGTCAACTTGCCTGTCCTTGAATTCTTTCCAAAGGAAAGTCATGTAGAGACTTGGTGTTGAACTAGTGCAGCTTTAGAGGTCCTGAAGGAACTCTGCCTGCTCCTGGGAGAGTCATCCAGCCCAGGCAGCATTTGCTGAAAGAGTTCCAGCTGAGCCCCAACCCTGCCCAACTTGCAAATAAAAACCCCTCCATTGAGAGCAGAGTAAGAAATTGAGCAGGGTAAGTTTAAATTACTCCTTATTTGATGTTGCTCTTAATTCCTTTGAACATGAATGTTTTGGGTCTTCAACTTGCAAGAGGAATTAGTTTGAATTTAATTACTCCCAGGATAACTGATAATAAGAGAGCTTTTAATATTCAAATTTGGGACACTTCTAACATTGTATTGTTAATATAAATTTATGAATTTTAATATTGGAGTATCTTAGTCTTTCCTTTAATCCTATGGCAGGATTTATAATTGCCTATATTTTACACAGGGATGGAAATAATTTGGGAAGAAAACAAGTAATGTTTTAGCCTTGAGAAGAGTGTGGCATTGAAGTGCATTGAAATAATGCTCTGTTTGGATCCATTTTATAACTTTCTTAGAAAAAAAAAACTACACTGCTCTAGAAAGATCTTTCAAAAGAAGGACCATGACCTCACATTTCTATCCTCCTATCCAGGGGCAAAGCCACACTCTTGCCTATCACACATTCAATAGGCAAGCTCAAGGGGTAGAGAAAATTAAAACCTGGAGGAGCTTGATGAAAAAAGTTCATTCTCTACACCTCCTTTCCATGAAAAAGGATTTCCTTTCATATTCCCCAAAGAGATAGAGTGAGCTCCCAGGTGACACTCAGTCAGGCAACTGGTCCACAATTCTTGACTAGTCGAGATAATCCACCCAGGATCCTGACCATGGGAACCTTGCTTTCCCCTTCTCCTTCCAGTGAGATGCTATGACCTGACTTAGAGTGTCAACTTCCCCTTAGGTTTTTCCAGGGTCTAGCTAGGAAACTAGAATGACTATCTGGTTATGGTTCTAAGCTACATCCACTAATATTACCTTCATCAGTAATAACTGTTATGATTTTTTACTCCAAATTTTCTCAGGCAGAGAAGTTTGCCTTACATTGGGCCCTGGGTTCTTTGGGCAAAGCATAACATGATGCAGGCAAAGCTCCTATATTGGTGCCCGGGCGCATTTAAATGCTCAAAACTGACAGCATCTCTAACGATTCCTATGTAGTAACATCCCATGTGTCATGGTTTCTAACCTTTCTTGTGCTACATAACCATTTCTTGCTTTGTTTCCAATTACCTGTATTTGTGTCGGTAGTGAGGTAGTGATAACTGTCTGGAGGTCAAGGAGCATTTTGTTTTAGTCCCCTTTGTATCACCTCAAGCACCTACCATAAAACCTTGCATGAAGAGGGTGCTGAATAAGTTATTACTAAAAAACTAGTTGAGCAAAGAGTAGCCCAATGTCTAACGTTCACTATAAACCTAGGTTTTCATATTTAAACAACCTCACCAAGTACATCAGTAATTCTTTGTGTTCTGAGTTGCTTCTTAGATAAAATTCTGAACAAGAGGCAAATGTGCAGTTTAACATCTGGGTCAACCAGCCACTGAAAACAAAACCAGGTCTCCAGGGAACTGACGTGGCTGTTTTCTTCAGGGAGGCGAAAGGCACTTTACAATCAGCACAACGTCCAGGCTCAGAGCAGCCTGGGGAGTAGCTATATGATCCTTTCTAGCTTCCTAAACACATTCATGCAATACATTTCCCCCTTTGAGATCTTTCCTTCAGTGCTGGAAACCATATAGATGATTAATAAATATTATTAGGAAAAACAATAATATTTATTTGAGGTCCCACAGTGAAGGTAAGAAACTGAATCCAGCTAAGGGTCATATCAGAACCTGCACTCTCCTTTGACCAAACAGGGGAATTTTTTGGCTCCATAATCACTATGCCAGGCAGTCAATTGGGTTTTCTAAATATTGCTCCGACAGGTAACCCTCTGCCACAGACTGGAGAAGGAATAAAGAAAAATACTGAGAAAGATATGATTCTTGGCCTTGGATTGTCCTCTATCAAAAGGAAATAAACTCTTCCAAAAATAACACTCTATACTGTCAAAATATGTGCAGGTGCATAAAACCACTTGGTTGCATATAGTTATAAGACTATACGTTAAAGAGAGCTTTCAGGCTTAGGGAATATGTGTTTGACTGTACTCCATAAAGATGTACAATTATTATGTGTTAATTAAAACTTTTTAATATTTAAGGAAATGAAAATGTTAACTACTTGGACTTGCGCATTCCACGTTGTATACATGTATTGAATTATCGCATTGTAACCCATAAATGTGTACAACTGAAGTAATAATTTTAAAAAGAAAAGATGTGCATGACCCTCACTTTGCTTTTACCTAATTAATGTAGCTGTGATGTTTCAATTGTGGCTTTATCATTTGCAGCTGTGTAATCAGAGGTTTAATCTCTTAGTATCAGTACTAGTATATGTAAAATGAGAATAAATATAATACTAATTTAATAAAATTATGATGAGGATTAAATAAAACACTTATGTAAAATGCTCAACACAGTACATGATATAGGAAGCTGTCAAAATTGCTATTATTCATTTCTTTTTGCATAGGTTATAAATCTGTGTATCCTAGTTTGTTTTAATTTCTGCATGCTGATTATAAAAGTATTATATAGTCATTGTAGAAATGTTAGCAAATGCAGAAAAATACAATTGGGAGAATAGGTCACCCATAATTCTACCATGGTCTGATTAAAAAAAAAACTATTAGCATTTTAATAAAAATTCCAAGTTCTAATTTCTAACAGTGGGGATCATATTGTTTCATTGGTGCAAAGTGCCTGGCATATAGTAAGTGCTTAATGAATACATGTTGAAAGATCCTGTCGTCAGGAAAAAGTGTAGGACAGTACGGTTGTATAAACATGTGTTTCATTAGCTTTATTTGTCCCCATGATCAAAATACCTGACAAGAACGACTTCAAGGAGAAAAAGTTTATTTGAGGCTCAAGGTTTTGGATGTCTCAGTCCACAGTTCGAAGGCTCCATTGCCCTGGGCCCAAGGTGAGGCAGCACATAACACAGGAAGGGCCCAGCAGAGGAAAGCTGGCAGGATCTGGCAGCAGAGAGAGGGGAAGAGGAAGGTCACGAGGAAGAGAAACCCTTCCAGAGCTCACTCTGTGACCCACCTCCTCTAGCTATGCCCCACTTGCTTACAGTTACCACCCAGTGCATTCAAACTAGAATGGATCAATTAGGTTACAGTTCTCATCGTCTAATCATTTCATCTTTGAATATTCCTGCATTAACAGGAGCTTTGGGGGAACAACTCACCACCTATTCCAGACAATTGGCTTATCCTGACCGGGAAGGGATAATTTTAAATCTCGCAAAGAGTGTTGGGGACAACCCCATTTGCTATTAGTTGTTCCCACTTAAGCTCTTCCATCATATCAAAAGCATCTGTTGAGAAACTAGGTGCCTTAGGCTGAGATTCCCAAAATCCCCTTTGCTGGCTTTTGGTGACTGTTCTGTGGCAATCTGCTTCTCAATCAAGGTAACATTAAAAAAGAATGTAGCTATTGGAGCCTCACCGCCTGAGTTCAAATCCAGAATCCATTGCCTACCACTTAGTGTTGAGCAAAATAACCCCTCTGAGCCTGTTTTGTCACGTGCCTGGCACATGGCACACTGAATGTAAATTACCATTGTTAGGAGTAGCAGAAGTAGTAATCAGATCAGCCCCAGTGATTAGTGACCTAGCAATGTCCCAGTCAATATCAGTACTGCCATGAATCAAAGGTTCCTTGAGTATAATTTGAACCTCTACATGTTACATATCAATTACATTCAGAGCACCATACTAAGAAGTATAGGGAACCAAGAGATGAATAAAACGTACATCTTGATTTAATAGTTTCATAATGCAGTATTAGAGGCTCAAAGACTCAAATCTCAGATTGCATTAGGCGATGTCTTTTTGAATGTGTGGTGCTATTAGTTCCATATGACGAGATATATAAAACACTGAAATCTAAAGGCTCAAGTAATCAGAAAAATGAGCTCCCTTCCACCCCTGCAGATAGTGGTCAATTTCCAAATTACTCATGTCATAAAGTCACTTCCCACAAAACTGAATGCCTAACGTGTTAAAAGCACATGTGTGCTATAAAAGAGGATACTATCAACATTGTTATTGCATTAAGAACAGACAGAACTCAGCCCTGCCACATCAAGAAGGGTTTTCAGATTTGTTTTCTTCAATAGGAGAGAAAGAGAAACTCGCAACATATAGTCATGAAAAAAAACATATTTAGATATAAAAGGCAGAAACCTGAAGTCAAAGGTATACAGACATGCTGAGGATCTTAGGAACACGGGAGGCTCTGATCTTTCAGGGACTTGAGGCTTGACAAGGATATGAGAAGAGGGTTTCTAGTAGGTGCTACCCATCCCATGGCAGGTCAAGCAAACGCAATCCAATTATACATGGGAGACACTTAGGTGAAGATAATTCATCCAATCAACTTCATAGAAGAATAGAGTTGGATAGTGGGAAAGGAAGCCAGGAAAGAAGGTGGAAAGAAGTTAGATAAAGGGCATGAAAACACAGCTAGAGAGAAGGAATTAATTCTGGTTTTCCATAGCACAGTATGGCGACCATTGGTTACAACAAACTGTGATATATTGCAAAATAAATAGAAAAATAACTAGAAATTCCCAACATATAAAAATGATCAATGTTTGAAGAGACGGAAATTCTTGTTATTTTGGTTTGATCATTGTACATGACATACATGTATCCGATTGTAAAGATGCATAAAAATTATGTCTCATTAAAGAATTTATCCAAAAAACAAAGTTGGGTAAGGTGTCCTCTGGGCCCATAGCCCCCTACTGAGAAGTTCTCTACACACAGGTCACCACATAGAAATTCACAGCTGAAGGGACCACTGATAAAGCTGCTATTAGGCCATATGAGTCAGAGTTGCCTCCCACATGCATTTTGGTTCTCTATGCAGACCAACCATGGGACTCGTAAATAATCTTTTCCCGATGTTGACTTCCTTATGTATTCTTTTTTTTTTAAAAGAGAGAGTGAGAGAGGAGAGAGAGGAGAGAGAGAGAGAGAGTTTTTAATATTTATTTATTTTTTTTTTAGTTCTCGGTGGACACAACATCTTTGTTGGTATGTGGTGCTTAGGATCGAACCCGGGCCGCACGCATGCCAGGCGAGCGCGCTACCGCTTGAACCACATCCCCAGCCCCCCTTATGTATTCTTATTGCACTTCCCATGAACAAAGATAGCCCCTGGAAGTCTCTTGTTTCTTGCAATAGGAAAGACCTAACTAATTAGAATTACAGGTAGTGATTCAAGTTATTTAAATCCTCACACCAAGTTCTGGTATAGTGGTTACAAACATTGGCTTTGAAGTCAGATTCACAGGGTTTCAACTTTGAATCGTCTCACTCCCAAGCTGCTTGAACTAGTATAAATTACTAAAGTTCTCTGAGCTTCAATCTTCTCATCTATAAAAAGCAAATAAGCCTACTTTAAATAAATGTTGATAAGATTGCACAAGATCAGGGGTATGTAGGTTAAGTGCCTAAAATGGTACATAGCTCGTTGTGGCCATTTTTGAACACTGAATCCAGAATTACTGTATACTGCATTTACACCACCCTGAGGGCAGATTAGATGTGCTTGAGGGCTTCGAATGCAAAAGGGAAACTGTTTTGCCAGGTGTCTTTTTTTGGAGTCCCCATTACTGTCTCTAATGACTGCCTGGGCTCTTCAGATTGCTATTTGGTTTCACTTCTGGATTTGAGTGTTTTGTTCTCCTTGTTGTGAACACTCCTACCTGATTTTGATTCAACCTCCTAGATTCCTAACTCAGCCTTGTTCTGGTGCATTAGGCCTGATGTTGACTCAGTTCCTTTGTGGACTCTTTGTCCCAACTGCTCTGCCCTGTGTCCTTGTTTATTGGAAGGTTGTAAATTCCCATACCTTGAGAATAAGGGTTTCTGTGGTGTTGGATGCATCTTGACTAGAAATTCATATCTGCATCTAGACCCACTAAAACAGTTGTATGTCCTTTTTAAAGCCCTTTTGCTTCGTCTCTCTGAACTTGAGGGCCTCACCACACAAAGCGGAAGGAAGTGGTGAAGAAAGGAATATGGCCTCATTGGCGATTCCTGCTTAGACCACTGTTTGCTTTGGAAGGGAATGGCCAGAATGCTTTCCCCACTGTTTGCATGAACCTACGTACAAAGCATCTGATCCATCCAATTACATCCCATAGCAAGGGCTAATGGATATTAAAATTACATGGGTCAGGGCTCAAATACAAGTGCAGTTCTCTCAACTTGAATTAAATCAAGTATTTACTTTGAGACCAAAAGTACAAATTGTAGGCTGTTGAATCAGCTGGAGTTCTCAAAATAGAATTTGACCTGAATAGAGATAATTCCATGAAAATACTACTGGAAACCAAAATGTTTATCTAATCTGTAAGCCTGGCAACATGTACAGCATTACTGGTTGCTGGTACTGGTGAAAGAGTCTTAATTTTTTATGTCTAAAGGAAATTAAGCCAAGAAAAAGTGTACCATTTTGTTCAGAGGAAAGATGTTCATACATTTTACATTTTAAATTATTCCATTTGAGCACTTGGAAAATCAAATGGCTTTCAGCCAAAAACAGCTGTATGTCACTCTACTATGTGGAGCTTAACTAAAGCTTGGTCTTATCTAACTTCTCAGAAATACACTAACCAGACTCCATAAGAGCTCCAGAACTAGCATATGCCTATAGAGGATTAGAGAGAAACCAAAATGAAGGGATGCTATTTACTCATAATGGAGAGTATAATGGTTATACACACCAAGTATGAGAAGGGCCATTCCAGACTGTCAAAATGAGCCTCAGGTTTACCTTCACTAAAAGACCATTCCCAGTGTGGACAGGAAAGCACTCTGGTAGTTTTTAATAGAATAGAGCAATGGAATTTGTCTTGGGATGTTAAAAGCTGACTTTTCCTAGCAGCCAAAGGCATGCAGTTCTGATGAGGAGGGGAACAGCTGTTGTTTTTCACAAAATCATGCATATCCGTATCCTTGATTAATAAGAGTACTCAAGTCAGGGTACGCTTTTTAAGTAGTCAATTAGCTAGGAAGCTTGACTTTTGGAGTAACTGGTGTGCTCATCCTCTGTCCATCACAATATAAGCTGATTAGCTTAAGAGAAATTGCTCACAATTCCAGAGGCTAAAGTTCTGAGATCAAGTCACTAGAAGGTCTGGTGTCAGGTGAGGACCATTTCTTGGTTCGCAGCATCTTCTCGCTGTGTGCTCACGTGGAAGGGGTGAGCAAGCTCCCTTGGGCCCATTTTATAAAGGTATTGGATTGAGTCCTTTCAATCTAATCACCTTCCAAAAGACATCCCCTTGTAATACCATCACCTTAGGGGTTAGGATTTCTACATATGAGTTTTGAGGGAACCTAAACATTCAGGGATATAACATCCTACCTATCATACCTATACTGGAGAATATATATGTACGTATTCATGAATTCTTAACCCAGTCCCTAAAATCATATCACACTTTAAACAAATTTTCTTTGTCTAAATTAAGTAGGAAATTGATACAAGGAGACTCTTATCAATCTTTCTCTGTCGTTCACACTTCAATGAGGACTTCGTTAGACTTTTAACAGAGCTGATGTAAGTCATGGGAAGGGAAAGCTGAAACTGAGAGTCATTGGTCACTAAAAAAGCACAGGTTAGGAAGAAAAGAGAGAAAGGGGCATTCAAAAGGGAAAAACATGGATGGAAAACCAACAAGGCCTTCAGAATAATGCTGACAAATGCATTCTCACCTCCTCTGCAATTGCCAGGTATACAGGTCTTCCCTCTGTATCCACAGGGGTTTAAATGTTCCAGTACTCTCCCTGACTCTAGGGTTTCAAACTCTGCAGATGCTTAAAGTCTTTTATATAAAATGGCATAGTGTTTTTATGTAACCTATGCACATCATTCCACAGACTTTAAGTTATCATTTCTATATTACTTACGACACCTAAGACAACGTAAGTGCTATGTAAATAATTGTTATACTGCATTGTTTAGGGAATGATGACAAGGAAAAGAAGTCTGCAGATGTTCAGTACAGATGCAAATTTTTTTTTAAAGAAAAACAAAAACGTATTTTCAAACCAAGCTTGGTTGAATCCACAGGGAACTTACAAGTATTGAAAACAGACTTATATACACATGTATGTGCACATAGGCTTATATAGAGGTGTATAGATGAATACAGTCAATCCTCATTACTCTCAGACTCTATGTTTCTAAATTTACATAGTCACTAAAAAACCTTTTTTTTTTTTTTTTGGTATCAGGGATTGGATACAGAGGCACTTAACCACCAAGCCACATCCCCAGCCCTTTTTAAATATTTTTATTTAGAGTCAGACTCTTGCTAAGTTGCTTAGACCTTGCTAAATTGCTGAGGTTGCCTTTTAATTGCAGTCCTCCTGCCTCAGCCTCCTAAGCTGCTGGGATTACAGACATGCGCCACTGCACCTTACTAAAATTTATTTGTCATCCAAAAATCAATACTCAAGGCTCTTTCACATTCATCCATGGCCACAGACAGCATGATAAAAAATTTGAGTTCCTAGATAAACACAGTCACAACCAAGGTCAATCAAGGCAATACTCTGCCTGCATGTTCAACTCTCATATTATCATGCTGTAAACAGGGGTTCTTTTATAATTATTTAGTACCATTTTTCTTTGTATTTTTGCTTGTGACTTCACTATTTTAAAAGGCCCCATGCATAACATTGAAGTACTATTTAATGTTTCTAGTGCAAAATGTCTGTGGTGCATCTTACTGAGAAAATTCTTGTGTTAGATAAGCTTTGTTCAGGCATCAGTTATGATGCTGTTGCTGTAAGTTCAATGTTCATGAATCAATAATAGGTTTATGTATGGATTGGTTGATGAATATTTGTATCCAGATGCTTGCAGGAACCTAGGATTCTCCAATATTTCTCCTAGGAGCAATGGTTCAGCGTTCACTAATTCAACATTCACAGAGACTTTAAAGAGCATAACTACCAGATAGTGAGAATTTACTGTATCTATCTTTTGATTTGGAAATAGTTTAATTCATAAGAAGATGCAAAAAAAAGTAATTTCTATTTATTCTTCACTCAGCTAATTCCAGTGGTAATATCTTATTTTCCAAATCAAAAAACTGACATTGGTATAATACTATTAACTCAAGTATGTACCTTACTCAGATTTCATCATTTTCATGTGTATTTTTATATAAACATACATGTGTCTGTATGCATTTTATCATATGTGTAGATTCATGTAACCATCACTATAGCCAGCGTAAAGAACTATTCCACCATCATAAGAAAACTTCCTCATGTTACTATTTAAGAATCAACTCCTCTCCCAACCATAGCCCCAAACACCCTTGGAAATCACTGATCTATTCTCTATTACTATAATTTTCCCTTCAAAATGCCATATGATAGAATTATATAGTATGTGATCTTTTGATACTAGTCTTTTTTTCATTTAGCTTAATACTCTTGGTGTTCATCCAAGCTGTTGAGTGCATCAGTAGCTATTTTAGTACTAAATAGTATTCATTGTATGGATATACCACAGTTTGATTATCCATTCACCTATTGGGTGAACACATTTGAATTATTTCCAACTTGGGGCTATTACAAATGAAGCTACTCACAATGTTGTTTTTTTTTTTTTTTAAGATTTAGTTGAAATTGATTAAAACACTACACTAACTACAGTAAGAAAATGTCTATTCTTTCCCCCAGGGACAGTTGACATGTGGGATTGTCCAAACACTTATAGTTCTATTAGATGCCTTTATCTCCAAAATCATATTTATTTGTTGAATTTTAAAACCCAATTTGTTTTTCACCTTTCTTGTGTACTAGTTTTTCCCCTGTTGAATATTGCCCTATTCAACATTACTATGGTCTTTTTACTTTCACATGTAGTGCCTTCCAGCGGAAGGTTATGTGCGAATGAGTTTGCTTGTGGCTCCAGGCAATAGAAGGGAATCCCACTGCGGAGGCCTACAGCAACAGTGTGAGTACACCCCCAGCCTTCATTGACTTGGATCATTCCTGCATGGAGGATTTTGACAGGTCTCTGCCAAGCACACTCAACCTTTATTTTCTGTTTCCAGGAAGATCTTTTTTTCTTTGACTTCCTCCACTTTCTAATTCAGCCCAACAGCCAACATAAAGTCTCTGTCCATTTCTTATGCAGAAGCAGTTTAATCATCTTTGTCTCACTTTTAGTTCATTCTCAACTAGTCATCCAAGCAAATTCATGAATCAATAATAGGTTTATGTATGGATTGGTTGAGGAATATTTGTGACCAGATGCTTGGATTAGTATTACTAATCAGATTCAATATTATTCACTCATAAAGGTATTTTGCTCAACATCTTTCTCTTTCCAAAAAACTTTGCCGGTCAACCCTTAAACTACCTTGTTTTCCCTCTTTCTAGTACATGTATAAAGGAAGTCATCAGAAGCATAGGACTTATTTCTACAGAAAACTTCTGTATAGCCAGTTTAGTGTTATTTGAATGCAAGAAAAAAAATATGTATTCAGGCTTCCAGGTATTACAGTTTACTTAAAGAAAGTCAAAGATGGACAAATAAATAATGGAAATATAGCATTTGCAGCCATTATAGCTCCCACTAAAGGGTGTTTGCGAGTCCATCCAAACCCTGAATCCTACTGTTCAGAGTTCATGGTCACTCTCACTGTGTCCTCTCCAGTTTTTACATCTTCTGCTAACTAGCTGCTTTGAAGAAAGACTAAGTTCACAGTGGGGTCAAGTCCCCCTGTCACCCTTGACAAAAAGAGGGGAGAAGTTGCATAATATGGGAAAAAATCATGAGGAGCTTTGCTGTTTCCTGGGGAAGCAAAAGGAGTCCCCCTTCTCCTCCATCTTCTGTCACCTTGCCCGGTGCCCCTTCCCATAGCAGTTCCATTCTACAACTCTGAGCACTTACTGTTGTGCTGGGTACTCAGGATACAAATGTGGAAAAATGCATTGCTCTTCCCCCACAATGACCCTGGCGAGTGTCAAGAAAAGATATGCAAAAGACGAATCATGTGTAAAAATGGTAGCAGAGACAAAGCACCTCTATGAGAGCAAGGCTGCAGGTATTTAAGCCCACAGAAAAATAAGCAGGAAAATAACATTATCTGCATGGGAGGCAAATTCCTCAGAGACAAGATTGAAGGAGGACTCCAATAGGAGGAGCAGGAATCAAAGAGGCTAGAAAGAAAAGGCCCAATCCAAATCAGAGACGCCAAGGGCAAAATTTAAGGAGATGAAGGAGAGGCCAAAACACAGGTGAGAGTAGACTTGGGAGGGTTTTGTGGCTGTCAGGAGGTGAGAGAGAAGAAGAAACAGGGCAATGCAAGAGGTTCCTGTTGGGCCATCTCCTAACATAGAAAGCAACTACTGTGTAGTGACATGGCCTAAGAGAAGAAGAAACAAATTGGGATGAGCTGCTAAGGTGGGCAGGAAAATAATATGTGTTTATTTTTTCCTTCTGATGTGAAAGATGGCTTTGAATACAGAGGTAGGAGATCCAGAAAGAAACCTGAAATCTTATAGATACATATGAGATACTAATAAGGCACTTAAAAAGTGTTAGTTCAATTAAATACTGTTTTGGGACAGTAGTCAATTCCTCTCTTCTTTTTTAAAATATTTTTATTAGTTGTTGATGGACCTTTATTTTATTTATTTATATGCCATACTGAGACTCGAACCCAGTGCCTCACATATGCTAGGCAAGCACTCTCTGCACTGACCCACAACCTCAGCCCCTTAATTCCTCTCTTCTTTGTGGGGAATCAGGAACCACATATCTCCCTATCCTCTTACAAGCCGATTGTTTATCCAAGTTAGCTATAGAAGTGTTCGGTTTGACCCTAGAATAGGAAATCCCTGTTTCTCCAAATATGACTAATTGAGCTATTTGCTTAACACGCATTCTCAGAAACAACCATATTTATACACTTGTTAGGTTTATAATATTATTTGATTACAACCCTATTTTTTTCCTTACTTGTCCTCAGGCTCTATTATTTGTTATTTAATACATATGTTTATGTATTAATATTAGAAATGCATAGTCTCAGTGTCTCAGTGGAGACACTGATAAAGTAAAAAGTAATCTTAAGTACACATAAAAATATTCTTCTTTGACAACCTTATTTTTTTGTGGGGGTGGGTACCAGGATTGAACCCAGGAGTGCTTTATCACTGAGCCACATTCCCAGCCCCCTTTTTTATATTTTATTTAGAGACAGGGTCTTGCTGAGTTGCTTAGCCTCACTAAGTGGCTGAGGCTGGCTTTGAACTTGTGATTCACCTGTCTCAGCCTCCAGAGATGCTGGGATTACAGGCATGCACCACCATGCCCAGCTACAACCTAAGTTTAAAAATTCAATTAAAAACTAGTTGTATACTGTGTAGACACCTAATCTTAAAATAAAGCAAAGGGTGTAGAGTGTGCATGGAAAAAGGGAGCTAATAAAACCTACCAGACCCTTAGTGGTAGTTGTCTTTGGGGAGGAGCAGGTGGTTTGGGGGCATTTTTCTTTTCCCATCTTGCTATATCACCATTTTTCATTACTTCTTTAATGAGCATGTGCTTTCAAAGTTTCTGCCTCCCATTTGCTCGGTAAGTAATGACACTCATGTGCCCTTTGGACTCTCTTGTAATATTTTGGAATCTCCCCCAGTTTCCTCCAAAGCCTCATTTCTCACTGTTTTTTGAATAACATGGGAAAGCCATGATTTAGATAAAGGCCTGACTCTGCTTCGTTGCTTCTGTAGTTAGGAACTAGGATGGGTGAGAGAATGAGTAACACAGTGACTGAAAAATGATAAAAGTGATTCATAAAACGTACCAGACAGCATCTCTTGCTTGGTTCTCGACATGCCCTTCTGCATTTTAGCCTCCATGAACATCACTGTATTTTTCCCTGAGGGGATAACACTGCTGGGCGGACCCTATACATTCCAAGCCCTCAAAACCAGCTGTGTTACATCCTTAGTCCAAAAGAATACACAGTTCCATAATAGAATCTAAAGGCCTTTCAAGTCCAAATACATTTGCTTTATGGTTGATTTTCTGTCCCTTCCAATGCCTTGATTCTCTTGCTAAAGAAAACATTTCTACCACACAATTCTAAGGAAAGACAAAAACTCAGAAAGATATGCACAAGGCTTCTAAAGTTAGCTCCAGTGATTTCTTTAGTGCATTTACTGTTTTCAGATGAAGCATAAAATACAAGATGCAACTTGTGTCTTTAATGAGTTTAAAGTTTAAGAAGGCAGGTAGATAGGAGAGCAGTATCCTCTGGAAGGTGCTATGGGGTCTATGTGGGGCTTTAATAATACAGAAGAAGCCTCAGTGAACTAAAGAGAAGCACATGACCAGAGAAGGTTTCCCAGAGAAAACAGAATTATGAAGGAAAACTAGGAGATGGGGTAGGGAGAGCAGAGTTAGCATTGTCAGGAAGAAGGAGTGTCATGTTCAGAGACCAGAACCAAGAGACAGGGACTGGGTATTTTGGGATGGTTCAGCCACAGAATAGAAGGGAAGGAGAAGGGGAAGTTATGGCTGGGTAGAAAGGTGTGGAGCTATCGTACTATACCAAGTGAGAGCCATGGGCACAGTGCTGTAGGACTTTTAAGCAGATGAAAATTAGGATTATCTGTATTAGGATACAGCTTTAAAGATACAAAAGATCTTAGAAATAATTTGGCAGGTTATCTTGCATATGAGGACAGAGATCCAAAATTAAGTGATGCACTGTCACACAGCTTGCTAAGTAAAGAGTTGACTCTAGAACTATTTGGAATTCTTTTCACTCTATTCTGTCTCTCCTGATAGGGCTGATCACAGTTCTGGATTGAGTTTTGTCTCCAGAATTTTGCATAAGACTGTTGGTTCAAGAATGCAGGTTTTGCCAAGCAAGGTGGCGCACATATGTAATCCCAGCAGCTCAGGAGGATGAGGCAGGAGGATCGTGAGTTCAAAACCAACCTCAGTAAAAGTGAGGCATGAAGCAACTCAGTGAGACCCTGTCTCTAAATAAAATACAAAATGGGGCTGGGGATGTGGCTCAGTGGCCAAGTGCCCCTGAGTTCAATCCCTGGTACCAAAAAAAAAAAAAAAGAATGGTTTCTCATGGAGCAGGTACAATGTGGGTCTCACCTAGTAGGAGAGTAGTCTTTGCTACCAAAAAGAGTTTTCTAAGCATTTCAAATAGGCCGGAAACCATCTGGCCAGCAAACCTCCTCCTGTCAGCTGCAATGTTCAAGATGGCAATAAATAGAACCTGAGAAAAGAAGGAAGAGCAGTTTCAGCAAAACAGAGGTCCTGTTTTAAAAGCACTCCCTGCTCCCTATTTTCTATCCAAGTGAATTCAGCTCCTTCCCCCTCACATAATTCTCTTCTGTTTTCATTCTCTTCATTTCTCTCAATTCCTCCTTTCCTATGCCGTAAATGGTGGACTGCCATGGTCACAAGTCAGACTGAAAGGGTGTTCTGCATTGTGACAAGAAAGCCTCAGATGTCCTACATTCCTTTCTTTTCCCAATTCTATCTCAGTGTTCACCTTCTTCCTTTAACCTAATGGCCAACCCGCTGTCACACAGTGGGAACCCCAGCAAGCCAAGGCCTCTGCATCCCCAAGGCTAAGCAATCGATCCATTGGCTCCCCTGATCCTCCCACTAGAGATGAAAAGAGATCTAAACACTAAGCAGACCTGAATTCCAGCTTCTCCTGCGCCATCTAGGTGGAGTGAGTGGAGGGAAATGAGGCACTTGGAGGTCAGCCATTCCCACCCGTCAGGCTTGGAGATGGGCCTTGGCAAGCACACCAGAGAGGCCGTAGTCGCTGCCTCCATCTGAAGCCTAGCTGCATTTCTGGACCAGGCCTTGGCTGGAGAGTTTGGGAGAAGAGAAGAACATTGCCTTATCCATTTGCTCTTTTGAACTCATTTGGCCGCCAGCAGGAAGACCGCCAGGGCACCCGGGCACTGCAAGGAGGAGGAAGATGACACGCTCCCTCTGGAGGGAGTAGTTCAGCCTCTGCATGATGCATCGGCCTTCGGAAGCCAATCTCACTTGCAGATAAAGCGCATTTGTTTTGTCGGTCTTGCAGCTGACAGGAGGAGGCTTGCTGGCGGGATGGTTTCCGGCCTATTCATCCTTCTTCTGGTAAAACCACTGCTTAGGGGAGGCGTCTAGGCTGTTTCCTTTCCTCTGTGACTGCTAAGCACCTGCTGGGTGTGGAACCTTCTGCTGACTCCAACCAGCCTCCACCCCACAGGGACCTCTCCCTGAAGCCACCTGAGCCACACAAGGCGTCTGGCCACAGGCTTGTTGACAGGAAGTGAATGACTGATGAGAGAAGAGGATTGCATCCCCTTTCTCGGGAAGAAGGCAAAAGCAGCATGAGGCTCGGGACCCGCAGAGGTGATTGCTGTTCTGGTTGGCAGCACCTGCTGCATCTGACGGAGGTTGGACAAGAATGACGGGAGGGAAGCCGACTAGAGAGGTTCCACTCTTGTCCTGGCATCCATCCAACAACTGAAGAGTCTCTGGATCTAAGGGGAAATTGGCTAGAGCCTTTTTATTTTCTGATTTAAGTTTAAAGTATTAAAAATTAGGTATTTTGTGCATTGGCACCAACAAAATGAACCGATGTAAGTGCGACACTCTTTTCTACACATTTTGCTCCAGCTCTGTTTTGTAAGATTGCAGTTGAGGATCACTTCTCTGGTCGTGATGTTAAGTTCCAGGCTTTGGGTCACCTGAGCGACTGAGGCCAGCTTGTGTCTTTGAAGAGTTCACAGTCCAGAAGGACACGTAAATGGAAACACTGAGGCACAGTGGCACAGACTTTAGATGGGTACTGAGTCCAATTCTGAGAGCTCAGGGCAAATGAGACATTGTCAGAGCAGAGAGTATCTGACATGGGAAGGGAATGGAGGAGGAAGAACAGGTAGAGAGAGCAGTGGAGTGGAAGACAGGCAGGAGTCCACAGCTAGGTGTGGTTTAGAACTGCAAGGAGTCCACCTGGACTGAGGCAAAGGTCTCTTATGGAGCAGCATTTGAAGATGACTCTGGAGAAGAAAGTTAGGACCCCCTATCCCCCACCCAGGGCATCATGTGCTAAGAGATATTGGCATATTTATTTCATCTCTTCAATACCCAAGTATTTGAATGTGAAGATTCTTTTTTACATATATATAAAAATTTTAGCAAATTGGGAGAAAACTGAGAACCCACAGAAGGATCATTACTTGCCTGGTTTATGGGCAAAAATGACTCCCAGCAGTACATGGAGTGCATGGGACAGAAGGGACCAGAAGATGAGAGGATAGACATTTGAAATTCCAAAGTTTGAGTGTGTCCACCAGCTCTGAAGAAAATTACTTAAGGGTAGTTACTCTGCCTCTCTTGTTCCCTGAACCCTCAGCACCTGGAAGAGCACCCAGTACATAGTGGGCTCTCAATAAATATCTGCCAACTGACTGACTGAGTTAAGATACTTAGATTTGTTGGTCAGTTTATCTAAGTACTTTGATTAACACCAGGAATCTAGCAAGAGCTTAATAAATATTGATAGACGTGACAAAAACAGTTTCCCTCTCCCCAAAGCTCAAAATCTAAAGGAAAGGAGGATATATTAGTTCCTGTGGATGCAATAACAAATTACCACAAGCCAGGTGACTCTCAGAAATCTAAAATGAAGATAGCATATGGTTGGCTTCTTCTATAGGCTCTAAGAGAGACAATTTTCTCCAAGCCTTTCTCACTATCACTGGGGTTCCAATTTAAAGATATGAATATTGAAATATTTCTTGTATCTCAGGCCAGAACAGGAATTTGACAGATTTTCCAGAAATGTCTAGAGTGTTTTTAAGCTGAAATAGGATAGAAAAGGCAAAATATTACTTCTTCCTACTTAGTCAACATTTAGTAGCTACATGTTGCTGTTGAGCACTTGAAATACAACTATTCTGAATTCATAGGTAGGTCAGTCAGCTTTCTGTTACTGTGACAAAATACCTGAGATAATCAACTTAATAAGGGAAATGGTTAATTTTGGCTCATGTTTTTAGAGTTTCAGTCCATGGTCTTTCAGTCTTGCTTCGGGCCAGTGGCAGCATAGCACATCTTGGCTAGGGTATGACAGGGAAGGCTGCTCACCTCATGGCATCCAGAAAGCTAAAGGAAAGAGGAAAAACCTGGGTCTTAATACCAAATTCAAGAACATCCCCCAATTACTTAACATCTTTCCATTAGGCCCCACCTCTCACAGGTTCCACCACTTCCCAACAGCATCAGGGGCTGTGGAATACGCCTTCAACACATGGGCCTTGGGGGACATTCCAGATCCAACCATTACAACAGGTAATGTAAGTATAATATGCACCTTAAATTTTAAATGCCTACAATGAAAAGAAGAATATAAAATATCTCATTAATAAATTTTATATTGATTACAAATTGAAATATTATTTTTGCTATACAGGCTTTCTGAAATTTTAAATTAAAGGTGAATTTTATATACTTCTTTTTACTTTTTAAAAGTGATTAGAAAAAATTACATTTTTAAATTACATACGTGGCTTGTATTTCTACTGGAGAGCTCTGGTCTACACCATTTTGGATTCTGAAGCTAGAACAAGGCTTCATGGGTAATCACTAACTCCTGTGTAAGCACATTCCTTCATTTCCTCCACCACTTCCCTGCATGAGGAACTTATCTCTGGCCTTGCAGCAATGAATGCATGTCATTGCATAAACCTTCCAATTATTTTCTTTGACTCTTCCCATACTTTCAGTCCTTGCTCCATGGCACTCTCATAGATACCTTTCTAAAGCTCAACTCTGAGCACACTCTAAAAACTACAGAACAGAAGAAAGTCTGTAATTGTTCTAATAAGTAAGGCCTTCACTATCTGCCACTAGACCCATCCATACAGGTCATGCCGAGCTACTCATCTTTCCCTGAATAAGATAATAACAGTAAACATATTCAGAGCACACTGTGTGCTGGTAACTCATTTAAGCATCTTAAGCAACTCTTTGCAGGTAGCCCCATTTTACAGAAAAAGAAAAAAACAATTGAGGTGCCGAGGTGGTGACTTAACTAAAGTGAAATAACTAGAGAATGACAGAGTTAAAATCTAAACCAAGCAACTGCTCCAAGTCTGTGTTCTTAACTACTGCACTAGTGTCTTGTTACGTTACCCATCTCATTTGTTCTGCTTTTTCTAAGCTTGTCAGTCCAGCACAAAAATATGTATACTTTAATACCCAGATCAACTACCACATCTCTTATGATGCCATCATCTTCCACAGGGACATATTTCCTAAGAGGAGATACGTTCTCCCCCAAGGAAGCATGTGCTGCACATTTATATTATTACACTATCTTGAGATATAGATAACATTTACTACTATCCCAAATTTTTCAGACAGTGGAAATTCAAGATCCTCCTCCAATATTTTCATACACTCCCTGCAAAGACTTTCTTGCTCACAATCAACTCAACCTCTGGGCTCCAACTACCTTTTGTACTGTCTTTGTTTCTGACCACTCTGACCCAAACAGGAACCAGGACTGTATCTCCAGTTTTCACAAAATAGCCATTCCTCAAAGCCTTTGTTATTGTAACAATATGGGGATCATAGCGAAGGATTAAACTGCATAAATTTGGAAAACAAATGATATCTTTTAATATATCTACCTGTACTAAAAATTCATTTTGGATACCAGAGGTCTGTTTATGAGCCCTTCACTCCATATAACATGTAGTTTTCTGCTATCTTGTTGGTGTTCCTGTCCTTTGTCCCTGCTTGACCCTCTATTTTCTCACCTCAATCTCCTCCCCTTTTAAAGGGAATTCACATCTTCTCATGTAGAAGAGCTTTTGTTTGTTTATATTTTGCTTAGGTTATCTTCCACTTAAAGGAACTTCAAGGAATTTATGAAACACAGTTCTCTTCTCGAGAGAAATCTGAATAACAGCTGTGTAAAAAAAAAAAATTTGTTACTGTACTAAATTACTTCTTTACACATTTGCCTCACATGTCCAGTTTGATTGTTCAACTCCAGAACCAAAATCATTCCTTGTTGAATAAATGGATGGTTTATTAATTAATCATTCTTCTAGACAACTAGGTGTCTCAAAAAAATCAAACCTAAAGTTTTGTGAATCTACAGAAAGAATTCCAACTTTATAGAGAGTCCTTGTGCTAGGATGAAAAAGAATCATTCCTGATGTGTTCAGCACTTCTCATCCACAAGTAGAGGTGACAAACACATTGATGAGGAAGAAAACATCAAATGCTGGTCCTCCTTGCCACAAATTCAAAAGCTACAGTTCCTAAAGTCAGCAAATGTTAACGAAAATGAGTTTCTGTGGATCCATCTTAACAGTTAAAACATTTGTTACTGTTGAGAATGTCTACACAGATTTCAGCAAAAATAGATTTACTATGAAATGTTTATCAATATAGAAAATTATGAAGAATGATAACCGAGGACCCCATTTAACCAACACATACATAGTTTTAAAATGTCATTATTTTTCCATAATTGATCCAGATCTTTTCTCAAAGGAGAACTTTACAGAAATAGATGAACTTTTATCATATATAGCTTTGTCTAATATATCACCATAATTATAAAAAGTATTTCTCCTTAATTTCTATATCATATAGTTTTATGAAGCCTAATGTGTGTGGTCTACAAACACATTGGGATATAATAATGACCTTTATTTTGTTTTGGGCAGTGCTGGATATGGAACCCATGGTCCCTGCATATGCTAGGTAAGTGCTCTACCACTGAGCTACATCCCACCCCTGATTATATCTTCCTTGTAACTGTTTTTCACTAAAGGTCATCCTTTCAAACTATATTATGTTATACATGTAGTCATAGTAGATGTTTTTAAATTTGTCTATAACAAATATTCAATTAGAATAATGTAGTATTTTACATACCCATTCTCCTAGTCTTTCACATATAGACTGGTTCATGGATTTACTACTACAAAGAATATTATATATATTCATATGCATCTGTGCACATGTATGAAGTTTTTGTCCAAAGCTGTGTTCACAATTTCTTTCTTATCTGATACCAGTTTTTTCTTAAAAAGCATTCACATGTCTTCTAGTGTACGACATCAATTTGAACTTTGTTAATTGTTTCTTTTGTTTTACAAGATTTTCAATGTATGATTTTTTAATTTATCAAATTTTTTCCTTTAGGCTAGGGTTCTGAATGTCTCCACTCATTGGTTCCTCTGCTTCCTCCAGCACGGAGGGATATCATGCAATCCTGTGTCAATGGTGGCTTTTCTCTACTCATTGGCAATTGGTTTGTGGAGATACCTCATTACCTAGTTGTTCATAACTTACATACATGAATTGTGTCATCTACATGCTATGCCTTTTTCATGTGGGGATCAGACATATCCAAAAGTTATGTGTAGTCATCAAAGGCTCAGCCAAGAGATTTTGATCAACTTATATTTTCTTGATTAGCTGAAATGTATCTTCTTTTAGTATTTTCAGCATTCTGTTCATCCCAGGAATATAGTTAAAGGGTTATTTTTCTGGGCTGTTTCTTATCTTGAAATTTCTTTCAGTTACAAAAAGTTACCAAGAATGGAATTCTTGATTTTCAACTATTTCCCTTGAAGTCCTGGATTCAGAGCTTATGTGAGTCATCTCTCCATCATGGTGATCAGAGTACTTGACAGGAGAATTTAGAGGAGGAAAAGTTTATTTGGTTCTTATGGTTTCAGAGTTTCAGTCTATGATCAGCTGACTCCATTGCTTTGGGCCTGAGGTGAGACAGAACATCACAATGGGAGGACATGGTGGAGGAAACCTGCTGAGCTCATGGCATTGGGAAGGAAGCAGGGAGACAGCAGGTGAAGAGCCCAAGACAAGAGATAGTCTCCAAGGGCATGCCCTACCTCCTTCAGCCACACTTACAAGAGCTACCTAGGTACCTACAAGAGCTACCCAGTAGTTCACTAGGTACCTACAAGAGCTACCCAGTAGTTCACTCAAACTATTAATACATCAAATGGACTTATTAATATTAATACATCGAATTGATGAATAATCCAATCGTTTTACTTCTGAACATTGCTGCATTGCCTAACACCTGAGTTTTTTTTTTGGGGGGGGGCACATTAAAGATTCAAATGATAACTGTGTTGCACATCTCTAGGTTTTAGTATTATGAAAGAGAAATTCTGCATCAGGCTACCTCCTTTGTTTATTTAAGTCTATGTTTTTGTTATTGTTGCTTCAGTGTTTGTTATTGTTTTTGCTGTTACTATTCATCTGATGGTGAGATGTTTGTGTGATTTTAAAGTTTTAACAGATTGCATTTAAATCGGCTTTACCAAAACTGAATCTTACAGTGGTGATCTTCAAATTGAATTACACATACCTCTCACAGTAGAGAAAGGCCTTTCAATGTGAATATGGGTACAGACAACTTTAAAGGAATTAATTTCCAGATTCTTAACTTCCGTGTTTAAGTTTTCCTAAAATTGATCTACGTAGGAAAAGACCTGCTATCAAGATGTCATGAGGTTCATTTTTCATATATCCCCTTTCTCAGTTGCTTTTCTGCCACTTTCTGTATCTCTCATTCAATTCAAACATTAATGAGGTGCTGTGGTCATTTCTAAAAAGTGTCTGTAAGTCCTGTGACATTTTTCCACCAAGAACTAAATCCCCTTGGATCCTATAGAGTACAATAAAAGATAGAGTCTTGGGTCTGTTAAGAAGTCAGACTACACTGAGGCTGCAGTTTTGGAGCCCAACCCACATGTCAAGGTCATGTATGGGCCCTTGGATGGATAGTTTCAGTTGAGCTCAGGCTTTAAGTCATTCCGGTCCAGGCACTGGTCATGTAAGTAAAAGAGTCCTGTGGTTTGAAGGATGGCGTCCTCTCCAAATTTCTGTGATAAAATATAATTGCTAATGTAATAGTATTAGGAGGTAGGGTCTTTTAAGAGCCCTCATCGATGGAATTAGGGCCCCTTATAAAAGGGGTATAGGGAGTGGATTCTATTTTAGTCATGCTGCTGTAACTAAAAGATCCAATCAGCACAATTTAGAGGAAGAAAAGTTTATTTTCAGGCTCATAGTTTCAGAGATCTCATTTCATAGACAACAGGCTCTATTCCTCAGGGCTCAAGGTGAGGCAGGACATCTTGGTTGGAGAGTATGACTGAGGGAAGCTGCTCATATGATGATCAGAAAGCAAAGAGAGTGACTCCACTCACCAGCTACTCACCCAAAGGTACATCCCCATATCCCACCTCCTCTGCCACACACAACCTGCCTTCAGCTACCCCTCAATTATTCCCATCAGATGATTAATTCACTGATTGGGTTAAGGCTCTGTAACTCAATCATTTCTTCCCTGAACCTTCTTGCATTGTCTCACAAGTGAGATTTTGGGTGACACCTCACATCCTCTCATCTGTATTAAAACACAGCACTTGTTCCCTGTTTGCCCTCTGTTTCTTCTACCTTTCATGAGAGTTCATAGGATGCAGCCTTGGAAATCTTGATCTTGGACTTCCCAGCCTCCAAAACGATAAGAAATAAACCTAGACTATGATATTATATGATTCTCAATTAGCACATTATAGTTATACATAGAATGTGGGTTAATTTTGACAAATCATACATGCATGGAATTTGGTTTACTCTATTTAATCCCTGCTTCCCCCTCCCTCCTCTCCTCCCTCCCACTCTTCTCCTTCCTCTACTCTATTGATCTTCTTTTCACTCATTTGTTTATTTTTGATTGGTATTTCCTACCCATACATAAAGGTGAAATTTATATTATTGTGCTTTAGCAGCACAAATAGTCTAAAACCATGAGCTTCAGGTAATTCTAGGGTCTACCCATCATGTCATCTGAGCTTTTGATTTTTCTCAGCTGAGGCTTCAGACATCAAAGAGCAGAGCTCAGCCATGTTCTCCATGCCCTGACCAATTCCTGACCACAGAATCTGTAAATGTAACACAGCAATTGTTTTATGCCTCTGCGTTTTGGAGCAGTTTGTTAGGCAGCAATAGTAACCAAAACAGGTGTATTGGCCCATGGCATAAAAACTTCCAGAGTGACAACGAAAGGGACAATTTGAAATATTTATATAGATATTGATAAAATGAAAGGCTCAAAATGTAGATAGCACATATTATTAAATATCACATGACTCCTAATTCTTCACTTGCAATAAAATTATAAGAATTTTTTTTTAAAGAGAGAGTGAGAGAGGAGAGAGAGAGAGCGAGAGAGAATTTTTAATATTTATTTTTTAGTTCTCGGCGGACACAACACCTTTGTTGGTATGTGGTGCTGAGGATCGAACCCGGGCCGCACGCATGCCAGGCAAGCGCGTTACCGCTTGAGCCACATCCCCAGCCCAAGAATTTTTATATACATCGGATGTTAGACAAATAAAATAGATTTGATATTCTGTAGCTATGTGACTTTTGATATGCAAGTCATAAAGAATCCAATGAATATTTGATATTACTCTGATAAAACTTCTAATCTCATTTATATAAAAAAATTCTCTGCATTTTCATTTATAAAAATAAAAAATAAGAATAAAATGGATATGGAATCATATCTCACTCTAACAGAAATATTCATCCATAATCATAAGAAATAACTGACCAAAAGATAAATATCCCCAACCATCTAAATAAGAACCGTAGTCCCATCAAAATCAGACTTCTTGTGGTTAATAATCATTAATCCAAAATGTGTGAAATATTTATGATATATTATTCATCAGTTGGATAACAGCAGTTGTAATTATGGCTCAAACCAGAAGAAATCAGTGTAAAACTTGGAGCCTCTGGTTACAGAAAAAAAAAAATTTCCAAGTTTATTGAGATATTAGAAACAATTGAAAAGTACATATATTTAGCACATATATTAGTATGTTTTTATATATGTCTACATTGTGAAATCTTTAATCCCATTAGCTAAATAACATGTCCATCACCTCACTTAATTTTGGAGCTGGCGAGAGGGGCGGGAGGAAGATTGCAAGCCAGCTCTGAGATGGAGACTTCAATGCACTCCATGTAGCTTTGATTAATGATAATCCATGGTATACTTGAAATTTGTTAAGAAACTAGATTTGAAGTGTTCTCACAGACTCTTTTTAAAGGTTTAAATTTAAATATATATCTTCATGTATCTGCTGTTAAAAATACAATGACTGATTTTAAAAATCCATGCTTAAAATATATTTTATATAAATGCTACAAGGAAATGGGAATGTAAGCTAAAAATCTAAGGGACTAGTTTAAACTCCTAACTGTTAAAGATGAGCTTGTTCACCTACCTATTAAAGTAAGTAATTATAAAAATAAATAAGGTATTTAGATAACATTGGACATATCTTGATGAGGTATTTTTGTTTTGAATTATTAGGGTTCATAATACACCAAACAGTAGATCTTTTGTAATTTTTTTTTTTATGTGCATGTGCTGGGGATCCAACCTAGGGCCTCAGGCAGGCTAGGGTAGGATAAGCACTCTGTCACTAAGCCACATGCCCCGCTGCCTTTGTGACTGTTTAACTATGGTGCCAACTTAAATTTCTTTACTCCCTTTATTTCACTGAGCCTTTTAAATCTCTTCCTACACCCTAAGCAACTCCATTTTAATCTTGGCCTATTATCTTATCATCTTCTCTTTCCTCTTTTGTGTGATGGAGGCCATGATTTTGGAAATTTTATTGAGAACACAAAACAGATGCTTTGGAAGATTTACTTTGGATGCCTTTAGTTAACTTTTTTCTAATGCAAGTTTTCCTTCGTATCTTTAATGAACCGTTTACCATTGCTTATATCACATGATATTTTCACAAGCCATTTGTGGATTTTTTTTCCTTGTTGACTTATGTGCCTTTCTCCTCAGATGTTTTTGTATTATGTATGTATATAAGCTGTGGAACCCTAATGTATTTCTCCTAATCCTGTTATGTATTTTAGGATTCTCTATATGACTGGGTTCATGCAAATCCTCCCTTACATAGTAGACCCCCTTTGGCCGGTATTCCTTTTGATGTTATTAGAATTTAGCATTGTTTTTATGATGATAAAGCAAGTCAAGAATTATTGGCCTTTCACCTTGGTGATCTATAAATTAGTGATGAGAATGTTGTATTATCTCTGTCGCAGTCATGAGAGGAGTGGAGTGTGTTGAGAATGTGACATTGTCCACACTTAAGAGGGAAACAGCCAAGAGAGTGTCTCTCACAAGTGGCAGGAAGAGGTGTGTGGCAACGATTCCCTGCTCACAGTTCACTGAAAATCAGCATGCTATAAGATGCTGATCTTTGATTCAAGCATTTCCTCAGCCCAGCTGCTGCCTAAGAGCCTTTAATTAGAAGAAACACAATACTCTCCAAACCATGATGTTGGCAAACATCCATTTGTATTTGGTTCTTAGAAAGGTCAATATTCAATGCCATCAGAGTTCACTCTGGGGAGAGTGTGAGTCTAACCTCCTAGAGCCAAAAATATCCCTGAGGCACAAACACAAATGTGGGTTCCATTCCACACTAAGTTGAGGAAACATGAATTTCCTACTATCAGCAAAGTTGTAAGGAAAACAAGCACACAAAGGGCATGTCTCTAAATTGTGCTGAACTGTGTGGATGACATGTATGGTATTTTCTGTTCAGTCCCTTTTCAATCCACAGAATTAATGTGGGAATTCCCTTGTGAGTACAGTATGACCCCCCACACCCTCTACTCACAGCTGAGTGACTGAGAGGTTGGCACCAGATCTACATGAGGCCAATCTAGTGTCCCATCTTTCCAGTTACAGCCGATTATTCCAGGGAGTTTTCTCTTTGACTTCACTTAGGGTTAGAAAATCCTTCTTTCAAAATGGCGTCTTGTGAGCACTGATTGCTCAGAGGGTTTATCTAGATAGGACTGTTTCCATACGCACAGTGTTTGATTGATAAATGCAGTGAAATATCCAACACTCATGGCTTCTACTGCCAAAATTTTCTCAGAAATAGAAACCAGAACAGGATTTTTCTTCTTATTCTTCTTCTTCTCTTAAGATAGGCCATGTGCCAAGATTTTGTTCATTTAAGAAAGAATATAGAAAGTAAAACAAATGAAAAAAACAAGTCATGGCCCCAAGAAGAATTGTGCACTTCATAAAGCAGCTGCTATGCATGGACAGAGACCACATGGCTACCACATAGCATGAGGAGGGCTTGCCAGGAAGGCTGGGAACCACTGTCCCTACCGTAAAGGTGGAGGCCCATAGAATATGCATCCCTCCAATGACAGAAAGATATGGGGATGGGATGGGTGAGTGTATGGGTTGACATATGGATGTACATGCATGTTTATTCACAATTGATATTGTGAATAAAACAAAAATTTCCCCAGGAGATGCACTGGAGACTGGTAGAAGCTAATGAAGGTAGTGTGTGTTGGGGCGAAGAGTGGGGACACTATTAGAGACAATTAGCTACATACAAACTTTGGCATAGTTACTCTTCACCACCCTTGCCCTAACTTTTCGGTCTCCATTCTCAACTCTATTTCAGTGTCACCAACTTGGATCCATACTATAGGAAAGGAGTCTTCCCGGGGACTCTTTCATGTTTGAAAAAACTCCTATTAGAGATACACTTCTCTTGAAAGGCATATATTTGAATGGAATGGGGTGGTCCTTTGTCACACTTGTAAAATATGACAGATGCTAGCATTTCCACTGTACCTCACTTAAAGATAGATAAATTAAAGCTTTCCTATACTCTTGCATACACAGGTACTAGAAAACTCCTGCCTTCTGAGAGTTTCTTGTGTATAACCTGGAAATGAACACAATCACTGAACACATAGCAAAAAAGCTATGCACCAGTATCTCAGACCCTGCCCCATCCTTTTCATTTCTTCTGTTCATCCAGAAGATGCTGCTCTTGCTGCAGATATTGCTTGCAACTTTTAGCACATGGAATTAATTAATTGCCAATTTGGTCAAAACAAGCAGGCTTGCTGTATTTATTTTAGATTCTCCTCCTTTCTAATTATTTATAGCAGAGGAAACCCAGAAGTTAGGAATTGAGTAAGCAGTTATTCCACAAAAATGGGCAGTCACAGCAATATGTAAGACACAAGCAGGAGTCTGGCACTGCCAATTACAGAGCTAGAGGAGGTCAGAAGCCTTGTGGACCATTGAGTGTTTGGGGTAGGTTAGCAGAGGACATTGACAAATTATGCTGTGAAGTTTGTTGGTCATGCTCCCTCTGTCTAGAAAGCTCCTAAATATAACACTCAAAATGAGAGGCTGCAGAGGACTGGCCTGGCAATTTTTATAGGAACTCTTCTTTTGCCAGACTCTTCAGTTCTGTTTGTTAAGTGAAAATAAAGGTGAGTAGAACTTCCTGGTTTCCAGCTTCTCTGTAGTCTCTGGCAAAGATACAGGTATGATATGTGCCCCTACTTTGGCACTGCAGCAAAATGCACAATGTAAGATAGACAGTAAGGAATCCTCCCCAGAAAGTCTTGATCATCCATTATTTTTTTAATTACCCAATATTGATAAACATGTTAGCCTGGATGCAATTTGTTTCGAAGACCAGAATCTCCTAGGAATGAAGTCCAGTAGTGCTTTGCAAACATGCAGGGTCCAAGTTGGCATACCCAAATTCAGTTGCAGAAACTTGTCTCATGTATAAGGAGGGTAGTTCATGTGCGCCACCTTCTCTGCAACAGAGGCCGCCCACAGATCATAACTGCAGGTGTGCAAGCCAGCAGCCACCCCTGGAAAACTTATCCTGACTTCAGCAACTGCAGCATGCCTGGGGGGCAGTCACAACACACAAGAACTATTCAGGGCTCCTGTAGAAAGCAGCATCAGGGGCATTGAAGCAGAGCAGGAGGCTGGTCTTGGAGGCAGGCCTGTGCACAGGCCTCAGCCATGTGGTCTGGAGCACATCATTGACTCCCACACTGTTACCCTAGACATAAAAGGAAAAGTTTAAACTAAATGATCTCTAAGGGCTCTTTGGGAGGAAAAGCCATGATTATTCTTTAACAATTTCGTGGATTTCAGAGAACTCAGTGGCATAAAAGGGTTTTTTTTTTTTTTGGTGTTGTTAATTATTACCGTGATAAATGACATACTTGGAACATTATTAGTGCAATAATCAGGTGCTAGACAGCACACAGCATTCTCCTAATATTTTCTCTTGGGTTTTACAAAGTAACAACTGATCTAGCAGAGATGGTCAGTGTGTGAGGTAAGCCCCCTACTTGAATGTGACACATATAGTTTAGACACCCTTATTTATGACAAGGCACATTTTGGTCACATCTCTTACATTGGCTCTTATCCAAGGGAGAAAAAAATATTTGAGCTCAAGACAGAGGATATTACAAAGATTAATAAAATATTATAGCAGCTTTAACTGATGTCAGTACCTTAGAGGTTGCAGGATGGTGGTTAAATACATGTTGTGGCCCCTGAACCATCTGTGCAGAAGGGACTAAGTGCATATTGCAAGCAGACTTCTGCATATGTTTGCCAACAAAAACACAGTGCTAAGTTCACACTAAGCTTGGACTTTTGAAGGAAATTCAAGACTGATTTAGAAAAAGCTATTACTAATAATAGTTACTTTTAAAGTGGACAAAATCATAGACAAGACATATTTTTAAAATTAGAATAGTGTACTAATTAGGTTAAATAGCTGAAGGCAAATTTGAGGAGACATTAGGCAAAAGGAAAAAAAAACTTCAATAAAACTACTATTAATGGACTTTCAGAAAACAGAAGATATTAGAACCATGGAAAAAGAACAAGATGCTATAAAAAAGGAACATTACAAAGAGCAACAAATGTTCTTGGAAATCAAACATCTGAGAGCAGAAATGACATACTCAATGGAAGTTTTGAAAATCAAAGTTGGGAAAAATCTCACAAAAATTAGAGCAAAAAAAAACCAAATAAAAAATAAAAGATCAGAAAATAGAAAACAGTTCTAGGTGGTCTAATATTCAAAGGAGAGAAATTGGAGAAAAAAATGGGTAAAAGAGAGAAAAATAAATCACTGAAAAAGTAATTTAAGAAAATTTCTCAAAATTGAAGGATGCAAGGTTCCAGATCACACAATAAAAAAGTACTGCACCAACACATACTATCATAAAATTTTAGAAGACTACAAAGAGATTATGCAAAGTTGATAAAAATAAATAACTTATTTCTAAACAAGAAGTCAAGAAAAGGATGACATTGACCTTCTTAGCAATAACAGTAGAAGCTAGGTGGCAGAGGAGTACCACCAGGAACATTCTGAAAGAAAATGATTCACACTCTAGAATTCTATGCCCAAATCACAGGTAGAGGTAAAATTTTCAAACATGAAAAATATCCAAACAAAAGCAAACCAAAGCATCCCATGCACTCTTTCCCAGGAAGCTATTGGCAATCATAACCCTTAGTGAAGTTTACTAACTTAGAGTCTTTCGGGTTTAGACCTCTTCCCTGCCGGCTCTGTTTGGCTTTGTACTGCCAGGTCCATACTCTGTAGAAAATTTCTGCTTTCTTAGCAGACTCCATGTTCACTTTTGCCAACAAGTGGCACCAGCAAGAGAGAGAGAGAGAGACTATAAAGCTGGAATAAGAAGAAGGAATCTTCTTGTTTCTTGCTGTTTGCTTCCTGTGTCTATCAGTGTCATCCCTTAACACCAGTTAGTTCCATTGGCAATTTTTATGACCTATCCTAGTAACAGCACTAGCTGGTGCCTGCATCTCCAAGGCACAAACTCCAGCAGTATCTCTCCTCTGTGCTCCTGAGACATCAGTCCCAGCTCAGCAATAGTGCTTTGCCCATAAGCTTGGATCCCAGCTTTGGAGAGAGCCCTTCCTGAGCTTTCCCAATTGTGCACTTGTTTTCCTATTGATAGTACCGATTTCCCACAGTTACTGCCTCTGTGACACTCTGATTTTGCCCTTTAGTGCACTTTATAATTTACTATGTGAAACCCACTATGTTAATGAGTGTTGACTGCCTCCTGACTAGACCCTGACTGATAAAATGCTTCTCTAAACTAAGGAAGTAATTAAAGAGAAAGAGAAAGACATGGAGTCTAGAAATTAGATCTACATAAAAGTGGAAATACAGTCATGTACTGCATAATGATGATCCCCTAAGGTTCTATCATCTTTTGACATCGTCATAGTCACCTTAGTGCGTGATAGTACACTCATGCTTAGTTTGTCTAAGTTCCCACAAAAATGAAGATGAAATCAGCTAGCTCATTTCTCAGAACTTATCAAATGTTGTTATTCAACATTCCATTGCTTGAACAAAATACCTGGGATAAGCAACTTGAAAAAGAGGAAAGGTTTACTTTGACTCATGGTTTCAGAGGTTTCCTTCAGTTTATGGTCAACTTGGCCCTATTGCTTTGGGCCTGCGTCAAGGCAGTACCTATGGCAGAAGCACACAGTGGAGGAAACTGTTTACCTCATGATACCTGGGAAGCCAAAAGAGAGAGGAAGGGGCTAGTATTCCAATATCCTCTTCAAGGGCATGTCCTCCAATGATTTAACTTTCTGCCACGAAGCCCTATCTCCTAGAGGTCCCACCACTTCCTAGTGGCACCATTAGCTGGGGGCCAAGCCTTTAACACATGGGCCTTTGGGGTACACTTAAGATCTAAACCATAACACTGTCATTAAGCAATTCATAAATAAACTGAAGAGGATAAAGAGAGACACCAAAACATCAGCTATGTAGTTGACCTGAAGACCAACTGGTTCATTTTAGAGCATATCTAAAAGCTCCCAGGGCTTTGAGCTGTAATGTCAGGTCGTTTATTTGTTGACTTTTTCTTATTTTAATGAATGAACGCCATGCAATGAATGTTCCCTTTAGCAATGCCTTCATAGTGTCCCAGAGATTTTGATAAGTTGTATCAGAGTTCTCATTTACCTCTAAGAATTTTTTTTTATCTTATTCCTGATGTCTTCTCTTTTTCATACATCATTCAATAGCATATTGTTTCATCTTCAAGTGTTGGAGTAGCTTCTCCTTTTAATTTTATCATTGATTTCTAATTTTATTCCATTATGGTCTTATAGAATGCAGGATGGTATCTCTATTTTTTTGTATTTGCTAAGATTTACTTTGTGGCATAACAAACATATGGTCTATTTTGGAGAAGAATCTATGTGCTGCTGAGAAGAAAGTGTATTCACTTGTTGATGGATAGAATATTCTATATGTCTGTTAAATCCAAATTATTGATTCTGTTATTGAGTTCTATAGTTTCTTTGTTTAGTTTTTGTTTGGAAGGTTCTATTCAGTGAGAGAGGTTTATTAAAGTCACCCAATCAATGTTCATAGCAGCTCAATTCACATTAGCTAAACTGAGGAAGCAACCTAGATGTTCTTCAACAGATGAATGGATAAAGAAACTGTGGTACTTATATACAATGGAATATTACTCAGCATTAAAAGAGAATAAAATTATGGCATTTGCAGGAAAATGGATGGAGTTGGAGAATATCATGCTAAGCAAAGTAAGTCAATCCCCAAAAAACCAAAGGCCAAATGTTCTCTCTGATAAGTGGATGCTGATCCATAACTGGGAGTGGGGAGGTGTGGGAAAAATAGAGGAAATTTGATTGGGCAAAGGGAGGGGAGAGGGAGGATGCATGGGGGCAGGAAAGATGGTGGAATGAGATGGAGATCATTACCATAAGTACACGACATTGTATACAACCATAAAAATGTCAAGTTGTGCTACAATTGTGTACAATGTGTTCTGCTGTCATATATACCTAATCAAAATTAATTAATTAATTTTTTAAAAAACCAAAACAAAAAAAGCTCCAAGAAGGAGTGAGTCCTTCATGAAAACAAACTCAGTTTATATATACTGGGAAGAGATCTATACTGTTTAAGAAACCTGCAGGATTGAATAAACATAACAACTAAACAAAAACAAATGAATAAAGAAGGTGATTATAAATACTGGGAAAACAAAATGTTAGGCAGCTAAGAATGAGTGTCCTTACCATACAATATGGCTCTGCTATGAATAGCTTTTATATGGATATAATAATGTAATCACTTATTACTGATCTAACACCAAGTCAAATATACACATATTGGGAGAACTGGGGAATATAAACCCTGTGTGTGTGCACCATGTATATCTAAGATCATATTTTCTTGTGAGAAAAAGCTAAACCCTTATTTTCATAATAGGAAAATCAGTCAACATCAAATAAATTGATTTATATTTAAAACAATGGTCCATGGTCACATATATAAGCATTTGTTGAGTAGATTATCCATAGACATAATAGGAATAAACTTTCCTTTATGCTTCCTGAAGGGCTGCAAACTGCATCATTTCCAAAGAATTTTCACTGATAGCTCAAAACAAATAAGTACCAAGAATTGTTTCTTTTATCTCTCCTATTCCAGATGTCACCAAAGATGATAAAGAAGACACATGAGTCACAGGTTTCTAGAATTTTGAGGGAGACATAAGAAATAGCAGAGATGGTCCCTGGAGTAGGCCAAACTAGGAGGATAAAGTCATTCTTCCAAACTGCCAAGGCTGCCTACGACTTCTGACCCCAGAGGCAACAAATTAGGACCCGGTAACAAAATTAGAGGGAAGAGACCACAATGTTTTCCACACTCTGATATTAACTGAGTTCAAGGTTTTCCCCTGAATCTCCCTGGAGTTTCATGAAAGCACTAGAAGACTCACAAACTCAGTGAAGCCTATTATATTCACAGTCACATGTACCACACACTGAAGTCAGCCAAAGGAGGAGTCACAGAGGGAAGAACCTAGGAAAGTCTCAGACACGAAGCTTCCATTGTCCCCAGGATGCACCACTCTTCTAGTTCAACGTGTAACTACACACACAGTTTTGTCAACCTTGCCTGAGTTTCCATGTCTAGAATTTTACTGAGGCTTCAACACATAGGCAAAATTGGTTAATTGTCCATATGGATGAAGTCAGTCTCTAGGTCAACGGATCCCATGTGACCCAAAATTCTCCATAAATCATAAGGTTGATTTTTCCAGTCCCCACCCTAAAGACTATTGGGTCTGACCATCCAAAGGAGAGAAAAATGAAGGAGGAGAAGCAGCGATGGGGAGAAGAAAGAAAAGGAGAACGCTTTCTTCTGGAAAGGAAGTGATTGATTTCCTTAGTTCATGACCACTACTCAGTAATAACTGTCATTTGTTTTGACCTCCACATGAGCCAGAGCATTTGTATGCTTCTTATACTTCCCAACTAGAAAGAAAACACTGCAGGACTGGAAATTAGATCTTCTGTCCCCACAGTCCTGTTCTTTTCAATACCATGCACGCTATCTATTCTCCAGAGTTATAGCCTTCTTCTTCCTTTTACTCTGACTCTGCAAATTTTAGACTTCTGAAGTGCTCGTGACAATCTTTTTTCTTCTCTGTTAACTTCACATGACTCTCGTTAAGCTTTGTGATTAATTAAATAAAAATATTCGAATCCAATAACTTTGTAACCTGGGAACAATAATTCTGGACCAAAATTTATTGCCATCAGGATATGTAAATGTTTGTTTTGTTCTGAATTTTGTCACAAAGAAGCAGTCATTTGTTTCTTAGATCTTTTCTCATTCCCTCTACTCCTTCCACTACCTACTGGTGGGATTGATGTTTGCATCAAAGAGCTAACAAGAGATCTCCACGGAATGCAAACCAAGGGTTTCTAGGCTTGGGTATCAAGGGCTGGTGAGAAGCAGGTGCAGGGCATTTGACACCAGTGTTTAGATTCTATCTGCATTTGATTCCTATGACGGCACTTTCTGTCAGCTACTCTAATAAAAACTTATTAACTAGCATCGCTTTATCTAATTATTTTTTTAAAAAATTTTTAGAGAGAGAGAGAGAGAATTTTTTTTTTGTAGATAAACACAATACAATGCCTTTATTTTTATGTGGTGCTGGGGATAGAACCCGGGTCCTGCCCGTCCTAGGCAAGCACTCTACCGCTGAGCCACAAGATTTTCTTTAGCCATCTAATTCTTATTGAACATTACTAGAAGCAATAATCCACATAGAATAAAACGAGCACTGATTAAAACTGTAAAATTTCTTATGAATGAAAACCCAAAGAATTAGAAGTGGGAAACAGATTTTGTAGAAATATTTTTAACAGCATCTACTGTTCCTAAAATTGCACATGACTTAAAATGCTTATTAGCTGAAAGAGAATGGAATAAACAAGTCTTGATATATTTGTTTAATCTGACCTGAGAAGTAAGCTTGGTAGAAATAATTTCTGTGAAAGAAAACTCAAAATCACAAAATATATAAGTAGGTAAAAGTTGAGTCAAAATAAGCAAATTACACCAGATAACAATTGATTCTAATAATAATTAATATTAATAATAATTCTTTTATTGAAACTAAAATGATTTAACTTCTATTAGAATATCATCAAAAATTGAATTAACAAAGATTAGTTCTTACAAAGCTTTTTCAGTCAAAATTCATCAATTTTGATGGAATTCTTAATTAAATTATTTTATATAATATCTATGAAATTGATGTGGAAATCCAAAAGAGAGGGGTCAAAATAGCAAGGTCAAAATCTTATTCATTCTTTTGTTCCTTTCTTGTGAGACTGATGTAAAACTATATAACCATTAATATTATCAGATACAAGGAGTTGCTGTTGAGAATAAGATCAATATCTACAAAAAGTTACCTATGCAAATAATTTTAATTTTATTTTTTTTCACATCATCTAAAGTAGAAGTTCATTGGATTAGATAAAGGGGAATGAAGGGAAGGGGGGATGGAAATAGAAAAGATAGTAGAATGAATCAGACATAACTTTCCTATGTTCATGTATGAATATGTGACCAGTGAAACTCCACATCATTTATAATCACAAGAATGGGATCCTAATTAAAATGTTTATTCCATGTTTGTATAATATGTCAAATTACACTCTACTGTCATGTATTGTTAAGGTCTATAAACAAGCCAAAATAACACCTGGTATTTTGCCAGGGGAATGTTAGAGTTCATAAACAAGTCTGGATGGTGCCTGGCAAAATGCCAGAAGGAGTGGTTTGAAAAGTAACAAAAGCAAGCCATTAAGTGTGGAGATTCCTTATTGATTGACTGATGTATCTAGTTTATGCTAATTAAGATAAGCTGTGCAAAATGTATAAATAGCTCTGTTGTCCTACAATAAAGGGCTTCCACTCCTGCTGTATCAACTCGCACAATTTATTCGTCGTCACCCCCCCCATGGTGGCCCGTTACGGGGAGCCCCGGGACACTCGGGGGTAAGTGACGAAAAAAAGCTGCCCGTTCATAGATAGGATGGGAGCAATCTGCTCGTCCCTGGACAGATAGGGCAAGAGGAAAAATGGCCATTTCGAGAAAATGGAGAAGATTGATGCAGTATGTTTGTGTCTTGTTTTGTCTCAGTGTACTGTATTGTCTTTGTGATGAAAATATGGAAGGGGTGAGAAGTAAATTGATAAGGGAAAGAGACACCCCAGTGGAACCAAGAATAGTTAGGGCATGTGTTGATAAAAGCCCAGGAACTCTAGTCAGAAAGAAAAAGAAAGTTCAGAAGAAGAAGGATTATCAGAAAAAAAGTTGCAGCAAAAGGCTATTACTAAATACTTTTCGTTACCGGAGGGTGCGTGAATCGGAATCTGTGCAGCGGCTGCCATGTGCGCAAGCGGGTCATGGTGCAGCAAGTACTTTGCAAGCGGCAGCAGCAGCCGGCTCTTCCACTGCCGGGAGCCCAAATCTAGACCTGACCTGGAGGCACAGTCTCTCAGGCTCTTGCTCCCTGTGCCCGGTGGCAGTTTGAGTCCCGGACACTCCCCGTCTGGGGCTGCCCGGGGACACTGCAGCTGGGCAGAAGATGCTACAAGCGTCCCTGATGTTTGGTCATTTTCAATGCCAATAACTAAGCTACAATGGTTCTCCCACACCAGGAAGCTAATGAGTAATGAGCACTCTTAAGGCTTATTTCAAATGTAAAAAACCTTAAGATAATGTACTAAATTGTTCAGAAGGTTGTTTTCTTAGTGGAATGCTACAAGATTTTCTTTAGCCATCCGGAGTTCCTGCCCAGTGTTGCTAAAGACGTAGAAGAATTTCCAGTATTGCTGAAAACCGGAGGAGATTTCGGCTGACAAACAGAGGAGACCTCGGATCAAGCTAGCTGCCTGCAGAACTTACCTGGACTGTGATTTAAGCTAGCTGCCTGCAGACCTGGACTGTGATTTACCTGGACTGTGAGTTAATCTGTTGAGACACTGCTTTACCTGGACTGAGACAACAAACTGTAACATACAACAAATTGTAACTCAGTATCTTTGCTAATGGTGTCACTGCTGGTATAATTTTTCCAAGGGCTTCTTGCATGGAGCCATCAAGTGGCTTGGTATTGTGGCATTTTGTATCCTCCCTTTCTGTTTGTAGCAGGATATTTATGGTGTTTGTGTAAAAACCACTATAGGGTCATTATTTAAATTAAACAAAAGGGGGAAATGTTAAGGTCTGTAAACAAGCCAAAATAACACCTGGTATTTTGCCAGGGGAATGTTAGAGTCCGTAAACAAGTCTGGATGGTGCCTGGCAAAATGCCAGAGGGAGTGGTTTGAAAAGTAACAAAAGCAAGCCATTAAGTGTGGAGATTCCTTATTGATTGACTGATGTATCTAGTTTATGCTAATTAAGATAAGCTGTGCAAAATGTATAAATAGCTCTGTTGTCCTACAATAAAGGGCTTCCACTCCTGCTGTATTAACGTACACAAGTTATTCGTCACCCCCCCGCCCCGGGGCTATTTTGCTGCAGCCAGACTGCGGCAATGGCAATGTATATCTAAAAAGAACAATTTTTTAAACTTAAAAAAAGAAAGAAAGAAAGAAAAAGATGTCAAATCTTGTCTTGTGTATCTGCTTGAGTTTGCCTAGGACCTGAGACATTAAAGCAGACAAGAGCAGATGGTGAGCTCAATTGCTGGAGTCCTCCTTACCTCAAAAGTTCTTGCAATGACTTACAAGACCCCACATGATTTAAATCCCCTCCTATGACCTAATTTCCTTCCACAGCACCCCCTAAATATTTTCCAGCCACACATGCAGTAGAGGAGGGCTAGGGGAGGGAATGAAAGGAGAAGAGGAGGACTTTAAGTATTTTTGATCTAACTCGTAGAAGATTCTACATCAGCTTACCAGATTTCGAGTCCCAGTTCTCACCTTGAAATGCAGATGTGCCCACTCTTGAGCCTGCTCTTCCAACGCCACCCCCACAAGCATCCTCTCCAGCCTCAAATTAACTTTAAACATAAAATCCTGCCCCCAACTCCAGCCTCGTGCTTACAGCAACCACCTGCTACCAGGCTAAGCTGAGCTGCCCACTACAATGGCTCTGTCACATAGGCCTCATCCTATATTTGTTACCTTCATCTCTGTTTGCCTGCACTGTCACCATGACGCCCCAGTAGTGGGTCTAATCTGAGATAAATTTCTATGACCCACTCTTGATTCTGACTCTACCCCAGACACCTGTCCCAACCCTGTATCCATGTCTGATTCAAACTACAAAAACTCCCTGTCTGCCGCATCCCTGTTCTTTCTCAAGCCAGTCCTAACAAGATGAGCTGCTCGCTGCTTTCCCATCAGCACATTCACCGTCAAGCTGTTCCAGCCCTGCCAGGCAGTGTTCCAGGAGGCCCTGGAGACACGTGGTGATGCAGAAATGGCCAGGAAGTCCCTCTCAGAGATCTCTGAGTTAAGTTGAGGACACTATAGATTCCATGAGTTGAAGAGGTCAGATTCTTATCAAATCCCACTGTGTCCAGACAGCGCCCCATCCCCAGATCTTTCTTCTTTAAAACCAGTCAAAACTATTCTCCCTTGATCTCCCCACTCCTAAACCTCCTCTCCTCCTTCTCTCCTCCGTCCAGTCAGATTCACTACAATTGGTGGCTCACTGAATTCCATTTCCATCTCTGGTTCCCACTTTGCCTGGCAATTCTAAATTCACGATTCACACTTGTTCTGTAGAGCTAGCTTTCCAAAGGAGTCTTGAGTTTCACAATTAATGGACATGTTACAAAACAAAAATAAAACAGAACATCACCCTGGGTTGAAGCCATCTCGTGGCTTTTTTTTTTTTTTTTTAACCAGAAGTGGGGATTTGTGATATAAGCAGCTGCTCCAAAACCAAACAAACGACAGCACTCAACTCAGAGTTTGAGCCTATCCAGGGGCTGAATTATGTTTGCTTTGAGGTTTTGTGAAAGGTCGCGAGGCCTAACAAAGTTCAGATGAAACTTGGCTGTTTTTCCGTTAGGCTCTGGCTCAGAACTTGTGGCGTTTCATGTGGTTTGGAGTTTTCAAACACAGCGCTTTGCACAGTGCTAATAAATGATTTTTTTCTCAGCGTGGAAAGCAATTAAATGTATGGCCTCTTGGGTCTTGGTCTTAGAATCAGTATTTATTTATTAGGAGCTGGGAGAAGAGCTAAATGGCCGAGAAGAGGGATCACACATAATGAGGTGGGTAAATTTGCTGAAGACACCACATTTTTGATGACTGGAGGCCTAAAAAGCAAGAGAGGAACTCCTGAGGAACCCATAAAGTGAGGCCACTGGGAGAGTTGCTAATGAATGGAATTTAGCATCGGTCCACAAGGAACAAGTTAGAATGGCTTGCAAAGCCCCAGGAAGGCCACATGAAAGGACCCCAGCACCATCTGTCTTCAACCTTCACCCACCACTCTGAAGGGGTCCCCTGAGCTTTCCCCGCCTTGCAGCCCCCTCTTGGAGTGTCCTCTAGCAGGAGGCCTCTCACAGGCAGTCAACTTGCAGTCACCCCCAGGCTCACCCTGGATGTGGGGCTGGGGGATCCCCTCCCAGCAAGTCTCCCTGTAGTTTTGTTCTCTTTTAACAAAGAGAATGCATTCGTTTTCTAGGGCTGTAATTACAAAGTACCATAAACCAGATGAATTAAACAACAGAAATTTATTTTCTCACAGTCTGGAAGCTAGAAGTCCAAGATCAAGGTGTCATGGTGGACTCTCTCCTTGGCTTCCCTCTGTGTCTTCACCTGGTCTTCCCTTTGTGTATATTGTGTTCTAATCTTTTCTTATAAGGACAGCACTTGTATTAGATAAAAGCTCACTTTTAAAGACCTCATTTAATGTCACCCCTTTAAAGACCTTCACCAAATACAGTCACATTTTGAGGTACTTGGGGTTAGGATGTTACTATGAATTTGGGGGGACACAATTCAGTCACCACAGGAGCCTCATCCCTCCATAACAGTAATGTATCTGTTTGAGCTGTGGCACTAAACCAACTCCCCAGCCATAGAGCAATGATGAGGTGAAATATTTCCTAATGGTGAGAGGGCTCATCTTCTCCTTGTACTTCATGCCTTCACCTGGGCCTCATTGGATCAAACCTAGAAGAAGGAAACGAAACATTGATACAGAGGCAGAAGGAAAACACATCTGCAACTCATTTATTTTCAGGGAACAATTGTCTTCCTACTAGAATAGACCCATAAAGACCATTCTCCAAATAATTCTTCACTGTGAGCCCAGGAGCATTCACTTATGGCTTCAATGAAAAAATTTACAGAGCATGTATCATGTTAGATCACTGGAGGTACCGCTGTGTTCTCACAGGGCTTACGTTTCAGTAGGAAAATCTCACAATCAGCAGATAATTTGAGAGATAACAAATCTTCATTGCCTGGGATAAGGCATCTAGCAATGATGAGTCCATGGATCGCATTAATTCTCCCAGTTCTTTATCAGCTCCCCTAACCATGTGACCTTTGCCACGTGACTTTTCAGTTCCTCTCATCAAGAAGTAGAAGCTATTTAGTCATGACCCACTTTGACCAATAGGATGTTGATAGTTGTGACACACATAGAGGCTTAGAAAAAGCCTACGTACTCCATTTCTTTTCTGCTCTTGCCTCTGGGCCATTGTGCCAAGAACCTGCTGCAGCAATGGAAGACACAGTAGAAGAAGAATTTCATCAAACATTGCTTGACCATGGGCCAATCCCCAGAAGCCAACAGATTTGATGACCTTCAGATACGTGAGCAACCCAGTGGAGACCAGAAAATTTCCAGCCCATGTCATCATAGGCTTCTAGAGACTTCTCAGCTAAATAAATGTGTCCCATTCAGAGCCCATTTAGAAGTGCTCCCATAATCTGATCCAGGCATTTAAGGCTTCTAATGAATCAAAACATTACCTGAAAGGGGTACACAACCAGGCATTATTGGCCTTTAACCCCCTGGCTGGCAAAGAGCACCTAACATCAGCTTGTCAAGCTGTGAGAGATGGGATAAAGATTAGAGATAGAGGGTAGGTAAAATCTTTACCCTAGGGGATAAAGGTGATATGAGTAATGAAGTGGTAAATAGGCTTATAGAAAAATCAGAACCATTGGTTGGCCTGCTTAAAATACTTCTGGGACTCTCTGAGGCCTTCAATATAAAATCCAGGTACTTTATTCACAGCATACAGGGAATATACAAGGCCCTCCAATCTGGTACGTGCCATTTTCTGTGCATATCTATTCTCTTCTGAGTCACAAAGGACTAAGTTTCAGAGACTGTATTCACCAAGCTCTACTCTATGTCTTCTCATTGGGTTTGCCAATGGAAGGTTAGAGTAGAAGATCGAAAAATGGGAAGACCACCTTTAAGTCAGAGATTGCATTCCTCTGGCTCTGTCCCTGCTGAGTTATATTTTGGCCATGGTGTCTTTTTGGTTTTGTTTTATTGTAGACTGTGACTTCTAACAGGTGGTACCCTCCCGTAGTAGAACCTTTCACTACCTCTCAGTGACTCTTCCCTCCCATGGCCCCCAAGTCTAGGGATGATGACACTTCTGGTGGTTGCTAGTCCTGGGAGTTTACCATCCCTTATTGCCTTCAATTAACCCAGCTCAAAACTGTAAGTTCACACAGTGTAAAAGGACTTTTCTACTTTGCAGCACTCTCTTTAAGAATGCCATCTGTTTCCTCCTGGAACTTCCCATGTGCCCACCTCTTCCAATCTAGCTGATTATGCACCATTCTCCCACCTAGACCCCACATTCCAGCCACCATTGCATCCTCTGCCATGCTGCCATACTCTTGCTTATGGTGTACCCTTTCCCTCTTTCTTGGCCAGGCTTTCATACAAACCAAAAGTATAAATTAAAATGTCACATTTTCCAGGATAATGTCCCTAACCATTGCCCCAACTGTCACACTATCCCCCCTTAACTGAGTTAGGTGCCTCTCTTGTGCGCTCCCAACACAGCACCCATCCTAGAGTTTAAGGCTCATCTATGAGTACATCTGAATCCCCACCATGGGCAGAATGATGGCCTCCCAAAGTTGTTAGATCCTCTTTCCCAAAACTTGTGAACATGTTGGGTAAAATGGCAAAGGGTAGTCAGGGATTCCTAATCAGACTTAAAGATGAGGGGATCGTCCTGGATAAGCCAGGTGAGCCCAACATAATCACGTGGTCCTTAAAAGGGAGAAAGAGAGCATTCGGAGACTTTAGCCATTGCTCCATCCTTTGAAGATGGAAGGGATCACAAGATAAGAAAAGTGGGGTGATATCAAAAGCTAGAGAAGGCAACAGGCTCTTCCCTAGAGGATACAGCAGGGACCAAGCTGCTCAGCACCTTGATTTGGGTAAGATTTATTTTGGATCTCTGACCTTCAGAAATGTTGTTTAAGCCACTAAAGTATGGTAAGTTGCTACAACAGCAGCATAAAACTAAACAGATCTTGAGGACAGGGATCACATCTTACGTTCATGTCTTCCAAGCTCCTCCCACAAAACTAGTCTTGGAGTGGCTCATGAACATCCTTGTGGAAGAAAAGATAGAAGTAAAATTATCTGGTTCAACCCATTGTTTCTGGATCCTTCTAGGTCTATTGTCCATGTAGCAACAGTTTTTCTGAAAGAAGAGATCTGCATTTGTCCATAAAATTTTTAAAAATAGCTTGTAGTTATTAATCTACCATGTAATCACTGAGAAAAATAACTGAGCCAGTTGCCAAGGAGAACAAGGAGCAGGAATGTGAAGGCACACACGATGTCCTTCCTCTCAGGAAAGCAGCTGTGGTAACAGTGGCCTGCCTCAGGACATGCCCAGCTCCCCATATGGGCAGGGAAGGAACAATTTGTTCCTTCCCCTGGAGCAGCTGGCCCTGGTTTTGGCTGGATCTGGATTCCTGGGCTTCATAGGCACTGGTTGCTACAGTTTGGCAATCACCTCCAGCTCTGGCTTTTCCAGAAGGCCTGTTCTATTGCTAATCTGGAGCGGACACCTCCTATCATCACCATGATCTTGTTCTTATAGCAGCGTCAACAGCAGACAATCTGCAAATCCCACAACCTGGTCATGAAATGAGAGCAAATGCCTTGGTGGAAAGTCCATGTGATTTTGCTGAAAGCTCTGGACCAGGAGCCAAGAACCCAGGGGTCCTCTCTGGTTGTGCCTCTAGCCAGCTATGTGACCTTGACTGATTTCCTCATGTAGCACATGAAAGAGGAGGACTTATGCGGCCACTGAAGTCTCCTGTAGTCTAAGTCTATGACAGTTATACAATTCCCAAACGCACTGACGCTTAAAAAATACCAGTGACAAATTGTCCTCTCTAATGAGAGCATTTCACCAAGTCGGAAAATAAAGAGACTGAGAACATGGGAAAAAAAGAAGAGGGAAGGAAGGAAGGAAGGAAGGAAGGAAGGAAGGAAGGAAGGAAGGAAGGAAGGAAGGAAGGAAGGAAGGATTGAGTACCTAATAAGTACCAGCTCCTTTTGCCTATTCTAGCTCAAATATGCTCTAAGCCAGACTCTCACAAAACTGTCAAGTAGGAAAGGCCATCCAAGTAGGAAATCTTGAAGTCTCATTTTATCTTAAAATTAATGTGAATGTTGTGTTCTGCTCCATAAACAGTTTTCATTTCTTCTGAGGACTAAAGCTGTTGATGCAGGAAGACCTATCTATTAAACCTGTGGGGTACAAACCCTCAGCCCACTACTGTTTCTCTCTGACATGGAACATTCCAATTGTGGAGGCAAGAACCTGAAAACTGAGAGGCAGGACTTATTTCTTCACCTTATCCAGGCCGTGAGAGGACTGGAGGTTACCCAGATTATTATAGCCAGAGAAATCAAGCAAATGAGGTAAAAACTCAACTAACCCAAAAATTTTGCTTCATAAAATTGGGATGATAGGTTTACCGAGACAGTCCTGACTCCACCACAGACTGTGCCACAAAATAGAGGCCATATCTGCTTATTACTCTGTTTATTACTTATAGAAAAGCATGCGAATAACTGTCTGCAACATTGCTGGCAACTTGTAAAGGCAGGTTTGAGGGCATTCAATCACAAATGCAGTAGAAGTTGGGACAGGGGAGCAAATGCCCCAGGAAATGGATACTGTATGCTTAGGACTTAAGCAGGAGGCTCAGCCAACAAGAAACCTTAGTCATCAGAAGGAGGAGGACATGATGGGACTTAGTCACAGACCCAGCAGAGTAGGGAGGCAATCCCACGTGAGATTTCTGGAAGATCAATGAGGGCCAAGTCTAGATGCAAGGGACCTGTTGGTGGTGAATACAGCAAGTCCCATAAGTCATCCTCAGGACTGTGAGGGGGAAATGAGGTGGTCTCTGTCTGCCATATAGTCAGTTTGCTAGTAGTATCATCACTTATCAGGTCACCTGCCTTGGTGGCAAAGTCAATAATAATACAAAATACAAAATCGGGCCATAATACAAAATTGGGCAGCGGGCAGGACAAGGGAACTGGGCCTACACTTGCAAAGCTACAGGCGTTCTGAGAGGGGGAAATACAGAACAGATCCAGAGGCCAACAAGTCTGAATGGAAGAGAACTTTGTCCTGGGCTGGTAGGAGTTGAGTTGAAGGATTCAACACAATGCTGAGTACAAAGGAAAGGAGGATCGCAAAACAAGAGCATGTAACAGGAAATAGGAAGGGCAATAGGGAAGGACACAGGCTTACAGATAGGTTTAAATCCCAACTACCACACCTGGCTGTGTGAGTTTTCTTTTGGGGGGATTGAGGGGAAGCGAGCCATGTAACCTATCTGAGCCTCTGTTTCATCCTAGTTAAACTGACGATAAATCTCTCTCCCATAGGATTCTGTGGGATCCAAATGAGATAATCAGTGGAATCTGAAATGCTCTATACAAGTTCATTTTCTTACAGTTAGCTGTTGTACAGTGATTGGGAAATAATTATGTTTTGTTTATATTTAAGATTCTGAGATTGAGAAGGGAAAAAAAACTGGGGGAAAGTGCTTTGTCAGAGTCTTTAGATTTTATTTTGGAAAAGTCAAGATTTGGAAAGAATGAAGTTAAAAAAGGAAAGGAAAGGAGGAGAGGTAAAACAGAGAGAAAAGAAAAAATGGTGGAAGAAAAGAAGATGATGGATGAGGGAGGAGAGAGAGAGAAAGAAAAAAAAAGAAGAAGGCAGGGAAGGCCAGTTCTGGTAATTGCCAAAAGACAATTCAGCATGAGAATATTCCAAAATAAATCACCAATTGGCTCCCTCCTCTCAGCTTCCCTCACTCTTCCATTTCCCCCTTGCAGACTTCAGTTCTCCAGAGGCCTGCCCTTCACTTGGTCCCTTCTTGCCTCACAAGATCTGGATGAGCAATGCCATCCACTCCCATCCCTTCACTTGCTACTCATTCTCTAAGCATCAAATGTTTATTTTGAACCTGGATCTCTCTCTCTTGAGCTTCCAATTTGACCTGGGTAGATCAAAGTCAACACAAAATAAATCTTTCATCTTGCCACCCACCCACAAAAGCTTCTCTTTATCTTTTTTTTTTATTCCTTATTGAGGTTAATAGCACTTCCATATAAGATAATAAAAGAGTCTCCTTTTCCCAGGCCCTCTGGCATCTCTCTTGCCTAAATTTTCTTTGAATCTTACTTCAGCTTCCCCTTCTCCTGTTTCCTGCCTCAGTTCTAATACTTAGTCTCCAACCATACCTTGGGAAGAGCTGACAATTGGTCTTTCTGATGCCAGGCTTGCACCCATACGGTCCATCCTCTGTAATCCAACCAATGTGATGTGATGCATAACATTCCCTGGGAAATCTTTCAAGAATTTCAATGTACAGGATACAAACATAAAGTCCTTATCTTAACACACAAAGCCCTTTCCCTGATACCTGACTGCCTTTCCAGCTGCATCTGTCTTCTTCACCTCTCTTCTGCAGCCCAAATTTAGGAACACACTCCATTCCATCTGACTAAACACTTATTTGAAGACATCCTTTACTCTGTCTGGAAAATTTCTGATTATCCCATCTGCCTATCAAACTCCTGACCAACCTTCCTGGCTCTGCCACCTCCTCTAGAAAACCTTCTTTGACATTGCTATGTACATAATTAATCCTTCCTATAGTATAGTTTTTCTATGAACTTGCTATATTACTTAACATAACATATGATTATCTGCATATAATAGGGTCTTTCCAACTGGACCGAGTCCCAGGTGAGCAGGGGTTATGTTCTATTCATCATTATATTCCCTGTACTAAGAAAAGGCCCATGACATGGTGGTAAACAATGTGTTACACAAATAATTGAAAAAGAGATGAATAAATAACACTTAAAAGAAAATGAATATAGTTATATCTATGAACCAAATACCAACTAAGCAGAATTTCAACACATTTTTTAACAAACTATCATTCAACTCTCTCACATCTACAGTAAAGGAGATGAAGAGCTCATCTAGAGAGCCAGGTGGCCTCTCCTACCACCTTGGACATAGTGTCTCACAAAGTCATTATAGGTCATCTAGGATTGGCTCGGCAATCCTAGAAATTCTATTTGGTCTGTGTGCTGCATGATGTTTAGGCTTGGGAGATTGTCCATTTATTAATTAGACAAAAAATATAAGTACCAACAACTTTAGTTGCCAGTTTTCTGCAGTCATAACTTCCTCACTAAGAGAATCTGTAATTTTGTGGTATTGCATTATGAGCAACAGAAAACATTCCTATATAGTCAGCAACACAGAAGACTACTATCTATTGTCTTGGTTTATCAGTCAGGATAAGCTAGGTGATGCTACAGTAACAGATAGCTCCAAAACCTCAGTAGCTTAAAACAACAAAATTGACTGGTTGGTTGAGTGGTTGATGTTTCTTATCCTTTTATAGCTGGCTGAGGGCTTTGCTTCACATCATGACCACACTCATTTCAAGACCCAGAAAATGAAGCAGATTAACATTGTTTCAACATTACCAGGCAGAGAGGTGAAGGAAAATGTGACAAACACACCACCACACTTTTTCTCATCTTCCACCAATCAAAGTAAGACACACAGCTACACTTGATGCCAACTGGCCAGGAATCCTGTCAGCACAATCCTGACATGTGTTGGGGGAAAGGGAGCCAGATTATTAGATTCTAGCCCTGGTGACTATTACACTGGGATAAACATCAAGGAATCTGGCCCCACTGCAGAGCCCAGCTCCAAGGCTCAGTCAAGTCAGAGGGTCCTTCACATATGCTAAAAGCACCATTCTGGTGCTGGGCAGAGAATGGAGGATGGGAAGCAGAGGCTCAGTGAGGTGTCCAGACATGGATGAGGATGGCTTGCCCTTGGGGAAGAGGATAATGGGGAAGTTTCTGAGTCTGTATTTCCAAATCGAGATGAAGGGATTTGCAGAGGGATTGGGTGTACAGAATGAGGGAAATAGGGGAAACCAAAAATAACCTCTAGGAAAGTTGGTGCCCTCAATAGTGTGCCATAAATCCTTCTCCCCACAACCTCACAAGCACGATTTTTCCTCTTTGCCAAGATGATAAGCAAAAATGTTCAGTTGTTTTACAGTTCTTGATTACTACTGAGGTTCGGTGTGTTTTGTGTTTGCATACCATGTATGTTTCCTCTATTGTAGAAATAATATTTTTTTAACTAAAATGGCCTGTTTGAAAAATAGCAAAGATGGGTGTCTGTCTTTTCAATAGAATGTGAATTTCACAAAAGCAAATGACAAAGGGACCTTATCTATTTTGGTTACTATTTTATCTCTGGTCCCTATGACAGTGGCTTCTCTAAAGTGGTGATAAAAACCACTGCATTTAGATACTTTAATATGGGCCAAGCACTGCTGTAAGTGCTTCTCATGCAATGACTCATTGGTAACAATCTACTTGCAGATAAAGAAACTGAGCCAGAGAGGTTAAATAATTTGCCTAAAGTCACATAGTTAGTAGGTAGAGTAGGGGGTCTGAACTCAGAGTCCCCCTTTCAACCACTGTGTTCACTCTTTCTGTAGTTAAGTGCCAATAAGTATATTTGAATAAGAATTAATTAATTTTCTAACCTGTAAAGGCTAGTAGTAATATATATTTAATCTTAATTGTTTGGAAGAGGAAAAATGAAAGTAATTTAATAGATAAACTAAGCCAAATTAACTATAGAAATAGAGGATATATTTACTATAAAAGAGAAATTATATAAATCTATTTCATTAGAAAATTTTAGTATATTACACATTTACTATAGGATTATGCTTCAAGTTCTCAACAATGAAATTCATCTAACAATGAAATGTCTAACAATGAAATTCATCTGTGGATAATGAATGACCCAGAGATTCTAAAATGAACATTAGCCTCCAACCCCTCTTCTGCCCCGATAAAGCTCAAATCCATTACATACTCTGCCAATGAATCTCCTTGAAATGTTGCTGAACATACATCCTCATCTTTTTCTCCTTGACAATCCTCATCATGGACCAGAAACTGTTCTTGTGGAAAGAAGTTGGGATACAAGGGAAACTCTACTTTTGGTTCCAGAAATTGCTAGGTATGAGCCTCAGCTCTCCTGGTGGCTAGCAGAGTGGACACAGGAGGACCAAGCAGGTTATCATCCTCTGTGTCTCACCATAAAATGGGCCTCAAGGCAGTTGCAGTTGTGAGCCCCCAGTGAGATTAGGTGTGTGTGGTGGTTGATTTTATGTACCAACTTGCAGAGGCCACAGGCTAACCAGCCATCTGGCTTCTCAGAGGACAGCCAGCCCTTGATTTCTCGGCCCTTGATTGAATGTTTGCTGGGCCCAGTCAGGAGCATGCTCAGGTAGACAATACTTGGGTCTTACCTGGTCAATTCATGCTTTTCTTTTCCTTTATCTACTTTATTCTTCTTCTTCTTTCTTTCCTTCTTCCTCTCCTCTCCTTCCTCTTCCTCCTCCTGTTCCTTGTCCTCTTTATCCTCCTCCTCCTCCTCCCTATCCTCCTGCTCCTTTTCTTTACAGCTTTACTAGGGTAAAATTCATATATCAGCAGGTGATAAATAAATATTTGTTGGATAATCAAATGTTATTAAAATCATCTGGAAGTATCAACCCACATAGCTACAATGCCTTGAAAAGAAAATGAAGCCCGCAGTTTCTATTTTGCCACAATAATAGCTGAATAGTTCTGAAGTGCATAAAACTAACCCCGTCTTTCAAGTGATCTAATGTTCCGATCCTCTAGAAGCTAGCCTAAATTAATGTGGTTAATTCCTTCTGACTCACCAAGAGCATTTATCAACACCCAGCCCTCAGAGTTTGTGATTCAGCAGGTCTGGGGTGGGGTGCAAGCATTCGCATCTTTAACAATTTCTCGGGTGAGACAGGTCAAGGGATCACACTTGAAAAAGCACTGCTGAAAAAATCTGCTTTAAAATGTTCTTCATGTTATAATATAGTCTGGGCCCTTTCAAAGGGCCCTCGATGATTTTCATTATCTGATAAAACTCCAGTCTTCTCCAGCTTTCTCCACATGTCAACAAAGTTGGCTTTCCAGAAACAGCAAACAGAACAAATGAATCCAAGCCAGGCCGTGTCATGTCTCAGGCTTGCCTTCCTGGAGGCTTTGCAAGAAGCAGTTCGTTTCACTTTTCAGCCTCAGGTGGGAGCTCTGAGTCAGTGTGCCAAGCCTGACCACCCTCCTGGAGCTTTCCAGAAGTGGTGGCCAGGGTTCACGGAGACACTGCCTCCCACTGGAACAGGGCTGGCCTCTGTGCCTAATCCTGTAAATCTCAACTGCTCTTCTGCTCCCAAGGCAGATAGGAAGCTTGCCTGTTTCCATTCAGAGTACTGACCACAGTCACCCTTCTAAATAAACCACACTCTGCCCATGGGCAACACCTTTCTCTCCGTATTCCTGACAGGCATCAGGAAAGTGCAAGCCCAGGGTCTTCATTACACATGAAGGTATGGGGAGTGCACCTAACTCTGAAGGCATCATCTGTCAACGTTCCTACTAGGAACAACAAGACTTTGACAGGGATGCTGAGAGAGCTTAACTTGGGAAGATTGCTGAAAGATAAGATTGGACTCCGGTGCTGCTTTTCCACAGGTCACTTCTAGTTCCTTTGTGCTTAAATTCTCTACTTCCTCAGGAAAATAAATAAATAAATTAAAGAAGGGGAAAAAAGTATTTTGCCCTGAGTCAAACCCCCTAGGTATAATACTTAAGAAGATTTTGAGAATCTTATAACTGTTGGGGACTGGATTCAATATAATTCATGTTAAGACAAAAGGAACAACAGAAAACATAAAAGACATGGAAGATGAGAAAATAGAAATCCAACACATAAACTATAAAAGGACCTAAAGGGTAAAATTAATAATAAAGATATAATTTTTTTTAATCTAGAGTTTTTTAAATGACCAATTAAAAGAATAATTAATTAATTAATTATAAGAACTTTCACTGTCTCAAGTTAAACAAATAAACAGGAATTAACTTTCAAAGGCAGTTATAAAAATTCTTTAAGATTTTTTTAAACTTAAGAATGAAGATTTCATCCTTGCCAATGGATCACAATTAAAATTTCTTCAGATTTCTTTACTGCTATCCCAAGATTACTAGAGTTAGAGCTTCAGAAATCTGAAGGAAAAAAAAAAAAAAAGCCCAGTTCTAAGAATGCTTCCAGTAGCCAAGGCTTGAACTTCAAGTAAGGACAAATTTTCAAATGGTCAATCTTTTAGAAATGTATGAACACCTTCTCTGCAGATATCAAACAGGCATGAAGCAGCTCAGTCAGCCCAGGGGTGGGGTTCCCAGAAGTGAAAAGCTGATTCAGAAAATGACGAGTGGTATCCAGTGAAGCCAATTCCCTTTTTTTTTTTTCTTTTTTAAAATAAGCAAATGTTAATGGGGAAAGGTAGTGAGCTAATTCTGATAGGACCAGAGTGAATAAGTAAGGAATGAAAAAGGAGACTGCTATTGCTAAAGTATCTAATTGAGTAATTGTTTAAACAAAAGTAGAACAAAATAAATCAAAAATAACGAAGGCAAAAAAAAAAAAAAACCTCAACTTAAGCAAATGATGAATAGAAGAAAGAGGAATCACAAAGAAAGAAAACATCTTACCTGCCATAAAGAAGAGACTGAACTAACTGTGTTTAGGCATATAGATCTGAATTAATATGACACTAAACATTTGCCAAAAGTAACTGTGGCTGATTTATAGAAATAAGTTAATGACTACTGCAATTAAGAATGTATACGCCCTGGTTAAAATTAATCATATGTAATGTCAAGGTTAGGACGTTGAACTTTTAAATTATTCTAACATTAAAAAAGAATTACATCCATCAAATCCATGATCTAAAGAAAAAAAACATGGATGTTCTACTTTTAAAAACACAAAATAGAAAGGCAGAGGACAAAGAATATAAAATTATTTATTCACTCATCAAAGGACATATTATTTCATCATGTAAGTCCATGTATAAATTTAGGAAGCACAAAAGTATTAAATCATTTAAAATATAACATGAGAAAATATTGTTAATAAATTCTTTTAGTACAAAGAAGGTTACAATGTTGTGATAGCAACTATAAGTTAATTATAAAAACATACTTTAGGGGCTGAGGTTGTGGCTCAGTGGCAGAGCGCTTGCCTTGCCCACGTGAGGCACTAGGTTCCATCCTCAGCACCACATAAAAAATAAATAAACAAAATAAATATATTTTAAAAATTACTTTAAAAGAAGGTTAGTGTGCACTTAATAAGCATAAACAAAAATACAGATAAAAAATTTTAAGAATAAAAGAATTAACCAAAAAAACTGTATTGTACTTAGACATTTCCATTTTCCTAAATAAAAATCTCTAAATTTTATTAATATTTTAACTAAAGTATAAACTGCAAAAATTTAAAAGAACACCACAACTAGTACTTACTATTCCAAAAATAAAAGTATGATATAGTATTTTTAAATCTAATAAAATGACCACTTCAAAAATCTTTAAAATAAAATTAATTTGTTCATAGGAAGTCATAGATATTTAGGAAGTAAAATAGTGATATTTGGTATGAATTATGAAAAGTCAGTATCACTCATTTGTACTGCCCCAAACTATATAAACTATGTGTCATTTTCAGAAAAATATAGATCCAGAGTCCATTTGCAATTGGAAAAAAACAACAACAACAAAACAGGAATAAGCTCATGGGGAAAATTTTTTGGAAATTTTATTACTGCTATCAATATTTTTAAATTTTTAAATATAAAGAGAGATTAGTGATCTGGTCAAACAATATTCTTAAAAATTATAAAAATTGACTTTTCTGCCCTTATTGTTTTACAATTGCAATATCAGTGTAGCTATGGAATCTAAGAAATGCTGATAGTTTACAAAGAAAAAGAAACATGAAAATGGTAAAAAAAAAATTTTTTTTGAACCACAATAATGGTATTTACTTCTATGGTCATTAAAACTTATCATAAAGAACCAATAACTTAAATGGGATATACTTAAGTAAAATAAACACCACTCAATAAGAATCCAGAAATAGATTCAGCCAGCTATAAAAATTCAACAGATGATAAAATAGGGTCTTTCAAATAATCACAAAATAATTTTAATAAATGATTTAAAATTCCAGTATACTGTATGCAGATTTTATAGTGAAATGCAATATAGAAATGTCTTACAGTATATACCAAAATAAACTGCAGATGAAATTAAAGAGTCAAATAGAAAATAATAAACTGAGTATGTTAAGAATTGTTAACAAAGCTCACCAGCACCACCATTACCAGGATAGAGAAATTTGAATGTTATAGACAAGATAAATGATTATATCACAAAACATGGTAGATTATTCAAATAGCCACAATACTTTGCAATTCCTCTCATCAACATGTGATTTCTCCATTCCTTGAATCTGGATTTGCTTTGAAACTCACTTTGGTCAATAGGATTCAGACACACTGTTCAGGTGGTAGAAGATGTGTTCAAGGCGTCTTGAGATCATTCTTGTTCTTGGAGGCCCTAACACTGGTGCCATGTGAGCAAGTCCAGCCTCACCTGCTGGATGGTAGGACACAAGGTCCAGCAGAGAACATCCATTCAAGCTGAAACACCTGAGACCAGCCAACCCCCAGCTACTCAGGCAGCAGCTAGCCAATGCTTGATGTGAGCTCAATCAGCCACAAGCATCCCAGCCACCCATCTAGGGCAGACCAAATTAGTGGCCCATGAAGTGAATAACTGTCGATGTTTTAAGATACCAAGTATTAAGGTGACCTATTACACAATAATAAATGTGATATTCTGAACACTCAAAAGTAATCATCAGAGAGGTATCTCTGAGAGACTGATGGAAATCTATTACCTATACAAAAGATCAGAATATGTACAAGTATTTTCACAAGAGGATTCTGTCACATGATGGGAAAGGCATGGTACCTCATACCCAGGCATAAGCCAGGATCAAGAAGAGGCCATGGGGCAACTGACTATGGCATTGCTTAGGGCCCTCACATGACTATAGGAAGGCTGGTTAACCTCTTTACATCTTTCCTTACCTAAAAAAAAAAAAAAAAAAATATATATATATATATATATATATATATATATAATTAATCAATTTTTTTAAGTTTTATTTTAATTTGTTATATATGACAGCAGAATGCATTACAATTCATATTACACATATAGAACACAATTTTTCATATCTCTGGTTGTATACAAAGTAGAATCACACCATTCGTATCTTCATACTTGTACTTAGGGTAATGATATCCATCTCATTCTACTATCTTTCCTACCCTCATGCCCACTCCCTTCCCCTCCTTCCCCTTTGCCCTATCTAGAGTTCATCTAATCCTCCCAAGACCCACCCCCAACCACATTATGAATCAGCATCCTCAAGTCGGAGAAAACATTTGGCATTTGCTTTTTGGTATTGGCTAACTTCACTTAACATGATGTTCTCCAATTCTATCCCTTTACCTGCAAATGCCATAATTTTATTCTCTTTTAATGCTGAGTAATATTCCATTGTGGATATATACCACAGTTTCTTTATCCATTCATCCATTGATGGGCATCTAGTTTGGTTCCACAGTTTAGCTACTGAGAATTGTGCTGCTATAAACATTGATGTGGCTGTGTCCCTGAAGTATGCTGTTTTTAAGTCCTTTGGGTAAAGTCCAAGGAGAGGGATAGCTGGGTCAAATAGTGGTTCCATTCCCAGTTTTCCAAGAATTCTCCATACTGCTTTCCATATTGGCTGCACCAATTTTCAGTCCCACTAGCAACGTATGAGTGTGCCTTTTTCCTCACATCCTCACCAACACTTACTGTTGTTTATATTCTTAATAGCTGCCATTCTGACTGGAGTGAGATGAAATCTTAGAGTAATTTTTATTTGCATTTCTCTAATTGCTAGAGATGATGAACGTTTTTTTCATATATTTGTTGATTGATTGTATATCTTCTTCTGAGAATTAATATGTCAAAATGACCATACTATCAAAAGCACTATATAGATTTAATGCAATTCCAATCATAATCTCAATGACATTCCTCATAGAAATAGAAAAAGCAGTCATGAAATTCATCTGGAAAAAATAAGAGATCCAGAATCTCTTAGCAAGAAGAGTGAAGCAGGTGGCATCAATATACCAGAACTTAAACTATACTACGAAGCCATAGTAACAAAAACAGCATGATGTTGGCACCAAAATAGACTGATAGACCAATGGAACAGAATACAGGACACAGAGACTAACCCACATAATTACAGTTATCTTATATTAGACAAAGGTGCCAAAAAAGTACATTGGAGAAAAGATAGCCTCTTCAACAAATGGTGCTGGGAAAACTGGAAATCCATATGCAACAAAATGAAATTAAACCCCTGTTTCTCACCATGAACAAAACTCAAGGACCAAGGACCTATGAATTAAACCAGAGACACTGCGCTAAGAGAAGAAAAGTAGGCCCAAATCTCCATCATGTTGGATTAGGCCCCAACTTCCTTAATAAGACTCCTATAGTGCAAGAATTAAAATCAAGAGTCAATAAATGGGACTAGAGCTCCTTCAGTCTTCTGGAGTCCAACACAAAGTTTGATAATGCAAGAAAGTTTGTGCAGCTATCCAAATGGATGTGAGGATGACTGAGAAGCAACATCTATTAGGATGTGTTGTCTCTGGTCCTGATTTGGAGACTAAAGTATGTGAGTATAAAGAGCCTCTGGATTATCTGAAGTCATCTAAACTTAAGGAGGACAACATTGAAGTGCGTGATAAATGTCAACGATGTACTCAATGTCGAGTTGATGGTATGTTGATTCCTACAACTGTGAGAGGGCTAAGTCCAAAGTCAGTAAAGCACGCAAGTTAAATTTGACCTGCAGTGAGAAGCCACATCAAAGAGGACCTGTGGCTTTGGGGTCTGATTCGAAGCCTGACGTAGGTGCAGAATTTTAAAAGGAAGATGATATTGAAGTGCACAATGTATCAGAATTACCATACAAGGAAAAACTTGATATGCCCTCCCCAAAGTTACATTTTTTTACATAACTACCATCAAAGAGAGAGAGCTAAGATCCAAGTAGATGAAACTATCCAATGCGGTCTGAGCTGTCCTAAGAAGACACGTTACATAGAACGTATGTATGTTAAACCTGATTGTGACTCAGGTACACTATCAGAATACCTTGAAAACAGGGAAGAAATAGTCGTGGTTGAGACAAGTTCTTCTGAGAATGTCTGTCCCCTCCTCCCTGGCCGGCTCAGTCTAGTAGAATTAAATCAATGCAGTCAGACAGGAGTACCACTGAGAAGACCCCTACAGCAGATGGCTTTGCAACTGTGAAGTCCTTGAGAAGTAAAAAGACCTCAGGAAAAAAGTCAATGAAGAGTAGGAAGTACAAAACAGATGAAGAAACGGTCCTGAAAGGTGACATTGAGGAGGCCAATGATCACTTGACAAGCAGCCTCAAGAGTAAGAAGAGTGTCAAAAGCAGGGAGACAGAAGCCATTTCTCTCTCTCTCTAAATCAAAGGACAATTTGTATGTTGAAGAGAGACCCTGAGTATACATCTTACTTGAAAATTTAGAAGACAGCAAAGATGATTGTTTATATAAGGTAGAAGGCCTTTTTCAAGAAGTTCATGCGGAGGACCATCTAATTTTTAACAAGGGCAGAATTTATCAAGAGATTGGGAGAGCAAACCCTTGAAGTCTGAGAAACCTATCCCTCCCCTTCTATTATTCAGCTATGGTGGAAAGAAGGGTGAATTGAAGCTCCCTCAGCTTCATAGGCTGAAGATAGAGGAAGGCTGTGAAACCATTTATGTTGAGTAACAGAAGAAACCAACCACAGTCAAGTTGGAGGAATCACAGTCCGAGACAGGCTCTTCTGAATCAGACAGGTTCTTCTAAATCACTGGAAAGCTAAGCTCCTCCAAAGAAATTTTGCCTAATTTGTGTTATAAAGGGAAAGAACATCTTTCAAAATAACTACTCCAATGGACTAACAAACAAGTTATAAAAAATATGAAGCCTTTTGAATAATTCTTAAAACAGAATAAATGAAATTGTATTTTAAAAAAACAAATGATCAATAAATGGGATGGATTCAAACTAAAAAGCTTCTTCTCATCAAAAGAAATAATCAGTAAGGTGAATAGTGAGCCTACATTTGGGGAACCAATTTTTACCACACGCACATCAGATAGAGCACTAATCTCTAGGATATATAAAGAACTCAAAAATCTTAACACCAAAAAAACAAATAACCCATCAATAAATGGGCCAAGGAACTGAACAATCTATCAAAATTTGATGGATGCAAACAAGACAGTGCTTACAGAGAAATTGGTAGCATTTGATGTATATATTAAAGAATACAGATTTAAGCTTCCATCTTATGAAATTAGGGGGGGAAAAGAGCAAATTAAATTCAAAGTAAGCAGGAGAAAAAGAAAAATGAGGGTTGAAGATATAGCTCCGTGGTAGAGCACTTGCCTAGCATGTGTGAAACCCTGAGTCCAATCCCCAATACTTCTGAATAAATAAATAAAATAAAAATTAGAGAATAAATCAATGAAAAAGATCAATAGAGAAAATCAATACTGTAAAAGATTGTTTTTTGAAGAATAAATCAAATTTGTAAACCTCTAGACAGATTAATGAAAGAAGAGAGAAAACATATAATTACTAATAAAAGAAGTGAAAGAGGGGGCTGTGGTTGTGGCTCAGTGGTAGAGTGCTTGCCTGGCATGTGGGAGGCCCTGGGTTCAATCCTCAGCATCACATATAAATAAAAATAAAATAAAATAAAATAAAGGTGTATATCCATCTACAACTAAAAAAAAAAAACTTTTAAAAAAAAGAAGTGAAAGAGGCTCCTTCCATGAGTATTAAAAGGATAATAAAGGAATACTACAAGCAACTGTAGGCCCACAAGTTTGATTACCTAGATGAAAAGAATTCATAGAAGGACCAAGAGATCATATTAATAAACAAATATATGTGTTCCTAGCACAGAGAAAAAGGAAGAGAGACTGTTTCCTTAGAAAAGTTTTTAAAATGTTTATAATCATTGACCCAATAATTCTTTTAGGGAAACTAACCTTCTATGAAGAAATTCAATAAAATAAAAAGTCTATGCAGTATCTTGTGTCTAAACAAGATGGTATAACAAAGCATAGGTTTCTTTCATCTTAAAAGGACCTAAAATTAGGCAAAATATATGAAAAATTTTGGACAACAGACAATAACACTGAAAAGGGTAAAACAAAGAGCCCTGGAAATGCATTGATTTACTGCCAAAGTGCATACATGTGTACCAAACAGTGCTCAATGTTCTTGCTAAATTGGGGAGACAAAAATTGGAATTTTGAGATGGCATTTAGAAATTTGTGGGGTGGAGAACTGAAGGTTGGGGGTATTTTGAGAGAGAAAAAAACATTTCACAGATATATGGAGGTTCCACCTGAGTCTTTGACTCACTCAGTTTCATTCCTTATGTGAGAAGAAACCAAAACAAGCTGGAGGAAAGAAATACCACAGAGCAGAAGGCTAACAAATCCTGGAATTCACACACACACACACACACACACACACACACACACACACATATAAAATAAAGTCTTTGTGTTTTTTCCAGAGGCATAAAAAGACCTTGAAATAAATGGAACATCATTTCAAATAGTCAGGAAAGTTTCACTTAGTACTGAAACTAAATTAGTCCTAGGATAAAGTCTTCTCTAGAAAAACACTTTAAAAAGTTTAAAACCAAGCTTCAAAATAATCCCATTAGATGACTTAACTACAAATCCAAATATATTACAGCACCATTGAAGACAAAGCCAGCACTATATAAAGTCAGAATGTCCTGTATCACCAAAATTGCCCCACAAGCATAAAGGAAAATGACCCAGAGGGAGAAAAAAACTTACCAATCAAAACACATAGGGAAATTAAAGAGATCATGGCATTAAGGACCTTTAAACAAAGAAAAATATGACCAGAATGAAAAAGTAATGTGTGATGGTTTGGATATGAGATGTTCCCCCAAAGCTCTTCGTTAGTGCAGGAATATTCAGGGATTAAATGATTGAATTGTGAGAGTGGTAATCTAATTAGTCCATCTTAGCTTGAATTGATTGACTGGATGATAACTGTAGGCAGGTGGGGGCATGTATGGAGGAGATGGGTCACTGAGAGGGTGCCTTGGAAAGGTGCAGTTCTCTGTGGTCCCATCCCATACATCAAAGCTAAGCAGTTTTAATCTGCTGGGCCCTTCCCACATGATGTGGTGCCTTACCCTGGTCCCAGAGAAATGGAGTCAGCTATCTATGGACGGAGGCCTCTGAAACTGTGAGCCCCAAATAAATTTTTCTCCTCTAAGTTTTCTTGTTGGGCATTTTGATCACAGCACCACCAACAACAACAAAACAACAACAACAAAATCTAACTAAAAGAGAAGTGGGGTTGTTGCTGTGATTTATTTGACCATGTGGCTCAGAAGATATTGGAGCTGGTTTGGGATGAAGGGGATGTTGAAATGTTTAGAGATGTAAGCTGGAAAAGTTTTAGAATGTTGCAAGCATAGCTGAATGAGCAATTCTGGTGGAAGTTCAAAAGACCAGAGTGGCATGACCAGAGTGCTCATGAGATTTCAGAAGAAAATGAGGACTCTGTTGGGAATTAGAAAAGCAGCTGCTCATGTTATGAACTTGGCTACATTTTGTCCATGACATGATACTCTGTGTGAGACTGAACATGAACTAATTATTCTGATGGAAAAAAATGTCAAGGAAGCACAGCTTTCAGTCAGTGTTGTGGATATTGCTGGAAGCTTTCAGTCAGGTTTACTGTGACAAATAGGGGCAGGTAACAGAGATAAAGGATTTTAAAAATTTGCAGTTTGGCAGAAAAGTACATGAAATTTGAGGACAGAAAAGATGTGCTTATTGAAGAGATTACAGCCCCTAAAGTCATACTAAGTACTTTGTACAAGGCAATAGGAAAATTGGCTTGAGAGTATCTCAGAAATTTGAAAGACTACACCCATTTCAGGCTCAAGGATATACACGGGAAAAGTTCTTTAAGAAGAGATCATGGGGGCACTCTGCTCATACAGAGAGGGTCCTAGGAAGTTGTTTTACCATGCTGAGCTCTGCAGACACTCAGAGGTTTCTACAGCAGGGACCTGACTATTCTATAAGCTGCCAGAAGACCGTGGTTCCATCCATACAGTGCTGGTTTTGCAGGATTGCAGGATGCCCAAGTTAAGGGGTCATCAAAGCTTCCACTGAGATTTCAGAGGAAAGTCTGGGAGGCCAGGCATAGTGTAATAGGGTCAAAATTCCTGCAGGCTTCCCTGAGAAGGCAATATGTGGAGTTATAAAGTTGAAGCAGATGATGGAATGAAGACTTCTTTTCCCATGATATGCTGCCTCACTTTGGGCCCAAAGCAGTGAAGCCAGCCATCTATGGACAAAGATCTCTAAAACCACGAGCCTCAAATAACTTTTCCTCCTCTAATTTGTTCTTATCAGATATTTTGGTCACAGCGACAAAAAAAAACTGACTAAAATACCCATAAATCTAATAATTTCAAGGAAATCCAATAAAAAGAAACAAACCACATGAAGACACATCATAATCAGATTATTAAAAGTGAATTAAGGAGAATATTTTTAAATGGATAGAGGAATTAGAGATACAGTGATAAGAATGACAGCCAAATATTAAAAGTGAATTAAGGAGAATATTTTTAAATAAATAGAGGAATAAGAGATACAGTGATAAGAATGACAGCCAAAAGGAAAGACAATGGAATGAATCTGAAATAACTTTCCTATGTACATATATGAATGCACCACATTGAATTTCACCATCATGTACATCTACAAGATGTGGGTCTTAATTAGAATAATATTTAATGCTTGTATAATCATATGAAAATGGATACTACTGTCATGTATAACTAAAAAGAAATAATAGAATTAAAATATTAAAAATTTAAAAAGAATCACAGCCAACTTCTCATTAGAAACTATTCAAGAAAGAAGAAAAATAATCAGCATATTTAGAGACTAGAAAGAAAAAATAATAGTTGGTGTAGACTTCTTTAATGAAAATATCTTTTAAAAGTGAAGATAAAGACTTTACAGATCAAAAAATGAGCAAAGAGAATTAATCTCCATGCGACCTGTATTACAAAATATGTCTAAGGAAATTCTTCAAGCAAAAAAGAAAATAACACTGGAAGGAAATTTAGATCTACAAAAATAAATGAAAAGTACCCAAACTATTAGTTTGTAGGTACATATAAAAAATTTCGTTTCATTTTTTACTTCCCTAAAAGATGATTGTCTAAAAAGTAATAATGCTATTGTTATGTGAGGCATATTGTTATGTGAGGCATCCCCCCAAAGCTCACGTGTAAGACAAAGCAAAAACCTTAGAGGTGAAATAATTGGATTATGAGAGTCTTAACCTAATCAGTGTGTTAATCCACTGAGAGGAATTAACTGGATGGTAACTGTAGGCAAGTTAGGGTGTAGCTGGAGAAGGTGGGTCCCTGGGGATGTGCCTTTGGGGTCTGTATTTTGTCCTTGGTCAGTTGAATGCTGTGTCTGTCTGTCTGTCTGTCTGTCTGTCTGTCTGTCTCTCTCTCTCTCTCTCTCTCTCTCTCTCTCTCCCCGTCTTGATATTTATGTCCTGAACCTCCTTTTTCCACCATGCTTTTCTCATGATGATCTGCTTCACCTCAAGCCTGAGGTCTATGAACTAAGACCTCTGAAACTGTGAGCTCCAAAATAAATTTTTCCTCCTCTAATTATTGTATCCAGGTCTTTTGGTCACAGCAATTTAAAAAATCTGACTAAAACAGATGTATTATGGGGATTAAGGCATCTGTAAAAGTAAAATGTAGGACAACAATGGCATAAAAAAAGAAGGGAAAATGGAAGAGTAAGTGGAATTTTTAAAACTAAATGGCAATAAGCTAAAGATGTATATTGCACACTAAGAAAAACACACACTCAAAATGTAGCTAACAAGATATTATACTGTAGAATATTAAACTAATGTGAAGAAGGCAGGGAAAGAAGAAAGAAGGAACAAAGAACAAAAGAAACGAGCAGAAAGAAAGAGCCAGGTGGTAGATCTAAACCTAACTACCTGAATAATCATATTAAATGTAAATGGTTTATTTACTTTGCCATTTTAAAAGCATAGATTATCAGACTGGATTAAAAAGTTGATATATTTTTACATTTTAAAGCAAAAAATATCTGTGGTCCACTTTGGGTGAATTTCTGTGTGTTATGAGGTGAGGGTTTAGGGTTGTATGTCACTTTGGCTATCTAGCATCATTTGTTGAGAAGATTACCCCTTCTCCCATTTAAATTCCTTGCAACCTTTGTAAAAAATCAAGCAACCATAAAGTTAAGATTTATTTTTGGACTCTGTCCTGTTCCATTGAGTTATATATCTATCTTTGGGCCACTGTAACCCAGTCATCATTACCATAGACATATAATTGTTTTGACTTGGACAGAATAAGTCTTCCAACATTGTCCTTTCCAAATTTGTTTAGCTATTATGAGTTCTTTGCATTCTCATGTAAGTTTTTGAAAAAATTTGTGAACTTCTTCAAAACAGTCTTCTGGGATTTTAATAGAGAATGTTGAATACAAAGATCAGTTTGAGGAGAATTGCCTTCTTAAAATTTTGAGCTTTCAAATTCATGAACATAAAATGTCTCTCTAATTAAATTTTCTTTTAAGTTTTCTTAGCAACAAGTCACACTCTTCTTTTGTTAAACTTTCCTGAAGTATTTTATTTTCTTTGATGCTATAATGAATGAAATTATAGGCAATTTCATTTTCAGATTGATTGCTCATATATAGAAACACAATTGAATTTTCAATCTTTTATCTTGTGACCTTTCTTTTTTGTTTCTTGGTTCTAGTAAGTCTTTTTGTTGTTTTGATTTGTTTTGTTTTTTGTATACTATGTATAAAATTATGTCTCTCTATAAATATAGTTTTACTTTATTTCCAAAAAAAAAAAGTAAAAAGAAAAAATGTAAGAAGAGACAAATACTAAGTTAAAATACCTATAACACATCAGATAAGAAATATCACAATGGATAAAGATGGCTAAGTTACAATGATAACATAATAATATATAATAATCATGAATGTGTATTCTAATAAAAGAAGCTTAAAAGACATGAATTAAAAACTAATAGAATTAAAAGTAGAAATAGACAAATTCCTAAGTATAACTGAAAATTTCAACAATCCTATCCCAGTAATTAATGAAATGGACAGAAAATTTTTTATGTAAGATATAAAAAATGTTATCAATCAACTCAACAGTTATTTATACAACACTGTACACAAAAACACCTTAAAGCATATTTTTGAGTGCCTAAGAAATATTAACCAAAATAGATCACATTCTGGACTACAAAGAAAAGTTCAATAACTTTTAAAGTAACTGAATTTATGTAATGTATAGTCTCTGTCCACAAAGTAATAAAGCTAGAAATCAATCATGGAAAGGTTATAGGAAAATTCCCAAATACTTGAACTTTCATACATACTTATAAAACATGATGCCTTGAGGAAGAAAACACAAGAAGAAAAAATATTTTGAAATGGATGGAAATGAAAACACATCAAATTTTATGGAATGAACCAAGGAAGTCCCTGGAGGAAAATCTATATCAGTTAATACATATACTAGAAAAGAAGAAAGGGCCTCAAATCTATGATCTAAACTAAATGATGAAAACAGAAATGAACAAACCCCAGAATAAGCAAAATTAAGAGCAGAAATAGTGAAATGAAAAAAAAATATACAGAAATGTCAATAATGCCAAAAGATAGTTCTTTGAAAGATCAATAATGATAAACTACTAGACATAGTGACCAGGAAATGAGGGTCATCACAAGAGATCATATAGATGTTCAAAAAATAATAAAGAAGTATTGTGAAGTGTTGGCGAGGATGCAGGGAAGAAATACACTCATACACGACTTGTGGGACTGCAAATTGGTGCAACCACTCTAGAAAGCAGTATGGAGATTCCTTGGAATACTTGGAATGGAACCACCATTTAATCCCAGCTATCTCACTCCTCAGTCTATTCCTAAAGGACTTAAAATCAGCTAGTATAGTGACACAGACACATCAATGTTTATAGCAGCTCAATTCACAATAACTAAACTGTGAAGCCAAACTAGATGCCCTTCAATAGATGAATGGATAAAGAAACTGTGGTATATATGTACACAATGGAATATTACTCAGCATTAAAAGAGAATAAAATTTTGGCATTTACAGGTAAATGGATGGAGTTGGAGAATCTCATGCTAAGTGAAATAAGATAATCCCCAAAAACCGAAGGCCAAATCTTTTCTCTGATAAGTGGATGCTGATCTGCCCCATGCGTGAGAGGGCAGGAGGGGGCGGGGAGGAAGGAACTTTGTATTGGGCAAAGGGGAAGGAGAAGAGGGGAGGGTGCACGGGGGTAGGAAAGATAGTGGAATGAGACAGATATCACTATCCTAGGTTCATGTATGATTACACAGATGGCGCAACTCTACATCATGTACAATGAGGTAAATGGAAAGTTTTGCTCCATTTGTGTACAATAAATTGAAGTGCATTCTGTTGTCATATATAATTTGTAGAACAAATTTTTTAAAAAGGAAAAGGAGGAGGCATAAATGGTACTTTCTGAATATAGCCTCTTATCATGTAATCAATGTATGACCAACTATTTATAAAAGTTTTTTAATTAAAAAATTAATTAGTGTGAACTTTATGCCAATTAACTGGGCAATTTGGATAAAATAGGCAAATTTATATTTTTTAGAGGGGTAGCGGTACCAGGGATTGAACTCAGGGATACTTAACCATATCTCCAGCCCTATTTTTGTATTTTCTTTAGAGACAGGGTCCCACTGAGCTGCTTAGCACCTTGCTTTTCTGCTGAGGCTAGCTGTGAACTTGTGATCCTCCTGCCTCAGCCTCCTGAGCCACTGGGATAACAAGAGTGCACCAGCGCGCAAGGCAAAATAGGTAAATTTTTTTAAAGATATTGATTATCAAAACTGATACAAAAAGAAATAAGAAAATATGAATGGTCCTCTATCTTTTAAATGATTGAATTTATTAATTAAAAGCTTTCCAAAAGATATATCCAGTTCCAGAGAGTTTCACTCTAGGTTCTATTTGCATTTGGAAGAAATAATACCAATTATACATGAAGTTTTCAGATAGAAATGGATAAAAATATTTATAAGGAAAAAAAGCTATATATCAATATTCCTCATGAACATAAACATGAAAGTACTTAACAGGAATCAATGTGTGACACAGTGTGTGACTACAAACTGAAACAAACAGGATGCTACCCTCAAAGACTTTGATTTTGACAAGAGTTGACAAATAAAGCAAAGATAATTAGAGAATATCCATCCAACCACAGAGAAGTGGCAGAGGCAGCAAAGACCTAATTACAATGCTGCTGGTGATACCCAGTCCTTGAGGGAAGCATTGGCTATTTTCTGTGAACAAGTTTTCCTTGACCCTAGCCAATTGTCTACTCTTGGGGGTCCTAGTTTTCTAACAGCTCTGTGAGCTACCAAACATCTTTCCACAAATGCATTTCTGCTAAATATAGCAACCAAGAACATGAGTAATAAGTCTATCCCTAATTTATGCTCTTGCAACCAAGACCTGAACTTGTTTAGAAGTCAGTACCCAAAACTGGTTTGTTCTGGCCCCCAAAGAAATAGAATTTAGGAAAGTAAATCTGACTTCATGGAAATGAAGACTATGAGAATTCCATTAGTATTTAGGTATAATAATCTGGCATAACACCCAATAATTTATCAATTATCATCATCAGAAAAGTTCATCAAATTTAAGGCATTGAGAAGATTGTTCAAAAAGTGTATCCCAGATTCCCTTTATTCATCTCTCAGTCCTTATTTCCCATTATTAGGATCTATCATGTACTTTTACAAATAGCTACATTTAGCTTTGATCCTATAGAGTTTGAGAACTTTCAGAGTTTAAAAGAAAGAGTGTGTGTGTGTGTGTGTGTGTGTGTGTGTGTGAGTGAGTGTGTGCCTGCCTCTCTGTCCCTCTCCTGGCATTTACACAAATCTCTGTTCAAAGAGATTCTGGTGATGCCTGGAACCTATGGTACCCTGGAAATACTATCCATGGCATCAAAAGATAAAGGATAGGGGCTGGGATTGTGACTGAGTAGCAGAGCACTTGCCTTGCACATGTGAAGCACTGGGTTTGACCCTCAGCACCACATAAAAATAAGCAAAATAAAAATATTGTGTCCATGTATAACTTAAAAAAATATTTTTAAAAAAAGGTATTTGATTGGCTACCCTATACCACATGTCCACTCTTGTAGCAGAGAAGACAGGCCACAGGATTTGATTGGCAGCCCCACATAATTTATATGGAGTAGGTGAGAAACCATTTGCAAAATAAATGGATAATGGGGAAATGAAAAAGTTCACAGTTGACCACTACAGAGGAAAAAAGATAAATATGAAGAAGAAATGTGAGATGATCTATTGATGTGAGTCCCCTTTGAGAAAGCTGAAGTGGATGAATTCAAGAGCAAGTGTGGAGGGACTGACTTCAGATCCCAGGAGGGATAAATGCTGTTTTATAATGCATTTATTTACTAAGCTACCTGAAATCCTTAACACATCATATATATATAAAATTCCACTAGTATTTAGGTATAATAATCTGGCATAACATCTAATAATTTATCAATTATAGTCATCAGAAAAGTTCATCATATCTAAGGCATTGGGAAGATTGTATGTATGTGTGTGTGTGTGATATATATACATCATAAATGAGGGTACAAGGATATTATATCCTTGAAAGTAGACTACTTTAAGCATCTAGCACCTTAGCTATTTGAACATTTGCTGATGAATATTAATATGATCATTATTAATATAACTAATGAAATTTCTGACATAAAACACAAACCCATGGGATGCCCATTTTTCACAATAGTTTATGTTGAGTAATCCTATGTGAGAGGATTATAACTTATTATGAAATACATTTCTAAATTGATTATAGGGGTTATATATCTAATGGTTAAGAATACAGATTTGAGTTTGAATACAGATTTGAGTTTGAATCCTGACTGCTACAATACTTGCACCTATGTGATCCTAGAAAAGTTATTTACTGCTTACTTCATATAAAACATTCCACAAAAGGCCCAAAATCTAGTAAGAGTTCAATAGTATGTATTGTCTGTGGTTATAATTATGATTCTAGAACTTGAAAGCCAGCATTTAATACATTTTCCTCAATTTCTCATCCTTCTGATTCTTTTATAATTCAATTGGAATTAGTGAGGTTTGACTGTGCATTATACAGTATGGTACATAAACATGGAAGTACACAAGGTCACATCGGTAACCAATCACTTTGCCTTATTTTCCCCCTTAAGGAAAAATTCTCTAAATTTTCCTCACACAGAAATCCTTCCCAGACAGCTCCTTTAAGAACTGTAGCTCTTTCAAGATTCCCCACTATACTGAAAGAATTCGACCATATTTATGTTGTCCAGTCAAATACTTGGTAGTTTCCACTTTTAAGAGCATGTTTTCTAAACATCTCTGGTAAATGGAGATTTTGACTTTATGCCCAGATCACCCTGAGAGCTGCTCCTACAGAAAAAACTAATAGGATAATAAATCCTAAGTCCGTCCTTTCCCTCTCTCTCTCTCTCTCTCTCTCTCTCTCTCTCTCTCTCTCTCTCTCTCTCTCTCTCAGCAAGAGTTGCTTTAGTTCAACTTGCATTTGCTTCTCTCTGCAGGCTGTCCTCCTCTCTTCTCAGACCATTGTGTTTAATACAGGACTTTTGACTTGGCCATCATTACTCACACTTTACTGATTTTACTTTAAACACTGTTGGCTAAAGCGACAATTTATCAAGCCTGTTTTGCCTCGCAGTTGGGGATAATTTATTTTCCCGTTGAAGGGCTTGATATTTATTAGTGCGCAGCGAGCTGGTGAAGGGAGATTCACACCCCAGGAGACTGGATGGGCTCTGAGTGTGCCTCACAGGGCCTGCTCCACCCTCTTCTGCTGCGGAGGCAGAAACCCTGGGGCTCTGTGTCTTGGGAAAAGGAAGCTCAGGGTGCTGGACCTGCAGCTGTGAGTGCAGGAAGCCGGCGATCCCTTTGATGTGACCCCAAAGCCTCTCCCTGCTGGTGGGGAGAGTCAGCAAGACCCTAGCAGCATGCAGATGAGGACTCACCACAATATGCTGCATCAGCAAGGAGACCACCTTCGCCCCCAGCCGCCAAAGAGCACCTGGATGGCAAGAGATTACTCAGGTAAGCTTGGGTTTGTTTAAGAAGTGGAGAGCCCCAGGCTTCTACAGCAATGGGGGAACAATTCTTACACAGAGTAAGTATAATCACAGCGCCTGACAAGAGTAGGCTTTAAGACTAGATAGCTATAGTAGCAAAGGAATAACTAGAAGAAAAGAAAAGGAACTTAGATTTGTGATGTGCCTGGCACTGTGCTAGACTTATATACATCATTTCATTTAATCTTTGCAATTACCCCAAGGATGGGTATTTCCAGTGGACTCTGGGAGGTTATGTAAATTGCTTTCTATTCCACACATAGTAAGAGGAGGAGCCAGGAACAAGCCCAGATCTTTCTGACCACATGTCCTTCTGATGTTCCTATACTCTTTCTGTACTGAATAGGAGCCTTGGAAGGTGTCTCCAGCCCCAGGGCCTCAGCTGGTGCCTGGAGGTCCCACCACTTGGAGTCGCTTCTTGAATTAAGGCTTTATGTAATGGAAGTAAGCTATCTGGGAGACACAGCTAAGAGATCCATTAGCACTTAGGCCACATTAGTGGGAAAATATGGAACATGTTTCCCACCCCACCCCCACCCCCAGAACAGAGGGAATGGGACATATTAAATGAAGAGATGGCACAGTCAACCTGTGATGTTTCAAGTTCTCACACTTCTGTATGTGAGTGTGTAAGGAGGAGCTGCCTTATGGAACACCGTTGCGTGGGCTCTACCGACCCACAGGAGCATGAGCATGTGAACCCATTATTTGTGGTGAAGCCATAAAATGCTGACGCTAAGGCTATAAAACCAGATCGCACACAGTCCTCATGCCTGAAGAGTTTATGATCTCTTTCCCCTGAAAAGAGAAGCCTTCGGGATGCAAAATCCATTGGCTGAATAAGCCTTGCTTATTCCCTACGAGCCCATTTGGAGGTGAGGAAGGATAGATCCCCTAGGCTACTAGGGAATAAGGAGTAGAAAGAGACTCTACTGGTCTTCGTCCTGCTGGGATGACACCAGCATTAATACTGCCCAGATCCACCCCTTTGTCACTTTCTCCTTTGTAATTCCTGCTGGGTGTCTACCCGCCCCTCCTGTTTGTTGCCTGCCACCGCTACCACCATACCCCAGTTGGGATTGTATAATACTGCCTTAAAGAAATGAGATGGGGAAGCATTCTCCACCACAGAGTAAACTCTTCGGAAAAGAAATACACTGAGGAATGACTCGGCTTTGAGAACGTCAGTGGAGGCTCATTTGGTACTTGCAGAGCTGGGAGATTGACAGTAGCCTACAGGCCAACCAATAGACAGTGCCCAAGTTCCACCAAGATTGAGTCAATATGGAAACGGTTGAGGCAGAGGCTCACCCAAATTGACCAGCAGCAGTTCATCAGGCCTCCAGGCCTCCCTCTCCAGCCAATCACTGCAGGTCCCAGCTCATTGTTTTATTGAGTCCACCATGAAACGAAATTCTTTCCAGAGCCTTGATTAACCTTATTAGAGCTCATAAAACTCAAAGTATTTCAGTATGTCTGAATGTCTTCATTTTCTGGTAGATATTTGTGGTTGGGGGTTATTTTTGCTGTCAGTTTTCAATTAGAAAAGAGATGTGGCAAAAAGAAAAGGACAAATTAGAATTCAGGGCACCCAGACCCCAGGAAAGGGACAAGGTGCAGAGAATACCTCCAACCTTCTCATATCCCAAGTTCGAGTCAAGTGCTGGCATGTGGGATGCATGTCGTGCCATTCAATGACATAACATTTCATTCTTGTCACAAACTGAAAACTTTGCTGATGAGTACCCATATTTATTAGAATTATTTTTGTTCCAGGGCTTGTGTGTGGTCATGTTATCCATTAATGATGGAACATTGACCTGGGCCATATTCTGGGCTCGACGAACAGTTCTGTAGGATCTGGCAGAGCCCAAGGCATTTTTGCCAAACCTTTGTCTGCAACCCCCTGTCACCCCCTTCACTTTAAAGCCCATGTGTATTTTAACAAAAATATCATCCATCTGTTTCTGATTCATTTACACTCAACTCATAAAATTTCCTTTTGTCAGGGATGGCATGTCCTGCTTTGGTGCAACATGTTGAACCCTTCTGTCCTGAATATCAGGTAGTCTTGCTTAGCCCAGAGATGACATGCTCCACTCCCAGGACTAGAAGGGGATAGTTGGAGCAAGGGTTCAAGGAGGAAGAAGCTCCAAATTCCAAATCCCTAGTGCTTCAGTCCACAATGGGCTTGGCAAAATGTCTGCATCCATTCACAGTGCTGACTTAATTGAGCTGTTATTACTATGGTGTGTGTGTGTGTGTGTGTGTGTGTGTGTGTGTGTGTGTGTGTGTGTATGTGTGTGTTTGTAATTGTCTATGATTAAACATGTCTTCTGGCATTAATTCAGACTGGAGGTGAGCTCCATTTCTCTTTAGTCCAACCACCTGACTCTGTTTGACAGTGTGGGACTGGACTGAATTCCTTCTATGACTTGCCTGTGCTGAGTTTTATCTGCCTGTCGACCCAAAGCAGAAAAATGAAAGGCAAGAATGCTCAGAAACAGGGGGAAGAACTCAAGTTCTGAAAGCTCTCCTAGCACTGTATTCCCATTCAGGGCGATGTATGTTGGTGACCACAAGGGCAGGTTTACTCACAGTGTGAACAAGGGAGAAAAGCAATCACTGCCACTGCAGCCGTGGCAGACACTGGCATAATGCAAGGCTATGCAGAGCCTCCCCAGATTGGAACCCACATACACCTCTGGGCCACCTAAATCTGCCCTGGGAGCCCAGATAAGAGTTGCCATGCCAAATGGTGACTACTTTGCCCTGCCCATTACTTAAGAAACATATAGAGCTATCTAAATCTGAATTCAAACCCAAAACTAGCTTTACAAAGAAAAAAAAAGTCTATTGAAATCTTAGTTGTTCCGCATCCTGCCACCTCTCACAATGTTTAACATGGTGGAATCAATTGTATCTACATGCCCACTTTTCCATGATAAATTTTCTTTTCCCATAGACTCAGACTAACCCATTTCTTCATAGCTTTGTATAAAGACCTGAAACATGTAAATAGGTGGGGGAAAGTAACACAAAGTTACATGTGTAGAGTGACATGAGATAATTGGGCTAACATGTTAAAGTTCCTAAGGAAAAGACTTCAAACCAAGCATAGCACTTCACAGACAGACAATGGGGTGACATAAGCCACAACAGCATCCCCGAAAGACCAGAGTCCTGAGTACATGTTAGAGTGACAGTTCTCACAATAGTGATGGTACAGGGACACACCTGAATTCTGTGACATATCTGATTTGTTATTAATAATAAAAGCTTATGGGTGGCTCACTTTTTTAAATAACATGAGTTTCAATCCCCAGCACCACAAAAGCAAATAAATTTCAGAAGTAGTATATAATAATAATAATAATAATGTTGTTTTAAACCACTGCATTCCCTGATATGCCTTAGTGGGTTGGAGTGAAAGGGTTCATGTTACTCAATGACTCCTAAAATCACAGATAGAGACCCAATGGGTACATTTGTGGAAATGTGTTCTGCCTGTGAACATCATCCATCATGCACACTGTAGCAGAAAACAGCTGGAGATCTCTACACCCCAGGTCTCAGTACATATCATTGTTGCAATTGAGGTGTTCTTTGTCACTTTTTAATGTAGAGGGATTCTATTTTACTGTTCTTTTTTCTTCCGTTTTGCTATTCTTCTATTTTATGTTCATATTATGCAAAGCAGAATCACAGAAAAGGATAATCAAGAGTTAGAATGGCCAGAGTGGCCAAAGTGGCCTTTAATAAGGCACATTGAGACAGCACGACATTATGATAGTTCTCTTCTCTTTGCCTCTCCCTCCCTACATCCACACATGTGTGTGTCTGTGTGGGCATGTGCACTCGTGTATATGGTTGATTGGTTAGCTGGTTGTAGAAAATGAGTTACTGGTTCTGTGAGATATTGCCACAACTGTGTCTGAGAAGAGATCTGGGAAAACACCCAAGACTTTGCAGATGGCACTCAGCACAGTGCTAATGAGGCAGCATCACGGCTTCATGTTCAATCTATGTATTCAGATTACTCAGACCTACAATACCTCATTACCACAGCCTGGAGGGTTCCCTAAATCCACCCCCACTCCAGACTCATACAGCATCTTGCAAATACATGCTATGGTCATGATCTGGACCCAAAGATCAAACATGACAGCCAATATGGAGAACTGAAAGCTCAATGCTCCCCAAATTCCACTTATAACCCAAAATACTTATCTTCAAGAGAGATAAGAAAGAGCTCTCTGCAGGGGCATTTTTAAAATTTTTGAAACTCCAATTCTCAGCCAGAAGTGGTGGCAGACACCTGTAATCCCAGCAGCTCAGGACCCTGAGGCAGGAGGATCATGAGTTCAAAGCCAGCCTCAGCAATAGTGAGATGCTAAGCAATTCAGTGAGACCCTGTCTCTAAGTAAAATACAAAATAGGGCTGGGGATGTGGATCAGTGGCCGAGTGCCCTGAGTTCAATCCCTGGTACCCAAAAACAAAAACCCATTCTCTGGATAACTATGTAAATATGCATTGCAGACTGAGGTTTCATTACACATCCAAATGAGGAGGATGCCTCATAACTGCCTAGGCCAACATGCAGGGCCATTTATTCTTGTCTTCTTCCAGCATGTGCTCATCACCTCTGTTTTTTACCACCATCTGACCTTGATACAGAGGCTGTACTTCTACACTTGGACAAATCTTTGGCTATGATCCATTGAGAAAAAGAACTTTGACACCTGTCATTCTTCCTTTCACTTATATCCACTAATAAATAAAAATATAGGGTAAGGTAGATACAAACCCCAAATGACCTAGCCACGCTATTCAAGGTGAAGTTTGCCTTATCTGTCACTTCCCCAGGTAATTGCTAACTACTACTTTTCTCCACTCTCCTACCTCCCCCTCATTTTTAGGACTTATCAGTCCAGAAGCTTTTAGCTGCAAGGAGCAGAAATACAATTCAAATTACCTAAAACATCAAGGACTCGTATTGGTCAAGTAGCTGCAAATCCAGAGGGCAATGGACCCTGTTCCTGGTTCATTCCGAGCTCCATTTCTCTCATCACCTCTGTTTTTTACCACCATCTGACCTTTCTCTGTGAGTCTCTGGTGTCTTTCATTTGTTTGTTGCATCCTGAATCTGAATCCCCCTCTGGCCATAAGGTGGCAGCCAGCATCCAAAGGTAGGGAATCCCTCTTCTTTATTCCCATTCCTTGAAGGGAGACACTGACTTCAGACCTTTTCTCTTAAAGACAAGGAAGAACTAGTCCTGAAGTCTCCAGCAACCCTCTCCTCCACCACAATCAGGCAAGATGCCCATTCCTGAAACATCCACTGACACAAAGACTAGATTCCCATGGTTAGCTTGGATTAATTCTCACCTCTGAAACAAGAAATGGGGCAACTTCCCCTAAATCATACCAAGATAACTGAAATATCGTTGTGAAGGAAGAAGCAAATGGATGCTGGATAGGCAGGCAGTCCAAAAGAAAGATCTGGTAGGTTTGTTTTGTCTTTTTAAATGATACACTATTGTAAGCAATGAATAAGAAAGATTCATTGTGAAGCTCCACTCCAGTAACTGTTTGGATGGTGGAAGATCAGAGAGCTTTATTGATCTATGGGGGCCACAGCTGAAAGGTACTGTGGTTCAGGGGTTCATTTCTTCTCAATGGACAGAACTTACACCAGGAAGCATCCACCAGACTGCAAGCTCTCTGAACCTAAGCTCCCTGCCCGAAGAAGTGGCCAACTGCACATTCCCATGGCCCATAGCACTCAGGCCCTGCATGCAAACTCCTCACTTCTACTCTTTCAAAGAGCAAGCCATTCCTCAGATGGGGAAGGCCACTGGGCAGGGCATAGGCACATGGCTCGCATTTTCCTTCTCACGATATTTTTTCCATCAACTCAAGCAGCAGCTGCTTTTTGGAGGGCCATGTTTGCTTATGATGACACAAACTGTTTCCAAACTCTGAAGTGGTCATCTTCAGATTGACTGATGTGATATAACCCCCTTGGATTCCAACTTCTGTTGCCCTGACTGCCCTTGTAATTCTAAAATAGGATCTAGGATGGTAGAATTATCCATTAACATGTAGCCATAGCAGTTTCCTCCAAGCAAAAGAAGAAAGAAACCAAGATTGTTATCACTGATTCCTTGTCATTGGCTGGTCCAGAGTCGCCCTTACTCAGCTAATTCATTCCTTATGTTCTACCCTGAAGGTCCCAGAACACCCCCACCCTCCCACCAGCATACCTCATCCACATCCTAGGGCTCCTATTAGAGGTTCAAGGCTGCCCCAGGGAGACTTCCTGCCTCCTCACATCCTTACCTGGATGGTCCTAATCTCTAACCTCAGTCAACTCAAGACCTCTTTCTTCTCCTCTGCCAAAAATCAGTATTTCAATACTACTATTTTTGGATTCCTGGCTTACACCTAGGCAAGTCTAGCTCCAGTTTTGCCATTTTAATATGTTTGGAGTATATTGGTTTGCATAATTGAAAACAGTATACAAAGTGTATACGTATTAGTGTGGCCTCAATGAACTACTATGTGAATTGAAGCACATGTTTTACCTCTGTCATATAGTCAACATGTATTTATTAAAGGTAAGCTATGGACCAGGCACTGTGCTAAGTTCTAAAACTCAATTCCTTCATCTATTAAAAAAAATGAAGAAGCTAATAATAGAAAAAAATCTCAGAGTTGTTCTCATGTATTAAATGAGATAATACATGTCAAGCTGAGCACAAGATGCAAAGGGGGCATCCGTAAGTGCAAAGAACATCTGTAAATGGTGGTTCATCTGATTCTTCCTTCAGTGTGATCTGAGTTCAGGAGTTCCTCAATTCCTTCTTCTGAATTCATTCCAACTTGTCATGTTTCCTGGATATCCTACAGCTTTAGACTCGGCAGCTACTTAAAGTAGGTGCCCCATGGTAATGTCAACCCAACTGTGTCCCCACATGTGGAACTTGGTGCAGGCAAAGGTTCAATGGCCCCAGGTTCAAGTCCCAAGTGCTGTGTCCCTAGTCTACCCTGGAATGTGAGAGTGCTATGCCTGTATAAGAAGTACAAAGATCTTTTTAAAATACATATATTTATTTTTTTAGTTTTAAGTGGATACAATATCATTAGTTTATTTTTATGTGGGTGCTAAGGATCACACCCAGTGCCTCATGCATGCTAGGTGAGCACTCTACTACTGAGCCACAAACCCAGACCCAAGAGGTGCATATGTCTTTAACCATAAATGTGGTGAGACTGTTATAAACCATGAGGTCTGGTAACACTACAGCAGCTTATCAGTTTTCAAATGTGCCACATTCTTCAGGCTTCCAGATATTCTTTATCTCCCCTCCCACCCTCTCTTTCTCTCTCTCTCTCTCTCTCTCTCTCTCTCTCTCTCTCTCTCTCTCTCTCTCTCTCTCCTCCCCCCACTCTCCCTATCCTCATTTTAAAGTGTCTTGATTACTTACTTCAATCCAACATTTTTAAATTAAGTCAAAACTTCAGGAGGGGAAAATACAGCTGGAAGTTTATATTTAAGGAGAAACAGGAGTGGAAACTTACCACATGCCTCACTGTGCCATGAAGTTCTCACGGACCATTCATTGCACACAGGCTGACCAAATGAAGGTGGCCCAGTGCTCTCCAACCAAGGGGAAGGAAATGATGCGAGGCGCTGGCTTAGTGTCACCCCAAATTTTCAACTTATGTGAAGCTCCTTGTAGGAAAGGTGAACATTCACAAATATAAGGTCTATTCTGTTAACAACAACAACAAAAAAAACCCTTAAGAGGGTGTGCTAACTAGAAGCCACATACGATTTCAAGACTGCAAGGGAGAGCCCTTCCTATAAAATTCAAAACTCTATTTTGGCAAAAGCAGCATTACTAATAAGAGAGAGAATTTGGGTAAGTGGCTTTTTCTTCCCTGACTTACCTTCTTATTTATAAAATAGAAACAAAAAATACCTAGGACTACGTCTGTATCAAAAAGGATCTTCAGCACCTCCCAATAATCTCCCCGCTGTCCTATCACAGAGTTTTAGAGACTCTATTTACACTTCCTAAGAAAATTCCTAAGAAGATATTTGTTTTAAGGTAGAGCAACCCTTGGAAGGAATAGCAGAGAAGTCAACCCACTAGGAATTTTATTTTTCCTATTATTGATTGCTACTCATTGGCAGGGAGACAGTGGGTGATGAAATCAGACACTGGGCTAGGAGCCCTTGGTGGAGACAGGAAGCTAGGAGTCAGAGCACCTTAGCCTAGAGTGGAAATGTCCCTCTCAGAGTGCCAGCCGCAGAGAGTAGGAAAGAGCATCATGAGATGCTAAGGGGAAAAGAGCAGACACAGGGAGATGTGTTTAAAGGATGGAAGAACATGATCTACAGAATTCTCTTGGGCTTTCTGATCCCTACGATACAGTTACACCTCAGAAAAACTCAAGACACCCAGTTTGTGGCACTTTGTTACCATAGCCCTAGGAAATTAATACAGGTTTTGGTACCAGAAGTGGGGTTCCTGAAAACAACAGAATGTATTGCCTCATATTTCTAGATGCTAAGTTGGAAATCAAGGTATCTACAGGATCAAAGCCTCTCTTAGAAATCTGTGGAGGAAAAGTTTTTCTTGTTTCTTTCTCACTTCTCAAGGTGGCTATCAATGCATGGTATTTCTTGCAAGTGTATCACTCCAGTCTCTGCTTCTACCATTAATGGTGATGGTGTTCTCCTTGTGTGCTGTGTCAAATTTTCCCTCTTAATGATGACACTGGTCATGCTGGATTAGGGCCCACCCTAATGACCTCACCTTAGCTTAATTTCATATTCAAAGATCCTATTTCCAAATAAGGTCACATTCACAGGCCCTGAGAGTAAGGAATTCAACATATTTGGTGGGGTGGGAGGAGCAGGACACTATTTGACCTCCAATCAATTCAGTGGACCTCTAATTAGCTACAGTTAGCAAGTGGCCTCTGAGAGTGAACCGGGCTGAACTGTAAAGGCTAACTTGTGAGTAGATGTGCGATCACAGAAGATAGAAATGGACGCTGAATGTGAAGGATACTCATGACTTGGGCAAGTTCTCCTTTTTATTTACTCAACAGCTCTCCAAGCTCTCATGAAAGCCTGGAGAACTCTAAGAGGAGCCAGAGACCGTTGGCTCTTGGTGAAATGGAAGTTGTAAAGAAAGTGGTACAAGGTACCAAGTGGTTTCACAGGACACTGGATGCTGTCTTCCCAGCAAGCAGGCAGATCTTCTCTGGAACTCAAAACACTGAATTTCCCAAGACACTGGACAGAAATAATCATAACTTTCAGATATACAAATCATTCTGGCAATAGATTTTCCAAAAGCAAAGGATCCAGGATTCTTTCTTGGTTAGGCAAATCTAAGTGATGACACAGAGAAGCACCAGGACGTCTGTGTCTGTCATGGTAGAGGGTTACGCTTGCACTTCTTGGTCCAAGTGTTTTCAGGTGCAGTCAAAGCTCAGAGCTTGATTATTTCCTCTCCACACACAGAGGCACTTTCGGCATCTGGCAACATGGATTTCATGACCACAAAGTAAAAAATGAAATAATGCACATACCAAAACATAAACACATTGTAAAGTGCATTCAGCCTCAGATTCCAAACCCAGCGACCCTGCATGATTTAACAAAGGGTAAAGCCAGACTCCTGTCCCAGTGGGGAGAAGCTAGGCCTCCAAACTGACAGCTGCTATCATTCCAAAACAAGTCATTGTTTATAAATGAATATTCTTTGTGATAAATTATTGAATTACATGAAAATTCTATGATTGCCTGCCACTGCCAAATTTGGTTTTGTCTCAGAAGCCAGCATGGAATGTACTACAAACAGAGAGCAAAATTAAAAACTGATGGTCTTTTCTAAGGAAATTCTCCTCTGGACTCTGTTCCCCTCCCAAACCTGTAATGCTGGTCCTGGCTTTGAATACCAGAAGACTCTTCAGAGCATTTATAATATAGAGAGCTTTAGGTTAGAGACACTTTGACTTATTCTGAGAAAAGAAATGTTGGTATTAATTGCAGCTCAGGAAATACTTTATGATTAGGACTCAAGGTCTAAAAGCCAAAGGTACATGACTTTGCATAAGTATTTTTTTGTTACGTGCCTTACACATTTATCTTATTTAATCCTTTTAACAATCCTGAGAGGTCATTATTATACCCATTTTACTGTGAAAACCTAATGCACACAGAGTTGAAGTGATTTGCCTTAATTCACACAGCAGTAAAACAAGAATGCCAAGTTTGGCACTAGGCATTTCATTCCAAAACTTCTAGTGTTTCCTCAGTAGCAAACTGGTTCCTACAATGTTTAAAAATAATGAAGTTCTGTGCTAGAAATTACAGAATAGTACTGTGCTATTTTCTAAGCTCTCAAATTTATTCCTTGTATACTATCTTTTAAGTGGCCTGCTTTATAAAAAAAAAAGTCACATTGAAGATGAAAAAAATATCACTCTCTTCTTTTGTTTTGGAACTGAATTCTCCTAATCTTTACCATCTTGTGTTCCCAGGGAAAATCAATTAATTCTACTCTAATAATCAGGGCTCAGAAACAGTAACATTGACTTTTGACCCCCATTTCACTCCTCATTCATTATATATATAAGTTTCAGCCCCTTCATGTGCAAGGGGGATAATAAGACTTGCTCCAGCTGCTCCACAGGTTGTTGAAATGCTCAAATGATAAAATATTAGGAAAAAGCATTTGTAACTCAGAAAGCTCATACCTCTATAATTATTATGTCCCAGACTTTTTGATAGTCCAATGAGAAAGAGGGAGATTTTTTAGAAATAATAGTCTAATATTAGCCAGTGATCTACTAGTAGGCAGGATCTCTTTAAAAACAGTGACAAATGACAACAGATTTTTTAGCATTTGCCAATTTCCATAGTATGTACTCCCATCAAGGCGAATTTCAAACTACTGCATGTCATCACTGAGCACTGAGGTGGGAAGAGACACACAATCAACTCCCATAAGCTAGTACAAACCAGATCTAGCACACTAGGCACCCTAACTGAATTTTAAAAGAGGAGAATCTTTTTTAAAGCACCAGTGTACCTAGAGCAAGGACTGTGAAATGCCCAAAGTGTATTTCCCCTGTTTGTGCATTCTTTCAGGGGTAACAAGACCATGCCTCTAGACTGGTATGGAAAGCCCAGATCCCTGTGGACCCTTGTACAGAATCCAGTCAAACAAACCCTGCCATTTGACACTTTGACCCCAGTCTGAGGAGTATCTGCCTCATATAGAATTGGTGTGTTGCCCAGTGGGGGGGGGGAATATGCTCCAAGGAAATGTCAGACACTAGGTGCCAAGAACTCAATCCACCCACTCTTTCCTTGTTTACAGTATAACTGTTAGCATTCAATTTGGCTACATATAACACAGACACAGTGGCTTAAACAAGATGAATTAGCTCTCATGTAAAAGAAGACTGGGAAGATGTCAGCCAGATCTTCAAGTTCTCCTCCTTCTAGTCCTTATGGCCTAAAACATTTGCTACAGCCCCAGCCACCACATGTGAGTTCCAGGCAACAGAATGAAGAAAGGGGGAAAAATAAAGGCATATTCTCTCACCTTCAAGGAAACTTCCTAGAAGTCTCAAAAATGCTTTGCTTGTTGACTAAAAACTAATTGTTAGACCATATATAGCTACAAAAAATTATGAAAAATATACCCGTTTATCTTGGAGTCAATATACCTACCTAAATATTGCATTTGTTTATTAAGAAGGAAGAGAGAACGGATGCTGGGATAGGCAACAGTCTCTGATACATGTTTACTCACACTGGCATACTAATTCATCAGAGGGTAGAGAAAGAAAAGTACTCTTCTTTCTTCTACCTAAAGCTGGGCAGTCTCTTCTTCCCATTCATCTGCTGTAGGTAGGATGAGAAGTTAGCAGTCTATGGGTAATTCAAACTGCATATTCACTGAGGGCCAACTTAAGAGGAACTATATTTCTGGAATGGAAGTGTCAAAGGCTTATAATGCTCTGATTCTCATTAATTGGAAGATAACAGTCATATGTCATTACTAATGTTATGGAAGGTGATGATAGATGGAATTTCCTGTCTCCCTAAGTAAATTGTCTAAATGTAGCTATATAATTTAGTTACTTTGATAAAAGTGAGATATACATCTGACTTTAGCTGATGCTGCATAAATGGGGGGAAAGTCTTCCTTCCACATATCACTCATCTAGATTCTTTGTAGCCTGGAAGTTTATTGTAGGCATTCCATTAAAAAAAAAATCGTATTTGGGCATGAAATCTTCTACCTGTACCACTCACATCTTGCTCCTATTGGAACTTATAACTAACTAGTCAGACATCAAGTTGCCCCAACTCCTCTAAGGAAGAAACGTCATCCAGCTAAACAAGGCTCTTCATCTTTCTTTTTCCCAAAATGATATGGGTGCAAGAGCAAAGACATGTCAATCAACAGAAAAGCTTTCCAGTGACAAATGCAAAAGCCAAATAAGCATACAAAGGCACACATGAGAACAGAGATGCTCATACTATTGAGCCTAAGTACATTTGCAGATTATCAAACCCTGTGCAGAGATAAGGTGTGTCCTGAGAACATCTGCCTGCTCCTATGCCCATTTATCTTGGAGTCAGTATCCCTACCTAAATATTTTAGACCAGAAGAAAAATAAGTGCTAGTAGACATTGAACTTAAATCTCCAATTTTCACTTTGTTTTAATTGTATTCAATGTATTATTCCATGACCAGTCAGATACATCAATTCCTTTCATCTGCATTCAGTCCTAACAAGTTTAAGTCATTAGCTTTCTAGATTTTAGCCGTCTATTAGACAACAGAAGGCAGGGACTCAGTCCTGAAATTGATTTAGTCATTACTTGATTCTTGGCCTTTGGCCCTGCAGTTATTCTTTCATTTATTCACTTCTTCTACTCAGCAAGCCTATGACCACACTAGGGCTACCTCAGTGAGCAAGTTATTCCCAGACTCTGCTCTCAGGAAAGTGTGGCATGAGAGGAAAGACCATCACTGAACAGAGTGGCAACAGAGATATTGGGGACTAGAAAGGGAAGGAAGGAAATGGAAGGACTCCATTAAGCAGGACTTACAGGCCATCACAGGAATTTTAGAATTTTGAGCTTTATCCAGTGGGCAATGGGAAGCTATTTAAATGCTCCTCTTTATTATTATTATTTTCTTTCTTTCTTTCTTTCTTTCTTTCTTTCTTTCTTTTCTTTTTTGGTTTGGTACTGAGATTGAACCCAGGGGTGCTTAACCACGGAGCCACATCCCCAGCCCTATTTTGTATTTTATTTAGAGACAGGGTCTTGCTGAGTTGCTTAGGACCTCAATAAGTTGCTGAGGCTGGCTTTGAACTCATGATCCTCCTGCCTCAGCCTCATGAGTTGCTGGGGCTTTAAGTGTTTTAAAGTAAGATGCTTTATGATCAGATTTGCAACCTAGAAAGATTATCCGTCACCAGAATAAAGAAAGTATTTGGACAGGAATAAGGACAGATATTAGGGGACGAATTATGAGATTATTGTGACTTTTCAGGTTAGAGGTGATGGAGCTTTTAGTAGGCATAGTGTCCATAGAAATAGAACTGAATGAATGTATGGTGATGTTGAATATGGACGGAGTCAAGCACAGAAAGGTCACAGTGCATGAGCATCCTCATCTTCAGCAGGCTGAAGTGCAGGTGAAAATCTCAGGAAAGGTATTGAACTTCTCGTACATACTCTTTCTAGACTAAAAGAATTCCAGTGGCACCCAGGATCAAATTGTCAATCTTGCAAAAATAAGCATTCAGAGGAAGTTTGAAACTCAGGAACAGAGATACAAAAATCATATGCCCCAGGACCCTTCCTGATGTGATTGACTCTGGGTAAGTGACTCACTGTTTGTCCACAGACTGAAGACAGAGAGCTACTTACTCTGTTTCAAAGGACAGTGTTTTTTAGTTGCATCAAAGATCACTTTCTTCCGCCTGCCAGGGCTGTGAGTCCGGAGGCAATGTCAGCCTTGGGTGATACTTATCTCTCCCCAGACCAGGTTCCCCACTTCAATCACTGCTACTCAGAGAAACCCCACCTGGGATGACCCTGTCCGTCAGATGTTTCTGGATGGAATATTAGAATCCTTTTGATGTTTTTCCTTCAAGTCATTTGGATACATCACCTCTTGGTGAGTTGGAGCTTAAGAAAAAACTTACCAGCTTTCCCTGAAATGGACAATGGGTTCCAAAGAAGTAGCTTAGATTCTGGTGGGAGGACTGGGCTGTGTTCAATGTAGGTTTTTCAGACCAGGAGCAACAGGGAGTTTTAGGTCTCACTCAGACACTAAAATTGAGAAATGGAATTTAGCTTTTAGACTTGATTGATCAGTACATAAGAACCTTCCCATCTAGAGAAGATTTTCCCTTTGTATTACATACAGAGACCATCTTTGGGCCAGGAAAATCTGCCCAGAAAGAAAAATCTGCCCAAAGAAAATACAGATAACCTCTACTTGTCCAGAATACAACACAAACTACAACATAACACACGCACCACTAAAGACACAGACCACCACCACCACCATTCCAAAAAAGGTGTTCTCACTTCAACTTTTCTATGTAGGTTGGCTAAAGCCAGGCCCTGGAATGTTAATTAGGACCTGATCACCAACTAATGAACCAGAAATTATGACATGCTTCATGTTACCAGTCATTTAAAGTAGATAGTTAAAAGTCCAGTTATGGTTAGGTTCAAACTGAGTCTTCAATCTAATATATTTATTGCAAGTAACACTGAACATTCAAGTATCCTTATTTTAAATCTAAATGACACCACGTTTTGCATGCATTTCCTGGATCTTTGAGTCATGCAGCAGCTGAATCTGTCATCTCTCTTCCTCATGTGGGCATATTCAAAGTGACACCTCCTACTATGTCACCATACCTGGGAGAAAATAGGGAGTTTGGTTGCCACCCACTGTTTCACATTAGAAGAATTTAGTCTGAGAATCTGATACAGAGTCGGTGACCCAGCGGCCTGGGCTGTAAGAGGGTAGAATCCCAGGGTCACGGTTGTTCCTATTTTGTTCAGTTTTGATCTGTTTTCTTCATAAAACCATTTTATTTTCCTTGGTCCATCATTACACTACTTCTTTTTTCCTAGAAATACCCACTGGGGAATGTGCACAAAATATGGAGATACAAACACAAACCAGAGCTAAGAAGGGCCCATGTCCCTTGACATCAAAGTTTTTGTAAAGAAAAATACACAAAGACAGTCACGCCTCACTCTGGCTTCCTGGTAACCCCAGAAAAAAATTCCAGAAATGCATTTTAATTCTTCAGTCTGAGTGACAAAAAAAGGTTAAAATGTTTCCCAAAGTCCACTTAAGAATAATCCTGACCTTGGGAAAATGGATTTTGTTAGCACCCCCCCCAACCTATTAAGATTAATGGCAAGAGGGGCTCATTATTCTGCCAGAAAAATCTACTTACAAATCTAAAAGGGGATTTTATTCTGTCCATTTCAAAGAGCAGGGAACTTGGAGTGACCAGCAAGCACCCACTGGAATGAGGTACACTGCGTGCAGACTGCAGGGGTCCATGACCAGCTGGGATCCACACTTAGAGCGGTATTGTATAGGTCAAGAAGAGAGTTCTTAGATGGGATTTCTTACATAAATAGTTCACACTGCTCTCAGCTATGAAAACCACCACCCTGGTCACATAACCATATTCAGAAAACAAATCCTCATTTAAGAGAGAAACAACTGTTGACTTTGCGGTCTCTTGGCAGCCCAGAACCACCGCTCCCATTCAAGTGGTCAGTCATTACAGTGACCCCACCACATCTCAACTCCTACTGCCCCTGCTTCTGCCACTGCTGATCAACTGCTTTCTCATATGCCTAGAATGGACAGTCAAAGTGAGGATCCAGCAATCTGGTCCCTCAAAGTGCCCAATCCTCTGTGGGGCAGCAGCCCTGGGTCGGCTGCTCTTCAGGAGAGCAATCCATGGATGGGTAAATTTTGGCCAAGTGTCCATCCCTGGCTATCTTGGCAGTGTAGAGCGGAGCACTTGAAGCCTGTTGCTAAGAGACAGGAATTCTCAGACTCAGAGATGGCTAGACAAGAACTCTGGCTTTGATTATCAGCTCATGGAATTGATGGGAGGAAAATAGACAGGAGCCTTCTAAGTTCTTAAGGAATTTGATTCAGCCTAAGAAACCCAAGCCTAGCTGAGAACAGCCTGTGATTCTCAACCCCTGAGGCACTTCCCAGGCCTCCAAATTTGCACCAAATATATATATATATATATTGGGCTCCAAATAAATACAGATTCCAGAAAGGGCTTATGCACCAATTCCATCTCAGATGGCCAAGGACGACTGACAAAGGAGATCCTTCCAGAAAGTACAACTAGGATTTGACAGGCTAAAGAACTCATTGCATTGCCATGACAAGGACACTTGACTGTTCTTGTCAAGCAGGATGTGACATATGCAGTCAACCAATGGCCAATGTGCATTATCTCACTGTTCAATTTTTCAAACAAAATTTCCTTGAAGTTCTCCTCCACTATTCTATATTTACAGGGTTTTTTTAATAGAAAGTGGTACAGACTTACCCATTGCAATGGAAAGATCTAAAAACACAGTGGCTCAAAGTCAGGAGTTTCTCTTTCATGTAACAGTCTAGAGCAACACTGTGCTAAAGAAATGTAAATTCGAGTGTAATTTCAAATTCTCTAGTATCCACATTAAAAAATAGATGAGATTAATTTAACAATATATCTCATTTAAATCAGTATGTCCAAAATATCATTTCAACATGCAATTAATATAAAATATTACTGAGGTATTTTACTTTTTTTTGTACTAATCTATAGCCCATCTCAATTCAAACTAGCCACTGCAAACACCCAATGGCCATATGTGGCTGGTGGCTGCCATTTTGGAGGACAGACCAAGACAAATGGACAGTTCTCTATAGATTGGCCAGAGAGTTCAGCTCTATTTCATTATCCCACCAGCCCTTAGATTTGGATTTTTGAAACTGAGTGCTATTTACTTCTGAGATCATATTAATCTCGCCACAGGGGGGCTATATAATGCCTTGTAGAATATTTCAGTGTACTGGTCCCCTCCTCACTCGATGCCCACAGCACCACTTCCCCTCCAGTCACATTGTGACAACTGAAAATCCTGCCAAATGTTGAGAGGTATGAAGCAACAAGTCACCCCTGAAAGTGGCTCTCTAACTGAACTATGTATTAGAATGTCCTGGAGGTTTTGTTGAAACAGAGGTTTCTGGGCTCCCAGTGCTATAGTTTCTAACTCAGTAGGTCTGGATGGAACCCAAAATATGCGTTGCTAATACTTTCCCTGAGCTTCTGGTCCAAGACCACTCTGAGAGCCACTGCCCTGGTGGATGTGGTCCTCTGTCTGGCAAGCTCAGCACCACAAGGCAAGGGCATTCTCACTCCCAGGCAGAGGGACCCAGAGGAAATAAAGGACAATCATATATTTTAAGGATGCAACTGGTCACCTCCCTTTGTTGAGAATTCAATCACGGCCACACCTACTCAAGGAGCAAAGGAGGATGACACATGTAGCATCTAACTGGGTAGTATATGCCCAGCTACACCTCAGGAGTTCTACTATGAAAGGAAGATTGGATAATGAGGCACAATTTTCAGGCTCTTCCAAGCAGTGGATAATATTATTTAGTTTTAACTTACCAGATTGTGAACAGCTCTTACCTAGAGGAAGGCAGATCAGCCACAATCCCTTGAAGGAGAGACGTATGAGGTTCAGGTAAGTATGAACTTTTAAAGACATGTGTTTGGCAAGAAGGCAGTATTGATGTGGTAAGATACCAGAGGAGTAGCTTTGCCAGTGGATTTTCTCCTCAGTTTTCATTCCTCCCCCCATTTCTCATAAGACAAGAAATTCTCCAGCTTTGTGATTTGAGAAATTTTAACTCCACTCTCTAGCCACAAAGGTTAGCCCTGATTGGCCCAAGCCAATCAAGGAATCAGATTTCCCTAGTCATAGTGATGGTTTTAAGGATGAGCCCATGACCTCAAATGGTTCAACCAGAGGGGACTCCATAGCGATTGTTGGGCATCTGGGGCAGGAGAAACTATCTTCCCTGCAGTGTGTCAGTGAGGAAACTGTGGCCCTGGAGCAGATGGCAATCACATGACATTAAAAAGGCAATCCAAGGATGAGGCCAAAACCAGAAGGGCAGAACCAAGAGAATCCCAGCAAAGTGGTACTGCAACCTCGGTGACATTCTGAACCCCTGGATGGAACCACCCTGATGTCTCACTTCTGGGATTTTTAAATAAGCCAAAACATTTATCATCTTACAAATCAACATAAGGTTTAAGATTTCATCACTTTTAACCAGAAGTATTCCCAAGAACAGTTTGACCTGAATGTGTTTTCCTTTTTGGTACCTAAAGGCATTTAATAAAGGCAAGAGCAAGTTCATCTCCTGAGCGCCTACCATAAGCACCTCACTGTGTAAGCCCTTGGCCTGCATTAACTCACCAACATTTCACAATAACCCTGAGGGTAACTATAAATCAGAGAATTGAGACTCAACAAGATTAACCAACCTTCCCAGTATCACTCTGAGAAGAAGTGACTGAACCAAAAAGTGAGCCTTTCTGACTCTAAGTCCAAAGCTTTTTCTACAACTTTGGCCCCATGTGTTATTTTTTGAACCATGTATATAAATAACAAAGGTTTATATGTTTACTCAAACTCCACGTGGAAAACTATCCTGACTTTTGAAAATCTGATTCAATGATCAAAAACACATGTAGAATATTAGTTAGAAGGTGGTGTAGACTGTAGTAGGGTTTTATAGGCATCTTGGGTAGGTCCTTCAGAGTAATTGGGATGTGGAATGTGGAAGTCATTTTTATGGGAAAGTTGGGGCATGGCCTCCTGTAGGCAGCCTCAGGCAAAAGAGTGAGTATATCAAGAAAAAAAACCACATTGAACCTGGTGATAAGGTTCACGAGGATGTTAATTAAAGGAATTCTCATATTTCAAGGCTATATTGGTGATATCTTTTCAGGCAATGGCATGTGACTAGTACACGACAGAACTACAAGCTTTTACCCCAAGATGTCAGTATTCTTTTGAAAATAGTATGTATGCTTTAAAAAACTCTCCACAGAATTCCTCTCTTGCTCGCTTACCTTATTATAAAGCTCATGCTTCTTCTCAAATACTCTGGATTCACTACCAATGTGGGGGAGATATCTGGACAGTGGTCACTCCCACCCACAGTTTCAGTTACCTGTAGGCAACTGTGATCTAAAAAAATTAATATTTGTCTTGACTCAGACTTGTCTTAAAGATCAAAAGAGAGACCACATATGATACTTCAACTTTAGTATATTGCTATAATTGTTCTATTGTCTTATTAATTATTGTAGTTGATCTCTCACTGTACCTAATTTATAAATTAAACTTTATCATAGGCATGTATGTATAGGAAAAACATAATATGTACAAGGTTTGATACTTGGAACTTATTTCCTATGGATAAGGGGAGACTACTATATTATATTACTTGAGGATAACAAAGTTTGACTAACCATGCTATGTTTTCAAATTCAAAAGCCTATTATTTGCATGTTATTCACAATGACTGCTGTTGGATTAAAAATAAGAATTATTTCCAGGCACAGTGGTGCACGCACATAGTCCTCGAAATTCGGGAGGCTGATGCAGGAGGATAACAGGTTTTAGGGCGGACTTAGCAACTTAGCAAGACCCTCAGCAACTTAGTGAGACCCTGTCTCAAAATAAAAAATAAAAAGGTCTGGGGATGTAGCTCAATGGAAAAGGGCCCCTAGGTTCAGTCTTCAGTAGCAAAATATATATATATATATATATATATATATATATATATATATATATATTTTATATCCAGTTACTAACACTGGGTTTGTCCTTTGAATTGAAATAAATAGTTGATCCATTCCCTAAAAATCAGATAAAACAACATGCCTTTTGCCTCACTTTCTATTTTTACATCCATAGGTTCTATTTTCCTTAAAACAGTTTACATTAAAAGGGTCCCCAGAACTTCCAAAAGTAGCTTACAGAGCTGCTGCTTCCCGATATTCTCCTGATGATAAATTCAATTCAGATTCGACTTGGGCAAGAAGCCCTTTGAAGATGCTGCTTTTACCACCAAAACATGCACATAATGATGTCATAAATAAGTGCTAAATGTTAGTGGAAGTGGGATTCCTTCACATCAAGCACTATCTGTAAAGTAGATTTAATGCCTTTGCCATCTCATTTATGTTCTTATTTTTTCTCTTATGAAATGAAATGTATTAAAGTGTTTTTTCAGGCACCCTGATTTTGGCATTCAGTTTAAAAAGTTTTCTATATATTATGCTATTTTCCCCCTCCTGGCCTATTGCAGGGGTTATTTAAAATTTAAATGCTTAGGGGAAGGAGGGAAGAGGGACGGGCATGGGGACAGGGAAAACAATGGAATGAGATGGACATTACTACCTTAGGTACATGTTTGACTGCACATATGGTGCAATGCTACATTGTGAACAACCAGAGAAGTGAAAAGTTGTGCTGCAACTATGTACAATGAATCAAAATGCATTCCGCTATCATATATACCTAATTAAAATAAATTAATTAATTTTACATAAATAAAAACATTTAAATGTTTACTAGCCCAGTTTCCCTTCATGAGCTCTCAGCTAAACCACATTTTTTCCATCTCCCTTATGCCAAAATGATGCCATATGAACAATCTTTATCACTGACATTATATATGCAAGTAGCATGCCACTACTGAATGGAGGCTACTATGATCACGGCCTTCCTTTCTACACACTCTTTCTTTGTTCGTTGGACAATCAGATGTGGCATATTCAGCAAAGGGTCTGAGATCGGAGGAGATGGGAAGCCACTAGAATCAAGAAGCCTGGATCCCTGAATGATAGTGTGCAGCACAGCATCCCTCCCTCCAACCCCACTGATCCACATTAGTTTTAACCAAGAACAAGAAAAGAATCCTTGTTAAAATAAGCATCTGAAATTTTGGGGCTGTTTGCTGTAGCATTACCTACATAGAATAATTTGTTGTCCTATTGAGAAAGTACTTTATTATTGTACAGTGCCCCTGGAAGGGCAAAAGCATGCCAGTCATCAATTAACTAAGCAAGCCATAGCTTTAATCATCTCAACCACTCCACTTAGCCTTTGAGTTCATCCTGTCTTGCATTAGCTTTTTCACCCCATCTCAACTATTCTGTACCGTAACTAGCACCACTTCAAGAAGTTTATCATAGTGGTTAATGAATAATCTGTTTTGAGAGTCATTTTTACATTTGGTTGGAAAAGGACTAGATTGGAGGAATGAAAGGAACATTTGCTGAGAGCTCTTTCAATTCCTGATATTATGGTTTAGATATGAGGTGTCCTGCAAAATCTCATATGTGAGACGATGCAAGAAAGCTCAAAGGTGAAATGATTGGGCTATGAGAGCTTTAACTTAATCTTTGTGCATTAATCCCTGATAGAGATTAACTGAGTAGTAACTGTAGACAGGCAGGGAGTACCTAGAGGAGGTGAGCCATTGGGGATGTGCCTTTGGAGTTTATATTTTGTCCCTGGTCTGCAGATCTCTTTCTGTTTCCTGGTGACCATGTTCTGAGCTGCTTTTTTCCACCATGATATTCTGCCTCACCTCACCTCATGCCCAGAGCAATGGAGTAGTCAGCTGTCTATCAACTGATACCTCTGAAACTGTGAGCCAAAAATAAACTTTTCCTCTTCTATGTTGTTCTTCTTGGGTTTGGGGGGTCATGGCAGTGAAAAAGCTACCAAAAACACTGATGCTTTCCTGCCTTCAAAGTTGTAACCCTGATGTTTCTGGATACTATCATCTAGATAAGATCACCTGAAGCCTCCACTCAACACTGAAGAAACACAAGCCCTCTCTGCAAATTTCCAGAGAGATTAACACTCCCATGACCATTTACAGGTCAAAATTCTTGTTCCTGCTGCTTTCAGTCCATTTACATATCATCCTTCCATCCCAGACATTCTCCACCTGGTGTATCGCACATCAACTAAAGCATGACATTCAACTCATCCCTCAGTTTCTACTCCTCCCTAAAAATCACACTTAGAAAAGCTATTGGTGCGTGTGATACACTTGATGGAAGAGTTAGCCAAAGTGAGATGATTTCATCCTAGCAATTCACTACACTGTGGTTCAGATGTTGAACGCTCCCTAAGGCCCATATGTTAAAGGCTTGGTCCCCAGTGTGGCAATATTGTGAAGCGGTGAGACCTTTAAGAGGCGGGGTCCAGTGGGAGAACTTTAGGTCTTTGGGGGCATACCTTGAAGGAGAGAGTGGGACCCCAGGTCCCAACTCACTCTCTTTGCTCTCTGGCTTATGATGGGTGAGTTCTTTTGCATTACCATGTGTTCTAACAATGATATACTGCCTCATCGGGACCAAAAGCAAAGGGGCGAACTGATCAAAGATTGGAACCTCTAAAACAATGAGTCAAAATAAATCTTTTCTCTTTGTAAGTTGATTATCTCAGGTATTTACAGTACCTAATGTACCCTGTCCTTCAAGTCTCTTTGGCCCTAACCATTAGGCATTTTTCTTACAACCCTCAGATTATTTCAGTAACCTCTCCTACTCCTTTTCCTTTCATCCTCTTCCTCATGTCTTTCTCTTTAGGCTACACGAACTGCCCAAACCAGATTCTTTTCACTCATCATGGAAAGGGTCCAGCTGACCTCAGATGCTACTGCCTCTGGCTCCAGGTATACTTTTGAACATAGTCACCCAGAATCAGCTGACCCAAAGGGACTCCCCTTCAATAAAAGGCAGCCTTTCTAGAAAGTTATTATGGCTCACATGTATTTCCTCCATTGCCCACATAAATGCATATAATAAGAAAACCACAAGCCTCTGCACCACTAAATCCAGTGATGCATTCTCACGTCTCATCCTCCTTGACTTTCCAATGGTACTCGACCCTAGTCCGTCCCTCTATCCTCTCTGAACACTTTCCTCGTTAGGCTTCCTGGATATTGTACTCACCCCATCTTCCTCCTGCCTCCCCTGCTTGCATTCCCTACCACTCTTAACTCTAAATTTCAATCCTTGGATCTAATCTCTGTTTTTAAATTGAATTTATCAACATTACACTGGATAGTGTTCTTGTCTATTCTCATGGCTTTAAATACCATCTTTTTGCAAACAATCCCCAAATTCATATCTCCATGTCAGACCTCTCCCCCAAATTCCACACTCATATCTAACAGCCATTGGATATCTTTTCTTGGCATCTTAAATTTAAGAGTCCAAACATGAAGTTCTGATTTCCACTCTATGTGATAGGTTCTCCCCAAACTTTCCCCAGCTCAGTAAATGCTGTCTCCTTCCCTTCTTCCTGTTGTTCCTTCACCTTTGAATCTTTTTTCCTAATATCTCACAACTGAGTTGTTAGCAAATCAGCTTTACCTTAAAAATACAGAGAGAACCTAACCACCCTTTAACACTTCTGTTGCTGCCACCCTGATTCAAGCCACCAGCATTTCTCTTCTAGCTCTTCTCCCTGTTTCTTCCTTTGGCCCTGTCCATCCTACTCTGAACACAGCAGCCAGAGTGAGCCTATTAACATATTAAAAAGCATAGCCCTTCCCAATCCAAAACCCTCCCAATTTAAAGTACCCATAGTGATCCATAACTAAAGTACTTAATCAAAGCACTTATAGTAACCCATAAACCCCTATGTGACCTGGCCTCTGTCACCTCTCAGACCTCTCTGATTTCTCTCCAGCCAAGGAAACGGGGCTACCTTATGACTTAACAATGCCAAGTACACTCCTGCTCAGGGCTTTGTTCTTATCTCCCCTCTGCCTAAAATGCTCTTACACTCTTCACTTCGCCATTTAGATACAGCTTTCTCAAATTGCACACCTCTCTTCCCCTTGCTGCTGCATTTTCTCCATCAAACCATAGGAGATATTTGTTGGCCTTATTTATTTCCTGTCTTCCCCACTACAATATGAGCAACTACTTTTATTGATATAGTTCCTAGCTATATTTCCAAAGGACAAAGTAGCCTTTGTCCCTGAGCAATGGAGAGCCACAGAAGGGTTTTGATCTGAATTAAGACCCAATCAAATTGTTCTGAGCATCAATATTAGCCAAAAACAACAAATCCTTTAGGAAGATATTACTAGATCCATTTCCTTAAAAAGGAAACTGAATCTTCTAAATTCTAAAAGTCCTAGCATGTAGAAGGCACTCCAAAAATGTTTGTAAAAAACAGAATAGCCTTGGGACAGATTTATTGCCCCATTCTGCAGATGAAGCAATGGGAAATGAGAGTGTTCAGGTAGTCAGCTAACCTGGTATTCAAACTGTTTTAGCACAAGTTCAAAGACGATGTTAATTTCCTAAAGGAATATTATCTTCCAGAGGGCCTCAGAGCTTCACAGACATGAGAGGGTCTATGAAATCAACTGAAATTAATCAAGCATTTCTGATGGTCAAGGACTTTGTATACATTATCTCATCCATTTGGTTAATGAACAAATATGGAGAATTTACTCTGTGAAAAGCTACCTGCCTTAAAATTCAAAGTTAACAAAAACAAAGTTCTATTTTTCCCAACCATAAATCAAAAACCATACAACTCAATAAGGAAAAAAAAATCACACCTATACTAAGCACAGAGAGAGAGGATGGTAAATTTATCTACAAATCAGAGAAGACTTCTCTGAGTAGGAACATATGAGGTGAGTAGAGCTAGGCGTGGTGGTGCACACCTGTAATCCCAGCAGCTCAGGAGACTGAGGCAGGAAGATCACAAGTTCACAGCCAGCCTCAGCAATTTAGCAAGGCCCTAAGCAACTCAGTGAGACCCTATCTCTTTATGTAAAATACAAAAAGGGGGCTGGAGCTGTGGCTCAGTTGCAAAGCAACCCTGGGTTTGATTCCTGGTAACAAAAATAGAGAGGAGGCAACAGATGAGATGCAAAGGCCTGCAGTTAGGGAGTGCATGGTAAGTAGCAGAAACAGGAAAAAGGCTAAGGGCTGGCAATCCATGATGCAGAAAGAGGCTGAAAGGTAGAGGCTGAGCCCCCCCCCCCAGGAGCTTCAGCCCAGTTGAGATAAAGTAACCTTTGTTCCAGAACAATGGAGAGCCACAGAGGGGTTTTAATCTGAATTAAGACTCAATCAAGGGGCTGGGGATGTGGCTCAAGCAGTAGTGCGCTCGCCTGGCACGCGTGCAACCCGGGTTCGACCCTCAGCACCACATGCAAACACAGATGTTGTGTCCGCCAAGAACTAAAAAATAAATATTAAAAAAAAATTCTCTCTCTCTCTCTCTCTCTCTCTCTCTCTCTCTCTCTCTCTTTCTCTCTCAAAAAAGAAAAAAAGACTCAATCAAATTGTTCCTGAGCATCAACATTTGACAAAAACAACACACTCTTTAGGAAGATATTACTAGCCCCATTTTCTGAAAAAGGAAAAGGAATCTTCTAAGAGTTCAGTGACAAGCCCAAAGTCAGTGACAAGCTGGCAAGTAGCAGAACCAGAATGTAAATTCAGAGAAGCCCAACTTAGACTTAGGCTTTCTCATCCAGCACAAGAGAATAGGCAGAAATTCTAAAGAAATCAACCATTGTCCCTCACCTAGGGCAAGATGAGGGCAGAAAAATCCCAACCACCTACAGGACACCTGCAAGAACCTCTGTGTTGCATCCTTCTATACCCACCTGCCCTGAGAAAGGGAGCATATTCTTCAACTCTGATCCCTCAAGGTTAATTTTCCTGGTCTCCTGGGCCAAGGCGAAGATGACCAAAGAAGATTTCCAGCCTGGGTGCAAGTGAAAGGATACTAATGTGTATTTGCTCCAAGAATCTCAATGGGTTCTATAGTCCCAAGAATTACAGAAAGAGGTTAGCTCAAGACTGCATTTCACTTAGTTTCTTTGTGTTTTATTTTGTTTGTTTTTCCCAAAAGCCAAATACAGGGGAGAGAACACTGGATTTGTAAGAGAAAGACCTGGTTTCAAGTCTTAGCTCTGCCATGTGAAACCAGAGCTTCAGTGTAAATTGCTGAAGAACCCTTCACAGGATTGCATGAATGTAGATAATGAGTGTGAATGTGCTGTAACACTTCAAATATGAGGTCATCCTTGTGGATAGATTCCAATTTTCACATAAGACAAGACAGTTTTCTTCTCCTTTCCAGTTCCTCCTCCTGCAGGCTGACCCATGAGTGTTGGGGTGGGGAGGCTGCAGAGTGCTGCCTCAATATTCTCTCCCACTACCTGTAGGTGATCGTATCTGGTTCTGTCACCTATATATGGCAATCTCAAAGCCTCTCACTGGAATTCCAGAGCCATTTCCCAACAAGATATCACACTTAATGTCCTGCAAGTATCTCAAATTCAGTTCAAAATGCAACTTGCTGTCTTTCTTCTATCCTCAACACTATGAGGACTTCTTGGTGAATGGTACCACAAACCATTCTCTCTCATCTCCCTATAAACTTTGAGTCATCATAATATAAGTAACATTTATTGAGAACTTACTATCAGGCACTGTGCTATGTAATTTACATACATTTTCTGGTTTAAGCACTAGAAAACAGCCATATGAGGTTATACATTCATTCATTAGCAGCTTTATTTCATAGAGAAGGAAAGTGAGGTCTTTTTTAGCAGGGGAGGGTACCGGGGATTGAACTGAGGGGCACTCGACCACTGAGCCACATCCTCAGCCTTATTTTGTATTTTATTTAGCGACAAGGTCTCACTGAGTTGCTTAGCACCTTGCTTTTGCTGTGTCTGGCTTTGAACTTGCAATCCTCCTGTCTCAGCCTACCAAGCCACTGGGATTACAGGCATGCACCACTGTGCCTGGCAGGAAAGTGAGTTTTTGAGTGATATTGAACATCCTCTCATGGAGACTAGGGCCGTATTACTTCAGAGTCTAGCTTGTTCACATCTTCATTTCACATCCAACTGACTGGTCATCAAAACCTCTTAAATTTTGCCTGGAAAATAAACATCTCACTTCTAGCCAGCCCTTCCTTTCTGTTGCTACTGCCAATTACTTAGTCTTGACTTTCAGTATCTGTTACTCAGAATTATTTATTTTTACTTAGCAATTAATTGCAATACACTTACTATGTATGAGGCATTGTCTTAAGCACTTTACAAATATTAACTTTTAATTCTCCTAGAAACTCCATGAGGTGGACTTTTATTATCTCTGATTTATAGATGGGGAAATAAGTAACCTACTCAAGATCACATAGTTAATAAATGATGAAGTTGGGACTTGAGCTCAAGACCCTGGCTCGGGCTGTGATCTTAACAAAAACATCATGGTGGCCCTTCAATGTCATCATATAGGATCCTTGGTGTCTTCCCTACAACCAGCCCTCTACCCAGCCTCAATTCTAGAATCTGTTTTATGAAAGTATAACTTGGTTCCTTTCCCCTACTTATAGCTTCATTGGTTTTCTCTTCTTGGACCCTGTCTTCTTCAGTAGAGCCTTTTATGATCCAGGTGTGAAGGAACATCTGGTCTTCTTTCCCATTGTGCACTCCACCAATCTCTGCTCTTCACTGTGTCCTTTCCTGCCTCCTATCCCCTCTGAAAGAAGTCCACTCACCCTTCAAGACTCAAATGCCATCTCCTCTTAAGGGAATACACTCCTTTGTTTTAAGAACTTATTGCACTACATTTATTAAAATTTCAACCTTCTCCTCGGCACACCATCTTACCCTGCAGTTATCATTTCAGCACTTGCAGTAGTTCTCAGGACCTAGTGGGTACAAAGTCCATAATTGCTGGATGACACACAATGCCTATATGATTTGTCCAGAGCCTCCAAGAAAGATATTGGAATACTAGTGCTCTGAAATTGTAATGTGAGTAGATGGTAAGTAGTTTTAAAAAACGTAAGGAAAAGATTAAAAGCTTGCATTATTTTAATGGACAAATCCAAGTTCAATGCAGATACACACAACTGGAGAAAATAATTAGAGCCATCCTTTGGGGGAGTTTTCTTTTGTTTGACATTCACGACACCACCGCAGCACGCCGCCTGGTAGCCAGAGCACACACGTGACTTCCCCACCTTCCTGGGGCTTATGTTTCTGGGGAGAGTGAAACATCTGCATGGAATTCATGCTCACAGATATTCCACAAACATTCACGGGTGCCTTTTCATGGTCAGTTAGTCTTCGGTTCTGATTTTCCCTGTTTTGTTTTGTTTTGTTGTTATTGTGTTGTTTTTACTTCTCGCTTCAGTTTGCCAATGACAGTGACAGTAAGCATTCACTGAGCTGTGAACCTGGCACTGTGCTAAAACTTCTGGCAAAATCGGATTTCTCTCTTGCAAGCATCAGAGTGAAATAAAATTGCTGGATCTGAAGGTCAAACTGACAGTAAACATCTTTGAAATTGTATTCTTTGAAAAGCACCCATCTCTGGCATATCACATGTGCTATGATTCCACATGGGAGCTGCAGCATCAAGAGGCTAAGCATCCCTGATTTTGAAACACACTACTGGGTTACAACATATGCTCCCACCTACTAGACCTTGTTCTTTACAATACATGTTGACAAGCCTTTTCAGTGTTTATCAACCTAAGGAATAAAAAGAATGCAGCAAATTACTTCCATTTGCATATTGGTGACCCCAGAGAGTTGATCATCTCTTTATTTATGTTTGGACATTTTCCTTCCCTATTCTGAGAATTATCTGTTTATAAGTTTTGCTCATTCACCACTGGATTTTCTGATCCTGATCAATTTGAGGATGTTCTTCACACTTCAGAACTTATAACCCCAGAGAGGCACAGCACTGGAAATGACATAATGTACCTCCACAGGGGAATGCACAAATATATTGTGACATCAACATGCTATGGAATATGGTATTGAAAAGCAGAATTAGGTTTATTTGTATTGGCTGGAGAGATGTCCAGGACTTATTGTCAGTGAAAGGAAGCAAGTTGTAGGTAATTGATTCAGTTTGAAAGCATTTTTTTTATTTCTAGGAATTGGAAAATAAATCCTACTGTATGCCTTTATGTATATGTGTGTGTATATATACGTCTATGTATATATATGTATATGCACATACATATACAATATGTATATATAAATCCACATTTAATAGGTTTGTTTGTAAGAACACAGAGAAAACTATGAAAGGCTACATGCCAAACTAATATCTCTAGAAGAAGAGAGGGCCTTTGTAGTCCATGAGTTGCATCAATGAGCATGTATTACTAATATTTTTTAAAATACACTAAAAATTATAAATTTTTAAGTATAAACTCTCACCAACTTTACCCAATCTTCCTTATATAAGGGTGTTCAGTTCCTTTTTAAAAATGCCAGAAATGAGAAAATGCACAGGCCATTTAATTTTATCTGACCTTCAAAAAATTGTTTCAGTCTCCTTAAATTAATTTAGAGGACCCTGTTCCTTTCTTCTGAGTTATCAATGACATACATGTAAACCAAATTTCTCTCCTTCACCCAAATTCAAGGGCATATTAAACCTGAATATGAGAATGTAAACCAAAGGAGGAGGAAAGGTAGAAGCCTTGGAGGGTGGGTCCTGTCACTCCCAAGCTGGCCTCTTCCCCACTGTGGTTACCTTGGCAACCTGAAGGGTGTCAAGTGCTCTCCAGAGCCACAGAAAACTTTCCCAGGTGAAAATAGTGGAAATGTACCTCAATCGCCCACTGATTACAAAAGCTGTTCCCTTAGAGTTTTTTTATTATTTCTGTTTATGTCTTTACTTCCTCCTTTTAACAAAGAAAATGTCTCTGGGAGAGGTTGCCTACTAGGACTGATGCACAATTGGCACCTTTCTGAGAATGAGTTTATTTGTTTCTTCCTCTGGAGTAGGGCTTAATAAGAGGGAAAGGGCCAAGAGTCACCTGCATTGGAGGAAGTTATAAGGACGGCACTGGAGGAAGAAATCAGAAGCCACAAGCATGAACAGAAAACCTTGGCTTAAATCACTCCTTTGCTTGAAGTGAAATAACTATCTTTGACCCAAAACTGTCATGGTAGGAGCAGGAAAGGGAGTACATTAAAAAAAGAGAGGGGCTCCTGTGATCTAACTCACTGATCGGCTGATAGGTTTGGATCCTGAATGGAGAACTGCTTACATCAACCAAAAACCATCCTTCTTCTCAATGCCCCGCCATCTCAATCTTTCAGCACCATCTAACATCCTTTGTGGAAGAGATAAGGGATGTAAAAATAAATAAATATAATCCAGTCTCAATCAAGTTATTTAATACATCTCAACTACAGTTCTTTCAAGAGTAACATGAGCGTAAGAATACTTACCTTTCTGAATTAGGGGAGGATTAAATAAAATCATGCAGGTCTGACTCAATGTCTTGCCTTTGGTAGAAGTTAGCACCCTTCCTGTTGAGCAGGGGACAGTACAGTCAGGGCAATCCAAGGGAAGGTCAGGGCTTGGGACAGCTGCCCTGCTCCTCTATTAAGGCCAGAGTATTTTTGGATGCACAATCTATGTTAATTTGCGTAATCTCCCGCCTCCTCTGTGCTTACTCTGGGGATAAATAGATGACTTCAGCCGTCAGCACTGTCACTCCATCCTTCTCCAGAGTGCCAGGAACATGTTTCAAAGAGAGAAGGGAAGAAAGAAAGGATGAAAGAAGGAGGGGTGCACAGGAGAAATTGGTCTGTCAAACAAGCTAGCAAGCTAATGTTCTTAGTAACTGGCACATTTACCCAACCAGGAACCCTGGGAATATGGCAGAAATTCAAAGGGTTCCCAGCACATCTAAATAGGAGCTCTCTCACTTCTCCTTGCCTTTTGCCATGAGTGTTGGGCTGGCATTAAACCAAGGAAATCCTATTTGCTTCCTGTTTAGATGGTCCTCCATCTTCCTCACCAAGAACCACGAGACCTTCATGTGGCGTAGAAGATATCGTTCCACACCCAGCTGGAGTTATTTTTCAAGATCCTCTATCCAGGCATGAGTCAGACTTAGAATGAAGAATTCATCCTACTGGGAGAAAAGATTACAAACTGAAAGAAGAAAGAACCACCATATCCTAAATAAATCTGCCCCCAAATCAACTTTTTTAATTGTCATTTGTTGGGTGAGGGGGTAAGTAGACAAGAGAATTAGAAAGTTTAAACTTATTTTTCCTCTGTTTAGTTTGCTTCTTGTGCACTATCTAGATGTGATCCTCTCTTATACTGGCCCTTGCTCTTGCTGTGTCTCAGGCATCAGGGCCCGACCCCTGCCACTTCCAGCAACATGGAAGCATTCTGAAGCATACCACACACACAGGTGCCCTCTTATTCTAGCATCCTCTGTTTTCTTTTGCAGCAAGAGTCTTAAGGAGTTGCCTACCCAGCCTGTCTCCTCTTCCCCATGTTTCATTTATTCTTGTTCACTATGGTTTCATCCATCGTTTCCCAAAATCTCCTTCTAAACAAATCCAAAGACAATATCTGCATCTCAAGAGTTTAGACATAACAACTCTCTCCTACCCTCCTCCATCCTGGGTACCATACTCATTTCTCCTCACTTCTGCCGGGCTCAGCCAGCTCCTCCCCCTAGTGGACCTAACATTCCTTTTCTCTTCTTCCATTCTTCAATTCTTTATTTTGTCCTGTCTTTGATGCATGTTCTTGGAACTTACTAAAAGAAATGGAGTGATGGTGTTCATGGCTGAAGTCATATATTTACCTCCAGGATAAATTCAGGATCCCCAGGGTTCTTTGCTCCTTCATGTTCATGTCAGGAGCCAGTCATGGGCTATGAGTGTGAGCTGAGAATATTTGAGCACATGAGGGAACTGGAATGACATTGCTTCTTGAAGTGGGTTGTGCGACAATGTATGTCCTTTTCGCTTGCTCTGCTTTTGATCCCACCCAGTACCTGAAATGGGCGTGGCTTTTCGAGATGTCAGTCAAATCTGCTGACCACAAGACATCACCAAGCAAACCCCTGAAACCTAATCCCTTGCCTTATTTGGGTTGAACTTTCTTGAATGTCTTTCTTCCCAATAAATAGAGGGTTTTCAGGTGTCACTCTTTCCAACAGGCCCTTCAGGTTGAGAACTGTCCCTGACTCCTGCGAGCAAAAGGTATTTCTGTGTGTTGCATGCTTCTTTCATCATTTTCTTAGTTATTGAGATAGTCAGCACCTGTGAACCCAGCTCAGGTCGCCAGCCTGTCTAGCTGGCAATAATGAGACACCAAGATTTGTGATTTGTCCACAGCCACCTTTACGTTATAAGAGCTGCTGTTCCAGCCCTGGGCTCCCTGGTATCCTTTGTCCTGCACACACTGACCTCTTATCAGTCACCCAAAGAGCACTCTAGTGTGTGAGTTTCTGCACAGCATGGAGCATGTTGGCATCCTGAGGCAGCTACCACCTGCCTATCCAAAGTGCAGCTAATCACCATTATCACAGGGCACAGAACTGTTCATTCCTCTTTAAAGTGGGAATGACAGTGTATTACAGGACTTTTCTTTATATTTATGTTTTCGTAAGCTTTTTCACTGCTGTGACTAAAATATCTGACAAGAACAATTTTAGGAGAGGAAAAAAGGGGCTCACAGTTTCAGAGTTCTCAGTCCAGAGGTAGCCAGCTCCATTCCTGAGGGCTTGAGATGAGGCAGAACATCATGGCAGGGAAATGTGGCAGAAGGAAGCAGTTTGCATGATGATCAGGAAGCAGAGAAAGGGATACTCCATTCATCAGATACAAAATATATACCCAAAAGGCATGCCCCCCAATGCCCCACCTTCTCCAGCCATACCCTACCTGCCTTCAGTTACCACTCAGTTAATCCCATCAAGAAATTCATTCACTGATTTATTTGGTTAAGATTCTCATAACCCAATCATTTCTCCTCTAAATCTTGCACTGTCTCAAACATGAGCTTTTGGCAACACCTCATATCCAAACCACAACCCCTTCCAAAACAATATAAACATGTTTAACGGTCTGCAGGGCCCAATTTTAAATAAATTACCAAGTTTCAAACTCTGCAAAGACTTTTAAAAGTAGATATCCTCTTCAATTGCTAGATGAACATTAATTTGAATTAAAACATGCTCTTGAGTTTCTAGAGTGATTAACCACTGCAGATTCTCTGCAGTCCTTCTCTGTCCTGAGCAATGAGTCCTGGGTTAGTGCAGGTGAGGAAGAACCCATGTCTGGCTGAAATTAGGCACCAGTGATCCAGAAAAGGGTTCACCACTAAGTGAGAATATATATATTTTGTGCCACTTTTTAGGCAACCACAATCCAATTGCAAGGGATGAAAAATATTTCAAATGCAGATATTAAATTAATTTGCTTTTTAAAATTTTATTTAAAAGTTTTAAGCATCATATTATTCTAATAATTTTGAATTACCATTTCTCATGGTCCTGGAAGAAAAACCTGATCGAAGATAAAATTATTTCAGCCAAATTAGGGTCCAAGATTTGCTTGAAGAGCATTCTTGGGCTTGTTGCCTCTGATTCATATCATGTAAAATGGGGATAACAGGATTCCTACTTCATAGAGTTGTTATTGTGAGGACCAAATAAGATCAAATAAGTGGTTGAAAGAGCTCCTGGTATACAGTAATCATTCCATAACTCTCACCCATTAATATTACTCTGTTATTGTTTTAGTTTTCTTATCATCAGATTTACCACATCTTTGCTTCCCCACAGTAGCAAAAATATATGACATTTTAAAAATATATTTTCTGCATGTGGGATCCACTCGGAGGACAGACATGCAAATACCTTCTCCCAGTTATTTTCTCCTTTAAGACTATTCAAAGCAAATCATTTATCTTTCTTCATTCACACCCTGAACAAAAACATTATTTAAGAAGGCTCTTGGAGAGAGTCTCGGATGGTGTTCCCAGTTGCACCCCTGCCTTCCTATGTCATTTTGTTCAAGTCATGTCTCTAATCTTCTGCCGCCAGAATATTTCATGATCCCTGGCAGTCAAGCAAAAAGTTGAGAGTGATTACAGGAGCGTAGCACTGTCAAATGATTTGGGTCTTTGTTTGAGAGGTAGTGGGTCTAAAACTTGGTTTTACTCTTATTTTGTGCCCTGAGGGTAGAAAGGGGTAAGGGAGCTAAGCATTCTTTGCCCAGATGTCTCCAATCAGGATTAGGTTCCCTGAGTCATTTCTAAGATAAAATCTAGATTGCCTTACTCACACACCTTGAGATAAGAGGGAATATCTGTAAAACAATAGAAATTTTGGAGCTGGTTCCCTGATGTGGTCATTTATGTGACAAATTTCCCCCTCCCTCCCTATATTTTTCTCCCCATAATTTCCTCTCAGGAAAGCAACATATTCAGTTGTTCTGGACAGATAGCAGATTGACTGATCAACTGACAGATGATAGACTCTCATTAAAGGAACATTAATGCCACATACTTATAAATTCATTTTCACCCTTAATAGAAATTTAGAAATTTCATTTGCCTAATGAAAGGAATTTTGTAAACATAAATTTTAGACATACTCTAGGAAGTCTCTGTACCTCCAACATAACCATAATCAAGACGGTTCAAAAAAGATTTTTTAGGTATCTTTATCAGAGCAGAATTTTATTCCAAATAGTCTAACTGTATGGCCTGTATTTCTGCTATACTATGTGCTATTCTGGTAGATGACAGCTCTCACCTTTTTGTCAATGCCTTATAATTCTCTAGCTGTAGCTGCAAACTCTCTCAAGCCCCAGGAACATATTCCTAATGAACTACAAAGCATCTTTACTTTAGCATCTGACTACATATCACAAACTAAACTGCTCATCAATCACTTTTGCCTCCAGGTTTCCATGACACTCAGAATAGATTGCCATTATGGTCCTTGTCACGTTACAGTTTAACAAGCTACCTATGTATCAATCCTACTTTCTCAAATGTGAGTTCCCACAATACAGAGATCTTTGGAAAAGATCTGTTTAGCGCACAATCACTTTGACAAATAGGTATTGAAGGTGATTATCAGATGTGTTAACTGCTTTTATGACTAAGGTTAATCAGAACTAGGACTATCAAGCAAAAAGTGGGGAGAGGCTGACTATGTGTGGGTAAGAAGAAGGATAAACAAGTTCAAAGGGCAGAGGACAGAGGACAGAAGAAATCCTATGAAGCTCCAAAGTGTCCCTGACTGCCTTTGCCACTTGCATGACAGTTCTCTTACCAATGGATTTTGCCACTGTGGGGGAATTTCATGTTCAAAGTCTCAGAGAAACCTGATACTTCTTCCTTTTCAAGAGGGTCAAATGTCAAGCAATCACAGAGGGTGGATCAGATTCATAAAACTGCACCAAGATGGTTGGTCCCTTGGAGTCTCATTCCAGTCAAAAACATCCTAGCATGTTGAGGAAATCAAGGGTGTCACCTCCCAGAGCTGTGAAACTCACCTCTCCCCCATGTCTCTCAGGTGTTTCTGAAGACCTACCCAGGAAAAGGGGTTCTCATGGTGGAAAGAGGTACTATTCCAAAATAACAGAATCTCCCACTTTGAGAAGGGCCTGTAGATGAAACAACGTTGTTGTGAAAGATGCCATAATTAGGGCAATCATATAACTTATTTTTCAAACAGAGATACTTTTGAAATGAGACACTAATAATAATTACACAGAGGCAACAGCACAAACCAGAGCTGTCCTAAGCAGACCAGGACAAAGTTACCCAAGCTATAGAGGGAAAATGAGGGTAAGGAATGTGTGCACAACTCTGTCCTTGTCCAATTCCCATGCTGATAAGTAAACACAGAACATTCTCAGTTAACTGGATCCTATTGTTGCAAGAATTTGTGCTAAATGCCGATACTTTAGATGATCTTCAATCTGATTACTTCATACATCAATAAATTGGAATATCTGGGGATAGAGGCATAATGGATTTTGACTGTCTATATAAATCCTCTCTATCCAATTATTCGCTCCATCTTTCAGCAAACTTTTATTGAGCATCAGGTACAATTTGGGAACTAATTAGAGCTCTGGGTAGGGCAATTACAAATATGAATGGCACATACCTTCCCTCCAAGAGCCAGCATGCTAATAGGTGAGATACATGAAACCAAATAATTACATTGCAATATATTTAAATGTCAAAAGCACATATTTCCCAAGAGGGCATACATGGCTAGTTAAAATTCTTGAGGCTGCTGGGATCTCTCATTATACTATGCCATCTTTTTGTGATGTGAAACGCAGGTAAATTGTCATTCTTCTTTGCCTCATTTTTCTTACTGAGGTCTATTTGTATCTTAGTTCGCAACATGTACTTAAGATTTATAAAATTACATGTATTTAAATATCTTCCATAATTCAGGTTGTTAACTAAAAAAGAACTCTCCTCTTTCCTCTCTTTCTTCTAGCTTTAAATTACATGGTTCTCTGATTCTCCTTTGCCTTTTATTCCACATGAGTAAAGGTTTGCTTTGCAGGAGTACTTATTAAGAAAATACGGCCATCTCAGCCAAATTGCAAAATACACCACACAGATTTGAGTGGGAAGCCTGATGAATGAATACTCTGAAATTCCCCTTCACATCAGAATGCTGGAATGTCTCAGCTGCAAAGCAGGGTTTTCTTTTCTTTTTCTTTTTTCTTTTTTTTTTGGTTGGCATTTTGTTTGTTTGTTTGTTTGGGGTATCAGAGATTGAACCCAGGGGTGTTCAACCACCATACCACATCCCCAGTCCTTATATATTTTGAGGCAGGATTTTGCTGAGTTTCTTAGGGCCTCACTAAGTTGCTGAGGCTGGCTTTGAACTTGTGATCCTCCTGCCTCAGCCTCCCAAGCCACTGAGATTACAGTCATATGCCCCCACAGCACTGTTTTGTCTTTTTGTCTGTTTTGTTTTTAACGACCTTGCCTTTTGAAGAATTTAGAATTCTATAATGTAGGCGAGATTAACTCCCTTCTGAGAGTTGCTTCATGTGCTTCTGTTTTCCCAACTGGTTTTTAGATGCAAGTATCATTTTCAGGTTTTGTGTTTACAGCCATCTAAGAATTGGAAGACATATTACATACATTGGTTCACTTATTTACATTTCCTTTCAAAGCAAGAAAGCCTTTCAAATGGGTATGTTTATTTAAGAAAGGTGGACAGTGAAATCAATTTATGCATTCCTCTATCTGATGTCTTGGATTATTTCCTTAATTTTACATGTGGTAAGATGCAATTTGGTGAACATCTGTGACATTATCCACCCAGAAACTCCCTCCAAGTTCTCCTGAGATCTAATTCCTTGCACCCTTCTCCCTGTACCCTAGCCTCCCAAGCTACCCTGGCAGTCACAAAGTCTTGCCTGACCCAACTGCTTGCTGTAGGGATGGGTTCAGAGTGGATATCTACCCAGGATGCACCCTACTCCCTGCCCAGCCTTCAGCTTCACCATCAACAGTCTTGTGCCAACAGAAGTGCCCCAGGCTTTTTTGAAAAGTGCTATGACAGACATTCCTATCAGGCAAAAGGATAAGTCATAATATGTAAAATCTATCTGTATTTATACTCAGAGGCCTTGAGAATTCCATACCCTTTCTACCTGTGAATTACCAACCCTCTTCTTGATAAAAAGATTAGTCCTATTTTTAGCTATTCTTATTTGCATAAGATGATTTTATTGTTAATTTAATTGCATTTCCTGAATACTAATGAGGTTGTTTATTGGCCATTTGATTTTCATTTTATTTTTATTTTATTTTATTTGTACCAGGGATTGAACTCAAGGGAACTCAACCACTGAGCCACATCCCCAGCCCCATTTTGTATTTTATTTAGAGACATGGTCATTGCTAAGGCTGACTTTGAACTTGTGATCCTCTTGCCTCAGGCTCTCGAGCTGCTAGGTTGACAGGTGTTTGCCACTGCACCCAGCTGATTTTCATTTTATGTAAATTCTTCACTCATTTTCTTTGTACATTTTCTATTAGGATGTTGCTCTTTTTCCTATTGATTTGTAGAAGTTCTTAAAGTTTGTGAATATTAATTTTTATCAGATCTATATGTCAAAGTTCTAGAATTACAAAATAGAGAGTTTAATAGTCAGAATTCAGCTATGTATTACTAATAAGAGGTACACATAAACCAAATGACAGAGAAAGGTTAAAAATATAAAGATGGACAAACACACCAAGAGAGCACTAACAATCAGAGAAAATTTGACAAAATAAAATTCATTTAAAACAGAATTCAAAACAAAATATAAAAACTAAGCAACCAAAATTTTTGACCTTTAATAGAAATAATAAATCTACATAGAAAATATAAGGACAAAAGACAACAAGGCTATATGTCAATGGCTGTTCATTCAACAGCATAGTTTTGAAATACAGAGGACAGATACTATAGAACATGTAAAACATAATTCTTCTAGGAGACCTTAAAATACTTGCTCTGAAATCAACAGACCATTTAGATGCTCACAGGGATATTCATAATATTTTGCACATGCAAAGGAAGAAAATTATATGATTTCTAAGTCATTACATACTTCTTGAAGAAAATTAATCATCAAGCTAGAAAGCTAAATTTTATTAAATTTTGTAAATAAGAACGTATGCTGAGTACAATTCTGTGTATAGTAAAATCAAAATAAAAGTAAATAATAATATCAAAAAGTAGATAAAAATAATGCCTATCTGGAAATTTTAAAGCATTCTTCTAAATAATTATTGGATGGAAAAAGAAACCAAAATGGAAATGACATATTTATGAAATGTATGACAAAGAGAACAACATATCAAAATCTTTGGACTGCAGCTCACATGCTTTTTTAATACACAAATTTGCTTTAAAAAATAAACAAAAAAAAGAGGGGCTGGGGTTGTGGCTTAGCGGTAGAGCACTTCCCTCACACATGTGAGACCTTGGGTTCAATCCTCATCACCACATAAAAAAATAAATAAATAAACAAAATAAAAGTATTGTGTCCTTTACAACAAAACAAAAAATTAAACTAAAAACAATTTTTAAAAAAGATTAAAAGCCTAATAAGGATTTAGAGCATTGATTAATGCTTTCAACCAATATGTCAGGGATTATGAACAAATCAAACATAAAGAAAAGTTTAATAAAGAGAAAGGAAAATAACAAATAAAATAAAAGCAAAGCTTCCTTTTATTTATTTTTTTTAAAGAGAGAGTGAGAGAGGAGAGAGCGAGATAGAGAGAGAATTTTTAATATTTATTTTTTAGTTCTCGGCAGACACAACATCTTTGTTGGTATGTGGTGCTGAGGATCGAACCTGAGCCGCACACATGCGAGGCGAGCGCGCTACCGCTTGAGCCACATCCCCAGCCCCTAACACTTCCTTTTAAAAGCCAATGTAAAGCATGAACTTTTATAAGCAAAATATAGAAAAGACGCAAACACCATTAGGAAAAAACTAGCCATTATATGTATGCAAAATTTAAGATATAAATTCAAAGGATCATTTTCTAGGAAGATACAAATCATCAAAATCAAATCAAGAAAAGTTAGAAAGCATGAGTAAATCCATGCCCACAGAAGGAAGAACTTAATTTAACAGACTAAACTTTAAGGCACACCCAAGTGATTTTTATATACAAATTTTACAAAATATCTAATGAAGATATTCTAGTATGAAAACTATTTGGGGGGGCATAGAAAAAATGGTAGAAAGCTTCTCCTCAACTCATCTATGGAGTCAAATACTAACAAAAAAAAATTATAACACAAAGCAGAAAACTATCAATGATTCTCTGCATTGCAAAAATCTTAAATAAAACAGGATCAAGTCAAAATCAGCAATGTATAAAAAGGTTATTCATCAAGACCAATGAGAGTTTATGAAGGAAACTAAATATGGCCACACATTCATTTAAATATGAACTAATAGTAACAGAATTAAGGAACAAAACACGTACACTTGGAACCAAGCACTCTTTTAGGCAACAGGGATGCAGTAGTGAACAAAACAGGTGACATCCCTCCCCTGGTAGACCTGACAGTGTAGTGGAAGATAAAAAACAAGCAAGGAAATAAAATATGGATATGCCAGAGGCTAACAAAATCTGTAAAGAAAAACTAGACAGCAAAGCAGGACTGAGAGAAAATATTTTTAATGGAAAGGTCAGGGAATAGTTTACTGAAAATATGACATTAGGCAAAACCCTTAAAGAGGTGCAAGAGTGATAGAGCACGAACATGTCACAGAGGTAACAAGGAAGGCTGATCATGTGGGGCCTCAGAGGACATTAAGGATTTTAGTTTTGCTCTAAATAAGCTGGAAAAAAACTGTGGATGGATGTGAGCAGAGACATGATCTGAGTTACAAATTTACATTATTTGTAATGTAGAATTAAGGAGGCAGAATTAAGGAGACCAGATGGGAGGCTAACGTAATAATACACCATGAGACAGTGATGGAAATAGTAGAACAGATGGAGGTAGTGAAGTGATTCTGCATGTATTTGGAAGGTAGAGCCAATAGGAATTTCACATTATTAAGAGTAAGACTTTACAGTCAAGAATAATACCCAAGACTTTTGCCAGAGGATCTAGAAATTTGGAGGTACCATTTACTGAGACAGGAAAGCTGAATGGGGGTAGGTGGAGCATGTTGGGGAGGAGGGGAGATCAGCAACCTATACATATCACAATCAAAAGTTTGAAGCAGTCCAAAAAGAAAGAGAGAGAAGAAAAGAACACTCCCAACTGTGGCTATTAATTCAACATTGTTTCAAGTTCCTAACCAATGCAATAAGATTATATATTACATGTACATATATTACATATAATGAAGTATTCATTTTAAAAAAATGAACATATAATTGGCATTATTTGAAGACACTGTAATTTGCTACTTTAAAAAAACCAAAAATATTCAGGACTAAAAGTTCAGCAAGTAAATGGATATTAGATCAATGTGCAAATATCAATAGCTTTCTTATACTCCAATAATAATCAATTTAAAGATGAGATTATTTGCAATAGCAATTGTTATGGTTTGGATATTGAAGCATCTATGTTAATGCAGGAATGTTTGGAGGTGAAATGATCGGATTGTGAGAGCTGAACTTTAATCAGTCCATTCTACTTTGAAGGGACTAAATGGAGGGTAACTGTAGGCAAGAGGGGAGTGGCTGGAGGAGGCGGGTCATTGAGAGCTGCACTGAAGGGTTCATCCTCTTTGGGGCTCCTTCCCCTCACTCTCTCTCTACTTCCAAAACACCAGGAACACAGCAGGGCTCCTCCACCATGTCTTCTGCCATGATGTTCTGCCTCACCTTGGGCCCAGAGCAATGGAGTTGGCCCACCATGGACTAAACCTCTGGCACCATGAGCCAAGATAAACTTTTCCTCCTCCAAGCTCTCCTTGTCAGGTATTTTGGTCCCAGTGATAAAAAGTTGACTAGTACACAGCAACAAAATTATAAAATACCTAAGAATAATCTAACAAAAGATAAACACACTCTGTATGAATAAAACTATAGGCTAAATATAAGGAATGGCTAGAGGAAAATCTTGATATCATAAAAGTGTCAATTATTTTCCAAATGGATCTATAAATTCATTGAAATTCTCACCAACGTTCTAACAGCATATTTTTATAAAACTTGGCAAGCTACTTTTAAACTTCCCCAGAAAAGAAAATATGCAAGAGGAAACAACAACTTTGAAAAAGAATAAATGATATCATATAGCTCAGTTGGTAGAGTGCTTGCCTCACATGTACAAGGTTCTGGGTTCAATCCCCAGAACTGAAAAAAAAAAAAAAACGGAAATGCCTTACCAATGAAATAATTACTTAAAATATGATATACTGTCCTAAAGATGAACAAATACATCAATGAAACAGATTGGAATGCAAAAATATTTTATTTAGGTGGAAATTTGGCATATGACAAAAGTGACTTTTCAAATTAATGGAAAAGAATAAGGAGAATTTTTTTAAAAAACTGTTAGGATAACTGAATATTTATATAGGAAAAATATCCAACAATGCACACAAAAACAAATTTCAGAGAGATTGAAGATCTATCTGTGTGGTTCAATACATGCCACTACTCACCTACAGCTTACTCAAATTAAATTATAACTAATTGAAATTAGATAAAATTGAAACTTCAGTTTTCAGTTGTACTAGCCACATTTCAAGTGTTCTATAGCCACATGTAGCTAGTAACACCACAGTGGGCAACGTAGATTAAGAGTAGTCTATCACTGCAGAAAGATCTATTGGCACTGAAATATTTTAAACAGAATACAGTTGTTAGAAAAAAAAATTCAAAAATCTTTATCATGTTTGGGTGGGACAGCCTTTTCTAAAATATAACCAAACTCCAGAATTCTTAAGAGGGAAGACTGCCAGTTTGACTACTCAAAAAAATGCTAATATGTGTTTCAAGAAAGGCATCATAAAGTTAAAGGACAAGAAAGGGACAGGATGATGATTTTTGCAAAATGTGTATTTAAAAAAAAGACATATAAGAGCTGGGCATGGTGGCACACACACACACAATCCCAACAGTTTGGGATACTGAGGCAGGAGGATCACAAGTTCAAAGTGAGCCTCAGCAATTTGGTGAAGCCCTGAGTAACTTAGTGAGACCCTGACTCAAAATTCAATATAAAAAAAGGGCTGGGATTGTGACTCAGTGATTAAGTACTCCTGAGTTCAATCCCTAAGGGGGGGGGGGTAAGGGAGGGAAAGGGGGGGAGAAGGAAAGAGAGAGAGAAGGAGAAGGGAGGGCAAGAGGGAAGGAAGGAAGAAAAGAAGGGTGGGATGGAGGGAGGATAAGGAAAAAGTGCGTGAGGAAATGACCACCATCCCAATAGAAATATAGGTAAAGGATATAATAAGCATTAAAAAAATAAAAAGAGGGCTGGGTTGTTACTCAGTGGTAGAGTGCTCACCCAGCATGTGCGAGGCACTGGGTTCGATTCTCAGCACCGCATAAATGTAAAATAAAGATATTGGGTCCACCTAAAACTAAAATGTAAATATTTAAAAAATAAAAAAGATGAAAAAGATGTTTAGCAGTATCACTAGCTAAAAGAAGACTACAAATCAAAACACCAATGAAATGGCAAAGTTTGTTCATCAGACAAGGCCCTCTTGGAGCACCAGAGCAAATTAAAGTATCTGAACAGTCCTGAAAATTAATTTCAATTTATTTATCCCACTGTGTTTCAAATTTTTTTTATGGAAGTCCCCCCTATCTCCACGGCTTCAGTAAACACAGCTGTAGTATTAAAAAGATGGCCAAGCAGAGGTTCATAGTCATTCTATTTTAACAAAATAGAATTCTTTTATGTAAAGGAAATACCAATATGCTTGTAAATGATTCAGGCTCTCTAATAGATGGAATAAAATACTTTTTACTGTAGTCAGTTACTTAATAAACCTTTCCCATAACAGATATAGAGATAATTCTTAATCCTTGATAAAATTATTATAAATTCTGAGTGTGATTCAAGTAAAAAGATTTTTTTGTGTGTTATTTAATAGCCAAAATCTTCTTGTTAAGAGCAATGTTTATTTTCCTTTGTTTGGTCTCAACTGAGGAGAGAGCTATTGTTAAGCACCATATACCAGGAGGACAAATCAAAATCTTGGGGAGGGTTGATGGGAGGGTGCTACAGAGGACTTATAATTTGAAAGGGCCTCAGTGGAGTTGCATTGGTTAAGAAGATCTACTTTTGATCAAAGCAAATTTTATCTTCTATTTTCTACTAACACAGAATTCTCTCATGTGTTTATTTGACCAGCCTATTTTACATGCATGAACAGATTGAAATTTTAGAGATTTCTGTTATTCATAAATCTACCCTAAAATAGTAGAAAGTAGTCTCCAACATCAGCCTATTCCCAAACATGTTTCTACAAAAAAAAAAATTTGTTTTAAAAAATTGTTTTTATCTATTAAAAAGTTGTTTGCCAGTTTCCAGAACAATTTCTAACATTTCTATTCAAATGTTCCCCAAATATCATCCCTGTGATTTGACAAAATGCATATTTTAAACTCCATCTGCTTTTCTTCAGAATTAAAGTTGAAAATGCCTTAGTAATACTAACTGTAAAGCTGGTTAATAATCTGTGCCTTCACAGAATAGAAATATATTATTTATTTGAAGACAGCATCACAGAAGTACAAAGGAATATTCTGGCATATCAATACTGAAATTATTTAATATTTGTTAAGTATGATTGAACCCATGGATGAATGAAAAATACTCTCTTCCCCCTTAGAGTTCAATCCCCTTATCTTTTTAAAAAAAATTACCACTTCGGGTACTGGAGATCATTGATTTGTACATGTTAAAATAGTCAAAATGGCTTTATAATTTTAGGTGTGTGAATATTAGCTCAATTTTTTAAAATGATTACTTCATTGTCAGCCTGATCTTTTAAAATTAACTTAAGATGCTGAGGACAAATCATCCCTCCTTAATAACCGGTTCTTGAACCGCAGACCATCCCTTTGAAGTACCAACCTCTGCCGCTTAAGCTCTGCTCACTGGAGTTCTGTAAATTACAAGCTGTTTACTGTGCATCAAACTCTTCCCACAAACAGTATGCCTGGTACTGTAAAACCGGCATTCCTCACTGCTGATGGCAAAACCACTGTCCTCATCTGCCGTTCAGGTTAAAATCTGATAATCATGGTTACTTTACCTCAAGAGAAATCCTACAGGCAAACATGTCATGAGTGGCCCAGTTTGACTGAGAACAGATCCGTGCCACTGGTCATAAAGGGTAAACACTTCAGACATTTAACCCGGCCCAGCGGTACTAAATGGAAGGGGATGGTCATCTGGATTATGAATCACCTAATTGACATGTCAGAAAATACGCATTTTATTGACAGAAGGTGATTGTAGGGGAGAGTCATTTTTCATGTAAATAGCCAGATACCTTCCCTCTCTTTCTTTGTATTCGTACTTCTGTGTGTGGCTGGAGGAGGGGGGTGAGAAAAAATGTAATCCTCTGCTACAGTTTAGTATCACTAGATGCCTAAGAGTTTATTTCTTGCTTTGCTTTTTGTTTCAACAGCTCTCCAGAAATTTGTAATTGTTCACCATTTCTAAACAAATCTCAATTGTTTATGAGGGATCTTTAACTGTCTGTTCATCCTATCAGTGGTTGAATAAACTGGTCCCTTGTCCATCTCTTTCTCAGTTGGACACTTTGCACTAGCAAATAGCATTATAAATGCATACGCACACCCCCCACCACAAGCACACACTGCCCCCCACACACACACACACCCTACATGCCACCCACACACACATTTGCCACCATAACAGGGTAGAATTCACTACAAAAGAGCCTAATCTGCAAGATGCTTCAGGTTAGGTACCTGCTATTACCCACCTTTGTAGCTCCTCCTAACTCTGCTCTCTTCAGCCTATATTTAAAACAATAGCTTAGACATTATGTTATTAATTTTAATTTGTTTATTGAATGTTTGCTAATTCAATTGGTTGATGCATTGGTTCCAGAAAACAGATCCTCATAAAAGGATTAATAAGTTTTAACTGAAAGAGAATTCTAATTCTAATATAGGTAGTAGAAGTAAATGTAACTGAATTCTCTTACCTGATCAGGTTTTCAACCAGCTCCTTGACCTCCAAAAAAATATCTCATTCTCTACTGCATGCTGATGTAGTCCCCATTTTAAAAACTCTTTTCTAAGAAGATAACAGCTTTAACCTAATGTATTTCTTTACTAGTGAGATTTTCAGTGAATAAGCTCTTTAACATATCTACTTACCTTATAGAAACAATAGGTTGTAGCACTTTTACAAGTGAATAAGTCAAAAACTCAAAGCTGAAACTTCAGATCTCATACACGGATAATAACATAAAGTGGGGAAGCCCACTGTGTAAACCTCAAGTCAATAAGTAATAAATAAAGAATGACATATATAGAATCAGAGAAGAGCATTATATTTATAGGGAAAACTACCAGTAGTTTTGAAATACTAAGATGTCAATTTTCTAATGATGTTCACGACAAACCACATTTTCGTTTTATTTCTTTTAGAATTTCTAGAAATTTTTGGATTATGGATTTGTCTGTCTCACACCCAGACCCTCAGGCCCTCACACCCAGGTGAGGGTGCCCAGCAGTTTCTACTCGTGTGTGTGTGTGTGTGCGTGTGTGTGTGTGTGTGTGTGTGCATGTGCATACACACATGCATGCAAAGGAAATAACATAAATACATCCCACAAAATCTATTTCCGTTCAGAATTACAAATTCTGGATTTTGCCCAGAAACATGTCTCTTAGAACAGGTCCTCTTTAGAAAATAAACCAATCCTCAATCCAGCCCAACAAGGAAAAAAATATAATGAGGAAAATGTAGTTGAGATGTAAAAGCCATTATGAAACAAAAGCATAAAACAATTTCAGACTCTTGTGCAAGTAACACCAGATATTTATTAAATTCTACAATTTAATAATTGGTTCTATTAAGAAGCTTGTGAATGTTTTAATGTCACGGGTATTTGTTATTAACTTCAAGAATGATTTCCAGATTCTGGAAGTAGCTCAGAAAAAGTCCCAAGTCCACCACATCACAGTGGGAGGTAAGGCCCCTGTTCCTAAATCACTGAGTTCCTTTACAAAAGGGATTTTGTGATTCAGGGATCAAACCGAGGCTTTAATCACCTCTAAGGAAGTATAACATCATGAATTTCTTGATTTTCCAGTCTACAGTTTCATTTAGAGGACTAGTACAAGATGAATAAATAGTCAGTATTAATGATTTGGAAAATGGAGAACATCCAAAGGATTCTCAGAATTGGGAATAGAAGAAGCCTATTATCTCAGAGTGGAGTAAGCGAATGCGACTTATGTCAACAACAATGAAAACCTAGAACCTCCAGAAATGGCACTGGAAGGAAAATCTGGAAGTTGGGAATATGGACTTTTTGAGCTGTATCCTTCTTTGTTGTGAATTGCTCTGTGCATTGCAGGGTGTTTAGCAGTATCCCAAGTCATCCGCCAAAATGGTTCCAGCATACCCCCAACCACCAGTTCTGTCAGCCAGAAACGTCTTCCCACATTGCCAAACATCCCCTTGGAGGCATAATATCCCCTAGATAAAACCACTATTTTAGGCATCCCCTTGATTATCTCTGGTATCCAGAGAGCATTGTTCACTTCTTTAAAACTGGCCTAAATACATACAAAATACTTTGCTTCTGGGATATAATAAAAGGAAAATAAATTCAAAGAGGACCATGAATCTGAATAATCTAGTTTCAAGCTACAGCTGACTGAAGCTCAGAGAAATAACCGCTATTTTGAGACTGCTTCCCAATTTCTGGTTTGTATCCTCTTAAGGGAGGCCACCTCTAAACCTTCCTCAGGACAGTCTTCCCAGACACAGGAAATCCTCCAAGACTCCATCAAGACTACCTTCCTGACCTACATCTCCATTCCTGTTCCCCATCTGTATACATTTCCCTTCCTTGAGGTAACTGAAACAGAGGTGATATCACCAGGATAACCATATCATGATAAGATAAAGTCACCAAGGCATTCATTCAATGAAAAGAACACAACTTTAGCTTCAGGGCAACTGTTTCCTTGTAGAGTCGCCTTCCACATGCTGAGCTAATGATCTTAAAAGTCACATATGCATTCACATTATTTTTCTGAGAATATCTACTGCCTCCTACTGATCTCTGAGAACCACCATGGTAGACATGGTGAAGAAGGGAAAGAGAAGAATCCAGTTGGGGATGCTCAGTTGGCTGTCACTTACCCTGCACATCTGCATTGGCATGCTGTGATGAACGTGTTAGATGATCAGAGAGGGGCACTTCTGCAGTAAAGGCTTTCATTTGTTTTTCATCACAGTGACACACAATTTCCTGCATTCTCTGCCCCTGGGGTGTTTTCTACAAAGAGAAAACATTACTTTTCACTTTTAGCATATCTGCCCTAAATTAGCCTCATAAGTCCTCTGTGTTCTCCAAAACCAAGGGAGGGAAAAGTAACAGAACAAAATCTAAAATTAAGTAGAACCAACAAATGCTGTGTTTCCAGGGGGGTGGGGGCAGGGAATCTTTGAGGAGAAGAGTTCAACTGGGCTGGGTGCAATCCTCCAAGCAGAAGCCCATGAGTGTCCTCCAGGCAGACCCAACTGAGAATGAATTCATGGAGAATTTAGGAAACGTGCTGAAGTTTCCAAAAACAGTTGACTGTTCACTTGGGCTCCAAGAGGCATATATTCCAATTGATAAAGAAACCAGAACCAAAAGTGTGTTTATTCTTGAAGAAGAACATTTATTTTACAGCATCAGCTTGAACATCACCCAAGGCACTAGCTCCTTTGCCATTTATTTGCTGTTTGGCGTTAGTCATTAACTTCTTCTGATCTGAATGCCTCCAATCTGTATAACAAGATTTAGGTGATTTCTTTTAGTTCCAGGATCTTATGTTTGGGGCAGGGTGGGAGGTGTTGTTTGTTTTTTTAAAATGGGAAGTTCTCATTAACACTGTTAATCAAATATGAGAATGCTGTCATGCCAACTCATTTTCAAAATATTTCCTGATCTGAATTCTCTTGCCTTGCATGCGATATTATATTCATAGGTCTAACACTGTCAACTCTGCCTAAACTATCCTTCCAATCACTTACTTCTGTTTCACCTGCTTCTGCTCCCACCATCTTTGCCTGGCTACTCATTTGTTAGGTCTTAGTTTGAGAATTACCCCTTTCAAACACATTATTCTATTTGTCTAAGCAGAAGGGGATTTTCTTTCTGGACTTTCTGCAGCATATTGTGCATGCATCTGTCGTTATACTTCCTGCGTGATATTACGATAAACTAAGTTCAAGAACCCCATCTTTGTTTTAGCTTTTTTTTTTTTACACATAGTCATAGATTTTATTTGATACATGCTTCAAAGAATAGATTTGGAATAATGATAATGACAAAATTATAGATGAAATTTTTTCCATCAAATGTAATAATTTAATTAAACCTACAGTTGCTTTTTCTTCTACCAATATTCCACATATTTATGATATGGTAGGACAACATACATTAAAACAGATTTTATGGGGCTCGGGATGTGGCTCAAGTGGTAGCACACTCACCTGGCATGCGTGAGGCGCTGGGTTCGATCCTCAGCACCACCTAAAAATAAAATAAAGATATTGTGTCCACCTAAAACTAAAAAATAAATATTTAAAAAAACAGATTTTACACAGTTTAAGTGAGGTCACTTATTTAAAAAAATACTACTATCTTAATAATAGTTATCTAAGATACCTAAGCAGCCATACAATTCTGATCCAAAGACTTGAAATGATCTTGAAGCTGCTGCCTGGATTACTATTGCTCTAATTTCCAAATCTACAGTTTGGAATTTACTTAAAAGGAACCACACCACTTTTATTTTTGTGAATGCAGTGCCTAAGCTAGTGACTAGTCATTATAGATCATGGGAAATATATATATTTGGTGACTCGTGTTGAATGTATCCATGAATGTAGTACCTACCCTTTTAGAAACAAGAACTCGAAAACATTTGTTTTTATTTAAAAGGGTTATTTTACCTATTTTATATTATGTTCTAAACTAGGAAAGAAAGAACATGGGAAATTTTGGAAAGTGAGATACTACTCAACTTTAAAAAAAAAATAAGTTAATAGAAACTGTGTAGTCAACGTAAAAGATAAAATCCCTATAGGGCCTGGAGGCTTGCATAGTCTGGCTTGATCTGTACCCTCTACCCTCTGTGACTTCATCCACTGCAGATTCTGTCTAGTCCAACCAAAGAGACACAGTCACCCTCCAGTCTCAAGGTATTAACATTTAGCATTCATTCAGCCTAAATCCTCACTCCTATCAGCCACATGCCTGGTCTTCACCTCCTTTAGAATCTTTGCTCAGAAGTTGACTTCTTAGTGAGGTCTTCCCCTGTTTAAAGTTGCAAAAGCCACTCCACTTCACTCCCTATTTTCCTTCTTTGTTTATTTTTCTCTAGACCATATCCCTATCCAACATAATATATATTTTACTTTATTATTTATTTATCTTGCTTCCTGTTTGTCTAATTTCCAGTAGAATAAAAACTCTGAACTTATTGTCTGTTTTTTGTAGAGGTATTTGCCCTGAACTTAGAATAATACTTGGAACATAGCAAATACTTAGTAAATATTTAATTAATTGATTAAAACGAGGCAAATACAAATCAATATGCATAACCTGAGTTGCCCTAATTATCTACATATTTTATAGTGGTTTATATATATAGCCAAAACCTGAACACAGCATTTGAGTATTGAACTCATTACCTGTTAACTCCATCGGGGGGCGGTTGGTAGGTCTTAGAAGCTTAGCATATCTAAAATCAATTACTTGATCTCTGTCTTAGTCCATTTGGGCTACTATAAGAAATTCCCATTGACTGGGTAGTTTATAAAGAGAAATGTTTTACTCACAATTCTAGAGAATAGAAGTCCAAGGTCAAGGTACTGGCAGATTCAGCATCTCATTATGACCAGTTTCCTGATAGGTCTTCCCCATTTCCTCACATCATAAAAAGGGAAAACAGACTCCCTCAAGCCTCTTTTATAGAAGCCCTTATTCCATTCATGTGGGCCTCATTCTCATGATCTAATCACCTCTTAATTATTATTTATAATATTAATGTCATACCTCTTAATACCTTCATTTTGGGGGCAGAACCTCATGATGTGACTTTGGGGGGAACACAGCATTCAGACCACAATAATCTCCTCCCACAAACTAATTTCTCCTTCAGTCCACCCCAACCTGGTGTACAAGATAGTGTCAACACCATCCAGGCAGCCAAAACCAGGCAGCCATTTAGGGTAGGGATGATGATGTGTGTTCACAAACCTATTTGATTTTCTTCCTGAAACATACAGCAAGATTTTCCAGCCCCACAAGGTTACATAATTATGTTATTGTACCCTGGTCAAGGAAACAAGATGAAAGTGCCCATCAGCCTAGCTTCTAAAATGTTCTCTGTGATCCTCCATGGTCTCCTTCCATTCCTGGTGATCTTAGAGGTCACCTGTGGAAAATGAAGGTTCCACAACACGAAAGGATCTACATGTGGGGGCTCCTGCTGACTCACAATGAACAATGTTGTGACCCCAAAGATAGCTTTGAGTGGGTGAAGTCATTGAGATTTAAAAAAGGGTTGTTTCTTATAACACTTACCAACTTGACTGATAGATGATTTTGTTACCTCCTTCTGCTTCCCACATCCAATCCTGTTATGGTTTGAGTCTTACATGTTCTCCAAAGGCCATCTATGAAAGGTTTGGTTGCTGGCCTGTGGTACTATTGGGAGATGTTGGAAACTTAAGGATGTGGGACTTTGTGGAAGGAAGTTAGATCAGTGGCCATGTGCCCATATAAGGGATACTGGGACTCTGCCCCCACTTTTCCTGCTTCCCAGATACTATAAGGTGAGTTGTGTCCCCTGCCATGCACTCCTCACCATGATGAACTGACTTGACACAGGCCCAAAGGCAACATGGTCAGGAAGCACAGGACTGAAACCTCTGAAGCCATGAGCCAATATAAATCTTTTCTCCTTTGAAATTGTTTACCTCAGGTATTTCTTCACAGTGATAGAAAACTGACTAACAGAAAACCCTTATCCAAATTCTGAAAATTCTCTTATTACACTTTATCTTCAATTTTTCCTCTCTTCTCCTTTCTCATTGCTAACACTCTAGTCCAAAGGTCTACCATGTTTTGCTTGGACATCTACAATAGCCCTACATGCAGTCATGTAATCCTCTGGCTTATTGTCCCAACAGCCAGAAGGATCTTCAGTAATTTCCAAGACACTCATAATGAAGTCCTCTATTCTTGCATGAATATACCTCACCCCTTGCCTATCTTATTTCCCTCTTCATTCCCTAAACTCAAGGTTTTTCAACCTTTTCTTCACTATCTCAGGGTTCTTAAAGGTCCTCTTGTTCCTTCCACCCGAAGTATACTTGCAGTGACTTCTAGTATATCAAGTCCCTTCTCTTCCTTCAGGTTTTATCTTAAGCCTCACTTCATCAGAAAGACCTACTTTGAATGATCAGTTGAGAGTAGATCCACAGATAATTCTTTTTTTTTAAATTGGTTGTTCAAAACATTACAAAGCTCATGACATATCATCTTTCATACATTTGATTCAAGTGGGTTATGGACTCCCGTTTTTACCCCAAATACAAGTTGCAGAATCACATCGGTTACACATCCACATTTTTACATAATGCCATATTAGTGACTGAGACCCTCATTGTTACATAGATAATTCTTAATCAGGGCACCTTGCTTTTTTCATATTTTTTTTACCAATTCAACAATGGATAATTACAAGTTTAGGTTTACTTGTTTACAGTCCACTAATTATACAGTAAACTCCAAGAGTATAGAGACCTTATTCATTGTGGTCAACTGGATACCTGGCATGAGCACAGTGCCTGGCACATTATTCAGTGAATGGATGGATATAGATTGAGTAATGGCTGTCTTCAATTCATCATTTTCTTTTTCTCCCAGCATACCTGATCAACGCAAAAGCACCTCTTTCATAATTATGAGCACATTTTATTTTCACTTGCAGAATTGTACCCAATTTTACTTATTTACATTTATAACAGTATTAATAGATTAATACTTTATGAGAAATATTTCAAATAAGAGAAAATGATCAACATAGTCTCAGTAGCATAACAAAATAACTATTTTTACTCTGGCTTCTTAAATCACAGTAAGGCTATCAGTCTGTGGTTCAAGCAGCCAGAGAGAGCTGGATAGCATGCATCACTAAAAGGTTTCCCCAAGAACCTTCCCGGAAGTTTTGAGTTTGGGAAATGGCATTTAGTTAGAAGCAGTAGCATCTTTCTGTCAACATTTCAAACTTGTGATTGATTATTTTTTTCTTTTAACCCACCTAGGACCATTGGCCTTGGTTGGTTTTTCCTTCTCTCTCTCAATATTTATCTATACTGCATATATGTTATACAGTTTAAATCACAATGTCATGAAATTTAATTTCTATGTTGCCTTATAGTCTACCACTGCAAAGACTGAACAATGGTGCACTACATCGACTTGCTACTCCTCAATGCACAAAGCAGTGTAGCACAGAGGTTAAAGACCAGTACTTAGGAGCCACATTGCCTGGGGTCAAATACCGGTTCAACTACTCTTTACGACCTTGGAAAATTACATGTTGTCTTTATAATCTTTTCCCCCAATCTGCAAAATGGGACCAATAATACTACTATTTCACAGGATCACAGGATTCAAATTGAGCCATCAGACATAAAATATTTAGATCAGTACTATGTAAATGTAGCTATTTTTATTGTTGGACATTTAAAATTCCCTGATGTTTTTTTAGAATTACAGATAAAAACCACAATAAACAGCTTAATGTATGAAATTATTTTCTTCATTAACTATTTCCCTAAGTTCTTTTCTTTTCCATGGTTAATCCAAAAGACTAGACCAGAGTAACTGTATTACCTTTAAACAGTTGACAACTGGAAACCAAAGTATGAATAAGCTTCCATTGGCCAGTGTTAAGTAGCAGGAAAGCGCCCATTTAGGCTGGCGTTTGAATTTGGAGGTTGCACTCAAAGTAAACAGGCAGGTGAAGAGGTTGGAATGATGAAAGACAATAGACCATTACCCACGACTAATGGTGTTGTAAAAGAGATAAATGTCTTTGAAGTAGCACCCTTAAAACCTGTGACCTTTAGGTTGACCTTTCACATTATGGTATGCAGGTTGTTTTGGAGTCTGTGTAAAGTCAGCAATTAGAAAGATGGACCTTGAGAGAAAGCGGTCTTTAAGGAAGGTGACTACCTCTAGAGGTAGGTCTCTATTTCTCCTACCAGCTACCAACTGGTTTGCACATTCTCAGCCACTTTCAAAATGTTGGGGCTCTGTAGCTCACCCTCTCACAGGTGCACTTTCTCCTAGACAGAAAATGCACTTAGTTCAGCCCGATTGTTGTAAGTCCAGGCTGTGAGCACAGAAAAAAAGCAACTGTGGAATTTGAACAAATTGACCTTTCCTAGTGAAGAGAAAGGTAAATGGAACAGATGGTTAATAACATTAAACACTGGTCACCTGAAAAGAAAATGGTATCTATAAGAATTATTCATTTTGCAAAGGCATTGAAAAAAACAGAGGATGGATGACTTCCCTAGAAGGCACCAGAAACCACACTCCTTTGATCAGAATGAATAGTTTAGCAGATGATAAAGTACTGTGGAGGTTATTTGAAACAACTCACATCTTTGCAGTATATTAATGTTTTCAAAAAAACTGTCCCTTATGATAATAGTTAATCTTCACACAGAAATGGAAAATGTGAAAGCAGATGCAATTATTAATCTCTCAGTCCTTGGAATATTTACTATTTGTAAGTTAAGAGGTGCCACCCTGGGCCATATTGGATCTATAGACAAAAGACAATAGTCAGTAATACTGGTCCTGTCTTTATTTCACATTTTGATATTTTACTTATAGTGGATTATTTGCATTCATTAAATAAGTTTTAATTTTAAAATATCATATTAAAATTTTATTTATCTGGACTATTGAGGGTTTTTGGTGCCCCTCCCCTTGTCTGTTAATTGTCCATTACAATGTCATTGTCCTTACAACACCCTAGTACTCATTAGTAAACTCAAATGCTGCAGAAGCATGTCTAAATTTTGTACCTAGGACATATTCTGCTTTACCTTCTATGTCTAGCTGTCCAGTGGGTCAACTCTAAGGACCTGACTATCTTCTCTTATACCTTCCTCAGTAGAAGTAGAGAGTAAAGGAGGTGTGGCTGGTTTCTGTTAAATACCTGTAAGAGCTCATAATGAACAATGCCAATTCCCTGCTCCACTCTCTGTCCCTTCCAGATGCAATGATGCTTTTAATTTTCAAGGACCATTTCTCCTGGCATTTTTTTCCATTATATTAAATAAGTATAGTTCTACCTATTGATTTTTCAAATAGATGCATTGTTTACTGTTCTTTTCATAGTCAAATTCTCTTGCTCCAACATTCTTTTTCCTTCCTTTCACCTTTACCTTCCCAGTGCAATATGGGCTGTGTTTTCCTTTTTTTTTTTTTTTTTTTCTGCAGGTTCAGTCATTTTTTCTTGGATGCCAGAGATGGTCAAGTTTACGTTTTCAGGTACTAGCTATTTTTGTATCCTTATAGAAATTCTTAAGTTTTATTCTAGAATTTATTTAAAAAAATAGTTTGATCTTTTTGGTTGTTGCTTTTAATGTTTGATAAGTAAGATCAGAGCAGCATTTAATTTCGGGCTAATTATTTCCACTAATAAGCAGAGATCTTTCTGAATACTCCACCCAAAGATTGGAAAACAAGATGGTGGTGACAAGAACTACTCCCAGATCTGCGTGAGCTCAAGGTTACTGTTCACTTGTATTATTTTTTAAATATATTTATTGGTGCATTATAATTAAACATAATAGTGGGATTTGTTGTTACATTTCGCTCTGGTTCTTTTATGTGGTTTCTTCCCCAGCCTCAGCCAGACTGCCAATCAGCATTGAGGGGCTGGCTTGTCTGCAGATCTCTGGAGTCCTTCCTCTGTGCAGCCTTGTTCTCTTCAGCACTCTGCTCTGTGAACTCCAGTTGCCTTAGTCTCTCCAGACTCTTAGTTTAATCTCCTTAACCTTTAGCTTAATCTCCTTAAACTCATTTGGATGGCCTGAAAACTCTCTCAAGACAGTGAGCTGAAGCAACCATGTTTGTTTTCCATCTCTCAGGGATCATTGTCCCTGGCCGCTTGGTATCTTGAAAACATTGTTTTACATATTTTGCTTGTTTTGTTGTTGTTGTTGTTGTTATTTCAAGAAGGAGGATAAATCCAGTCCCTACTGTGCCATTTTAGACAGAAACAGAAGTCTCTCCACTGCCTTTTTGCTTTTAAGGTTGGTTGAAGAGTCCAAAACTTTTCTCACTTGTGTCTCTTCATATGTAAATGGTTTTAAGGGATCTTCTCTTAATTACTGGTGTCTGAAACTTCTGAATTCTCATGATGTGGGGGTCTATTTTCATTTGTTATGCTTGGTTCTCTGTGGGCCCTCTCACATTGAAGAGTTGTAGTTTTAATACTGGGCTACTTGGAGGGGATATTTTTAGGGAATTTGCTTCCTCTGTCTTTTCTATATTCTTCTGGTATTTACAATTTGTTGAATGATGAACTTAAGTGTTATCGTTTTTTTCCATTTGATTTCCTTTTTTATTTTTCCCCAGGAATATTTCTTTCCTTTATTTTCCATCCTGGGGTATTTGGAAGGTTTCTATGGTTTTCTGCATTTTCTTTGTTTCTTTTGGGGTTTCTTTTTTTTTTTTAATTTTTCTCCTTCACTTCATACCCTTTTGTCAGAAGCAAACCCTTTGATCAAAAGTGGGACCATTTAAGATTCAGTAATAAAATAATAGAGTTGAACACACTAAATAGGTTTAAATCCTTTGGTTCATAAAAACTGTGAAGTAAAATTCCCAATTATCACTCTATGAAAGTATTTTCTCTGGAGCTGATCAGCTTCTGCAAAAAGGAGTTCTTTTTGTCTCCTCGGTAAAAAGCATATTTCTGGATATTTATGTTTTCAGGTGAAATTTGGTGTAAATGCCTCATGCTTTAATATTTCTTTCTTCCTTTAGGGGCCTCAACAGATAGAAGGAGAGGAAAAAAAAAAAAAAAAAAAACACATGAAGCCAAGCATCAACTAAACCGGAAGACGGGTTAAGACTCTGACTTAATATAAAAGCTGCTTCACAGGAGAAACTGTTGATCTTGTTTACCATCGTGTCTAATGCAAGGTCATGTGCAGAAACAATTCTGAATTAACATTGGCAGCAGTCACAATGTTTTTTAATCATAATGTGTAGTAGGAGGTCAAAGGCGCAAGAGCAGATGAAAACTATTCTGCTCAACAAAGAAAAGAGGAAGATGTCCAGAGCTCAGAAATCAATCAGTGATGTATGTGCCATCATCCTTTTTAAAGCTACATTTGAAATATTTTTGGCTTTAACTTTCCTTTCCTTATACCAATCATCTCAGTTGTTAAGTTTGTTTGGAAAGTAATTTTTAAAAGATTACACTGATAACCTTAAACCAGTTCGAGGCAAGGCGAGTCTCCCTATGTTGAACACTTAAAATGTCCATTAGTACACCTCTCTCATCACTTATCACCCAGGGTCAAGCCTTTGGTATGAAAGTTGTTTATAAACTGGTAGCTTTATTTTTTTTAAAATGGAAGGGAAGGGTTGAGGTGGAGCTTGGCAGAAGACTGTACAATTAATGTTTTTAGAGATCTATACACATTATACAGCAGCCCTAGGTTGGTGAGTATTTTATAATTCAACCATTAACCACTAATCTTCTCTTGGAACTTGATGCAAAAGGTCTCAATCTCTTTATAAAACCATAAGGTATTGTTGGGAAGCCAAATTTTTTTCTATATAATCCTTCAATAAAAGGATATAATAATAACTTTTATTTAGATGACACAATTTCATGAAGGTTATGATTATCTATTTCATAATTATTCTGGCATTATGAAAATCTGTGATGCTTTCTATGTTTTGGAGATGTGGTTGAAAAGCTTGAATAGATCTAATTCAACCAGCCTCCAAAAACCGGACATTCTTTAAAATAATAACTTCCCTCCTTGCTCCAGTGGTTATGTGTGTTCTTTAAGGACATGGCACCCACTCATCCCTCTATGATATTCATTTGTATTGTCTCTCACCCTGCTCAAATTTTCAACTAGAAGCTGATTCCTCAACTTCCACATTGGTTGATGTAAAGCAATCTGTGTATTTTACTTCCCTGGCCATTGCTATTGGTTGGGAATGAGCATGTGACTTATGTGACAGGTGCTGGACCAATCAGATTGGACCTGAGAACTCTTTCTTGGGATATTGAAGCACTACACTTTTTTGGGATATTGAAGTACTATAAACACACTTTTGTCACCATGAGGTACTTCAACCTGAGAGCTGGGCGGTTATCTGATGCACAACGAAATCATCAATATCATGGAGAAACAGATCTGTGGTTATGATTGTTCATTTACTGTTTAAAAAATGTACCTGCTTTGGCCATTTTCTGAGTTAGGTTTCAGTCATAGGGAATTGTGCAAACTCTTGAATTCTACATCTGCAGAGATACCATTCATATTAAATTTCACTTCTTTTCATGTGTGGCAAAAGCACATTGACATTCAGAAATGGCTCTAGAGAGGTTAAGCAATTGGCAAGGTTGTAGAGTCCAAAAAATGAACTTAATCTCTTAATGGCTTCTTAGGTGCACACATGTGGGCTCAGGCTCTTACACACACAGAGGCTTCTTATATGTGTTAATGAATGACTTCCACTCTTTCACCACGCTCCTCTACATCATGGATGTTCCAAAAATTTATGTAAAATATTTAGATGTCTTTCTCATACCAAGCAAGCAAAATACTCTCAGAAGAAGGGAAGAGGTAATATCTTCATTAGCCAGCTTTGCTAGCCCCTCTGCCACAAGCCTTCTAGGAGTACATAGTCAACAATGTACTCCCGTCCACCTCCCTGCAGTGATGTCCACATACTAATCCTCAGAGCCAGTGGCTATGTTAAGGTATTTTATAAAAGAGAGTTAAGTCCATCAGTCAGCTGACCAGACAGGAGATTATACTGAATTATCTAAGTGGGCCCAGCTAATCACAAAAATCCTTAGAAGTAAAAGAGGGGAGAAGATCAAAAGCCAAAGAGATGCCACAGGAGGACACAGCCTGAGGTTCCTAGCTTTGCTGATAGAGGATGGAGACACATATTGTGGAAGGATAGCAGCCTCCAGAAGCTGGAAAAGGCAAGGACCTCTTGTCCTGGAGAATCCAGGAGGGACACAGTCCCACCAAAACCTTGAGTTTAGCCCAGTGAGACCATTCAGACTTATCATCTCCATAATTATGAGAAAATAAATGTGTGTCATTTTAAGTTTTCTGTACCTAGCGACTAATACAGACTACAAGCATGGTTTTTAAAACATTTCTCTTTACTAGTAGAAAATTTAATTAATGGGATGAATGCAGAGAAGGTTAACAGGAAGTCAAAGCTTGCTTGAACTAGAAGCAAGTTCTTAGTGTGACAAACCCTCTACATCTCTTCTGAACATGGTTCAACAACAGAAACAGGCAGTATTGGGGTTTTTTAATGATCAGAACAACTTATGTAAGTTTGTCTAAATGTTCTCCCCCACTTAATGCTTAATACATGTCTGATCTTCTACAGGAACATGTTACTATACAATTTTTCTTTTTTATATGCTCTCTGGTTCCATCACATAATTAATATAAACTGAAATATTTTGATTTTTTTGTATGAAGCATTATTATTGATAGTCTTTCAAAAAATCCATTATCCTGTTTTTATAAACAAATAACACTTAATGCAATTTAGTTTTTGACATTTAGATGTAATGGTCCTAAATATTTACTTCCACTGTCAAAAGATTGTTAAGAATAACTACGGTACGTGAAGCACTCACCCCATACTCAGTATTATGCAAAGCCCTTACAGGTATTGTCTTTTTTTTTTAACAGCTGCATTGAAGTATACAGTTGATATATGAAAACTGTGCATATTCAATGCATATAATTGATGTATTCAGACATATGCAAACAGACATATTCTCTAAATTAGAAGTCACTTCCAATAATTCCCTTGTGTCTCATTTTGAAAGGTGGGGAAGTAGGAACACAGCTGTGCTTTACCATGTTCAGTCTTTAAGAGCACATTACAGTCTTGTTAACTATAGACTAATTGAATTTTAACTTTTTGAATGCAAAGAGTAATTGCCATTTGCAAATGAAGCCTCAACCAGTCTGAGTATTTGAGGCAGCATCAGCCAGGATGATGCACCTGATGAGGATCAACTGCTGTAGGAGGTGGAAAGTAAATACACTCAACCTAATTCTATCATGTTGCATGGTTTCCATGGGTCACCTGATGTGTCTGTCAAATGAACAGAGCTGGTTTCCTCAAGGATCTATGCTCCAAGAACACCCATAGCCACCTGTCAATTTGAGTCACTCACTGTGTGAGTAGCTGGGTCACTCCACAGACCTGGTTTGAGAGTCTGTTGGTGGCTTGGAACAGAAAGCCCTTGTTTCACTCTTCTATAATTCCCAGCCACAAACACAACACAGCCTCCTGTGCCACGCAGCCACTGTACTTCCATTTGTAAGAACAAGAGCAATTTTTCATCAAGCTCCTTTCACTGGCAAGGAAACCAGACCATGGTCTAGTGACTCCGTGGATCAAATGAAGAAGATCTTATTCCCTTAATTCCCACAGAAAACCTGCAAGTCCCATTTTGCAGATGAGGAAATTGAAGTTCAGAAAAAAAATTAAATAGCTTTCATTAATTCAGCCCACAAATAAGTGTTGACTACTTAGTACTCTGCTAGGCATTTCATAAGGCTCTGAGGATACAGAGATGGAGCACCATCATCTCAGGGTACCCAAGGCCAAGTAGGAGTTCAGGCACAGAAACAGATCCTTAGGACTGGGATGTAGCTCAGTGGTGGAGCACTTGCCTAGCATGCGCAAAGTCCTGGGTTCCATCCCAGTGTCACCAAAAAAAAAAAAAGAGAGAGAGAGAGAGATAATTATATATTACAAGAAATAAAATAATAACAGAGGGGAAGAGCACAAGATGGCAGAAAAAAAAATTCAGGGGAGGTTTCCTGGGGGAAGTGACTTCTGAGTTGAGTCTTCACATTTGCATAGGAATTACTTAGAGGTTGAGAGGAGGGAAAGAAATTCCTGGAAGAGCAAAGTAAGTAGAATTTTATGCATGTAGGAAACCCAATAGAGTTTAATAAAATTGGATCATAGAGGGAAAGAAGATGAGCTGCATTGAAGTATATAGTTGATATATGAAAACCGTGCATATTCAATGCATATAATTGACGTATTCAGACATTAGAGAATATGTATGTTTGCATACAGACATACATAACACGGATTTGGTGAACTTCACATCCTGTATCAGGGATACAAACAGAACACGGATTTGGTGAACTTCACATCCTGTATCAGGGATCTTTGACTTTTTCCTGAAGTTTTAAAGTAACATGCGGTAGGTGTTGGCAAGCACTCTGTGTATCAAAGGAAGAAGACCTCATATTCTAAAAGTTAACTTTCAGGTTAAAACATTTTTCCACAATGATAGAGATAACTCTTAGGGATGTGTTCTTCATATTTTCTAACTTCTTCAGACTTTCATGGAATCTAAGGAAAAGCTAAACTATTTGGTCACAGGTCAGCAAATCTTTTTTGTAAAATATGTTCATGCCTAGTTTTCTGCATTTGCTGCTGTTGAAAATCTTGCCTGAGGACAGTGTTGGGTCTTGTACCGATTCTTCTTAGTCTTGCTTTTCATTGCTGCAGTTTCCACCTCTGTACCATCCACAAAGAGATCCTATAAGACAACCTGACAACACAGGAGTCCCAGGAAATTTGCCCAGTTTGATACCTACTATGTGCCTCACATATGGGAGAAAATATTTGACATTTGAGTTTCTGAGCTGGCTTATTTCATGTGACATAATGTTCTCCATTTCTCCATTTGCCATAACTATAAAGCTCTAGTAAATATTTATTAATTAAAATAAATAAAATAGTTAGAAATAAAATGAATCAGAAAAGGCAAACCCAGTGACACACTTTTCTGAATCACCTTAGCAGAACAGCTGTCAAAGGATGTCACAGGAGAAAATATTGATGGCATAAGAAAATGAATGCTAAATCTATGGTGGCTATAAAACAGCCGGCTCCTGATAATATAATCCAGTTTTGTGGCTGTGCTTTATTAATAGACAGGGTGCTGTTTATTGAGTATCCTCAGACAAAATATATATCTCGATTTTTTTAACGTTTTTGTACTAGCCAGTACACATCTTTAAGGTAGAATGAAACAAATAGCAGAGAGCAAATGAATGAATGAATGTTGCGAAAGATATTGCAAAAAAGAAAAGAGAAAAACTGTAAAACTCAATTCCAGAGATAAATTTGTGCAACCCCCTCCTTTACCGGCTTAGGAAATAGAGGTCATTAAAGCATTTTTTTATTATTCTTATCTATAAAAATCATCCCAGGGCCTATAGAAGCCAGTTGAACTGGAGAAAGTATCCTTGCCAAGTCTCAAAAGAAAAGGGCTCTATAAGCAAAGTGAGTCATAACAACCTCTTCTAATTGTGGGAACCAAACAGTGGCAGGTTGTAAAAGGAAAACGCAGCATGTTCCCATAACCCATGGGGTAATCCCTGGAGACAGCGTGTAACAGGCTCAGGGGTATATTCTCCTCTGTATTCTCCTCTGTCTCAACCACAGTGCCTGTCCTTGGGGTGGAGGGGACCATGGTCTAATTACTAAGAAAAAATACACAGAATTCTCAATGACTTTAAATCACTCTGAGATCCACTTCCAATCAAGAGAAAATTCATGGAACATAAGCAAGACAGGAATAGGTATCCAGGAATAAAGGAATACTATCTCCTTCTTGAACAGAGAAACTGTCACTCAGGGACAGGCAGGACACCTTTGACCTCCCAACAGTTGAAGGCTCATTTTGGCTTGTTTGCCAGTAAAGGGAATGGGCTATCCACATGATCCCTGTTCTCTCAACTCTGTCTTGGAAGCTCACAAATTTAGAAGAAGCCCCTTGGCCAGCATAAGAGGTCCAGCCCATGGGCCAAGGCAGTGTTTATCTTTCTTCAAATTCATCTCCCCTGTGAGAGATCAAACATAGCCATGATTAAAATACCACACACCACCCAACTAGCACCCCAGACTACATTAAAAGATAAGCACACAAGTTACACCAATAACCAGGAACTTTGACTCGATCACCTCTTGCCCAAGCCTGTGCAGGGATGCACCATCAGGGTTCTAATAACCAGCAGAGACGTGGTTCCAAAGGATCATTTCACCGCTTTGCTTACACACAAGGTTATCTTCTATTTGTCAGAATAATTCCTGCACATTGCTTTGTGCTGGACTCTGTTATACCCTGGGCATGCAGCATAAATAGAAAAAACTGTTCTCAAGAGCCAATGGGTTTGCTTTCTAGGAGAATAGCCCATCACAGGGTGTGGGCTAGGGGGACTCCACGGGAGAAGCATCCTGGGGTCCCCACTTCCCTCTGCCCATGGGATTAGGCTCTTAAAAGAGAAGTGCCACAGACCTAGGATGCTATAATTATCTCAGCCATTTAAGGATTATGCTTCTGGGAGACTATAATTATCCAAATATTGTTGCATTCAGGGATATTTTACTTACAAGGGAGTGCCTTCATTTTTACAGGATCTTTCAAGGGGGCCCACAGGGTGTATCCTCTCTAATGTGGTTCCTTAAAAGAAGCTAGAAATAAACAACTGCATCTGGCATGAGGGTGGGGCCCAGCTGAATCCAACCCACCAAGGACTTTTTTCCATGTGGGCACCAAGGAACCAGCTTCTTTTTCCTGCCTAAAAAAAAAATAAGTTATCAGTCATTGGAGGTCAAGGCCTAGGACTTTATTCATTCTTAACCCCATCCTTCTTCTCTTTCCCACCCACCCACAAACATCTCTTCAATCTAAAGTCTATGCATTTTGAGAAATTGCTAAAGAAAACTCTGGGCATTTAAGATTTGACTTCTTCCAGAAGTTTGTGTATAAATTGTTCACATGATAATATCTGCCCCGAGGGTTGACCCTTTTTTTGTTACTCCCTCTAAATCCAATGCAATGCTAATTGCTGTAAAAATTATGGGGTGGGTGGATACTAAGAGGAGGGACACTACAGGATGGAAAAGAGATGCTCAACAAACTCAAAGAGCATCCTTGTTTAATGCAATTCTTACGAATGTGACAAGCATGAATCCAAGCATTTTGTCTCTTTAATCTCAAGGGCATCCTTATGAGGTAAATACTCTTACAAAGTCCATTTTATAGATGATGAAACCAAGAAACAGAGAGGTTGGGTAACTTGTTCCATATCACTGATAGATGACAGAATGAAGACCCAAAACCAGCGATCTGACTTCAGAACCCATTCTTAGTTATTATGCCATGCTCCCTCCAAATTTCGGGACCTGCCCCATGTCATATATTGTAAGCAATATGATGAGAGGAACAGAATAGTAGGGAGGTGCCTGCTTTCTGAGGCTGTATGAGCTACTAGGAAAGAGACACATGTATAAAAATCACCCTAGTTCAAGACATAATGTGACAAAAATAATGAGAGGGATAGACAAGTTGCTGCAGAAGGTTGAGAAAGACCAGGTTAACCCTGGTGTAGCATGAAGACTGGCTTCAGAAGGGAGATGGCATTTGACATGCATACAGAAGTAGAGAAGACTCAGGTGGCAGTCATTTCATGCAGAGGAGAAATAGCACCTTCAGGTGCCTGGGAAATTCAGGATGGACGAGGGCACAGCATGCAGGGAGGCAGCTGTAAGAAGTGAGGAACAAAAGTCTCCCTCTATGCCTGGGTCACCACAGGAAGCAAGGAAGAAGACAGCCACTGATTTTAGGATTCAGCCCAATTTAGATTCACCGTGATCTAGGAGACTATAAATTACCCGTGAATTGGGTTGGAAAATTTGTTTCTAGTTTTTCTATATCTTTTCTTTTTTGGGGGGGTGGGGGGTACTGAGGATTGAACCCAGGAGTGCTCAACCACTGAGCTACATCCCAGTCATTTTTATTTTAATTTTTTATTTTGAGACAGGGTCTTGCTAAGTTGCTTAGGACCTAACTAAGTTGCTGAGGCTGGCTTTGAACTCATGATCCTCCTGCCTCAGCCTCCAGAGCCACTGGGATTACAGGCATATGCCACCATGCCCAGCTTGTGTTTTCTGTCTCTTGAAACACTTTTCTCATATTATCTCTGTTCAGCCTTTTATTTTTTTATTTTTTCCTTTTTGTGGTGGGGAGATGCTGAGGATCAAACATGGGGCCTCCTGCATGCTAGGATGTGCTCTACCACTGGCTCATTCCCAGCCACCTCCTCCGTTTAGACTTTTATCCAATCTAGTTCAACAAATAGCTGTTGAGTACCCTTTTTTCATTTTAAGCACCAATCACCCCCAAACTTAGTGACATTTACTCACCTGTATTTCTTCCATTTGAGCAGGTTTCAGTGGGGACAGCTCTTCTCTGCTCCACACAGCCTCAGCTGGAGCAACTCAACTGGGCTGAAAGGTCCATTTCCAAGAAGGCTTCATTCACTTGGCACTTTTCATCACCTGGGAATTCAGCTGAAACCTCATTTCTCCTTCAGCTAGCCACAACAGAACAGTGATCTAGTTGTTAGACTTCTTTCATGGGTCTGGACTCCCCAAAAGAGTAAACCTGGGAAATTTCAGGTCTCACAAATTCCTGAATGTCAGTCACTCTCCATTGATCAAAGCAGATTGGAGGGCCAGCCCAGATTCAAGGAGAGGAGTCTACTCAATGTCAGCTACAAAAGCAGGAATCTATCACTCCACCTGTTATTGGTCAGGTACAAGACTGGGAATAAAAAGAGTTAAGATATGGTCCTTGCCTCATAAAGCTAGTGACCTGTATCATGGGATTTGTGTTAAGTTAAAAAAGAATGAAGAGACACAACAACTGAAATTAATGCCTAGACTCTAATGGGATCCTATTTTTCAAGTCCAGCTAAATAAATATTTTAGGGACAGTGGGGGCTTTAATATGAATTCAATATTGGATGAAATAGGAAATTAATATTAATAGTCTTAGGAATAATAGTGGTATTGTGTTATGTAGGTGATTGTCCTTATTGGGGGAAGATGAATTACAAAGTTTTTTTCAGAGTGAGATATTATGATATCCGCAACTTACTTCCAAATGATTCAGAGGAAAAATGATCGATGGATTGATAAAGTGAAGATTGACCACATGTTAACAATTATCGAGTCTAGGTAATAATAATATGGTTGATCATTATGCGATTCTTCCAAGTTTTCTGAAAATTTTTGTGATTAAGAAATTGGCAATGAAAAGGTAATGACCTAGTTTTGATCTCTCCATGGAAGCGATTTCCTTAAGAGAAAACTAATCAGAAATCTACATTGAAGGAAATCATAATCAAATGTTCAAACCCTTTCATTGCATGACCAGACTTAGAAAGTCCTGGTCAATAAATACTGTCTTCCTATCAACACACCCTCCAGAATGCACAGGGTTAAAGTCTGGAAGAAGACTCTCCCCCTTGGAGAAGAGGTGAGGCATTAAACTCTTGTCATCCTGCTGGGTATCTGTGCTTTATTTTCTGACTCAAGAGTACAAAATGCTTTTCTTTTCTTTTTTTTTTTTTTTTGTTTCTGCATTTGAGCAAGGCTAAAACTGAGGCGAGAGGCTTATGACAAGGGAGAACCCCACAGAAGAAGCTATATAATCGGTGGTCCCGCACAGGTGCCGATCCTATCGTACTCCCCGCCACCCCCAAGCTTGCTCTTTTGTCCATATGGAAGCACAGGGAACTCCCAGGGCATGGCTGTGTTCAGGAACATCAGGGAATGCCAAATGCTCTCTGGTGCCAGCCTAGGGTTTTGCTTCTGGGTTTAGGTTTAGGGAGAATAGGCCTCTTTTCCAGACAATGATCCACCAACTGATCACACCTTTCCAGTCTGACTCCATGTCTTAAGCCCCCAAATCACAATTTAACATGATTCAAGAGCCTTTGGATGAATGAGACACCTACTCTGGAACCTTCTTTCCACAGAGCCTCATTGCCATCTCCTCTATCTTCATCTCCCCCCATAGAAACCAGACCAGTGCTCCTCCACACCCCTCCCTTCAAACATTAGTTATAAAATTCATCATAACCTCCAGCCACCTACACCACATACACAAAAAAAAAATTATAAAGATTCTCTTTCCCTAGCTTCCATGATATCATCCTCTTTGACTCACCTTCTATTTTGTTGCTCCCCTTCTACTGTCTTTCTCTAACTCTCCCCTCCTAAATGAGCTATTCACCAAAAACATGTTTTTCTCTCCACTGATAGTTTTCTTTTTTTTAAATTATTGGTTGTTCAAAACATTACAAAGCTCTTGACATATCATATTTCATACATTTGATTCAAGTGGGTTATGAACCCCCATTTTTACCCCGTATACAGATTGCAGAATCACATCGGTCACACATCCACTTTTTTACATACTGCCATACTAGTGTATGTTGTATTCTGCTGCCTTTCCTATCCTCTACTATCCCCCCTCACCTCCCTTCCCATCTTCTCTCTCTACCCCATCTACTGTAATTCATTTCTCTCCCTTGTTTTTTTTTTTTCCCTTTCCCCTCACATCTTCTTATATGTAATTTTGTATAACAATGAGGGTCTCCTTCCATTTCCATGCAATTTCCCTTCTCTCTCCCTTTCCCTCCCACCTCTCGTCCCTGTTTAATGTTAATCTTTTTCTCATACTCTTCCTCCCTGTTGTGTTCTTAGTTGCTCTACTTATATCAAAGAAGACATTTGGCATTTGTTTTTTAGGGATTGGCTCCACTGATAGTTTTCAACCCTTGTTGAATGTTAGAATTACATATAGACCTTTGCAAAAATATATGTGCCCAAGCCCTGTTCTTGAAGTTTCTGATTCAGTATGTCCTTGATGGAAAGTAGCCATTCAATGTTTTAAAAGTCCCCAGGTAGTTCTAATATGCATCTAAGATGGAAACCACCTGTTCTCTTTCCCTTCCTGAAAAATCTTATCAAGAAAGATTCATTCAAGAAAATGAGTGATTGAGGGAATTACGGAATGTATGAAAGTTATGGCATCAAATATTATGTCTATGTTGATGACATCATGTCAAGTAATCTACAAGTATTGTTTGGCATTTTAAAAAGGCATTTATTAATTGTGCTACAGAGTTAAGATTTAACTCTAACTCTAAGAATGACATTGATCTCCTATAATAATTGAACAAATGACCAGTGGAATCATGTCATATCCCTGACATCTCTTAAAAACTCTAGCCCTAAATGTCTAACTGAATGCAAGATCATCCACATGCACCTCAAATTCTGTCTGTATGGTCCACATGCAGCCAAACTGAAATTGTACACAACTTAACTCCTTAACCCTCATGTAAAATTTAGTTTCTAGCATCATCTTCATCTCAGTCTCTCAGACCTGAAACCTCAGCATCATTTTTACTCTGTATTAGTGCAAGTGGTAGCTACTATCAATTGCTAAATTCTTTCAGCCTTATTCTGCAATGTCCTTCATATCTTGGAGTACCTTGGAAGCAGACTACCCAGGAGTGAGATATTCTTCCAGCAGGAGCTAAATGCAGAAGACTGACCTTCATTTTGGAGAAGGTCTCTCAACATGATCTAGACCACTGGACCCCAAAAAATTTCACTGAGAGGGCAGACTCCTGAGTCTCCTAGGGTTTACCTCTTGCTCTGTTATGGTTTCAGTATTAGGTGTCCCCAAAAAGTACATGTGTAAGATAATGCAAGAAGTTTAGATATGATTGATTATGAGAGCTTTAGCCCAATCAGTGAATTAATCCCATGATAGGGATTAACAGAGTGGTCACTGAAAGTAGGTAGGGTGTGGCTGGAGGAGGTGGGTCATTGGAGGCATGCCTTTTAGGTTGAACTTGTCACAGTGATACTGTCACAGTGAGCTCTTTCTCTGCTTCCTGGAGCCATGTTCCCAGCTGCTTTCCTCTGACACACTCTTCTACTACAATGTTTTGCCTCATCTCAGGCCCTGAGGAATGGAGGCAGCCATCTGTAGACTGAGACCTGAAATCCACAAGCAACACCCCCAAAATAAACTTTTCCTCCTCTAATTGTTCTTGTCAGCAGCAACAAAACTGACTAAAATATGCTTCTGATATGCTTGTCACTTCTTAGCCATTTGGTCTGTTGGAATGTTGTCATCAATAGAGCAGGTTGGTGTTATGTTCTGAATGTCCAGAGAGCCCAGGTGTCCTTGAACTATATTTTTTCAGAGAATCTGAGTTAACATAGGCATGGGGCAAGACTACTTACCCTCTATTGTCTACTCCAAGTGACTGCCACTGTTTCTGACCCTCCTTTCTGACAGGGATGGGGGGGGGGAAGGACAACATTTCTCCTAGAGCCATGGCTACATATCATGCACCTGAAGCCATGTCAATCTGCCTTAGTAAAGATACCACATCTTGAAAACAGCCTCAATAAGGGCTACTACTTGGCTCAGTTTGTGGTGATCTACTGTCACCTTCCATGATCATCTGGCTTTTGTAATGATCAGACTGATAAATTAAATGTAGATATAATAGGAACCACTACTCATTATCATCACACCTATCATCACATGGTAGATGTGATGATAATCTCACTCCACTGGTACTCAATATTGTTTTAGATTTACTATCTTGGTCAGAGCATGAGGGCAATTTCAAAGGTTTCCACTTGGTTTTCTCCACTACAAAAGCCAAGGACTGAATGTATGCCCAAGTGTGTTCATGGTTCCAGTCAACCCAATGTGAGCCAGATCTGGGCTAGACTCCACTAATTATTGAGCTCACACTTTAACTAATGTGTCCCTATTCTAAGAGAAGGCTATGATGATGCTTTGAATCCTCAGGTATAGGGTCAATCAAGCCTTAAAATGTTGGCTATTTCCCTTCGTTTAGTACACAGTTACACCATCAATGACAGAAGAAATGTCCTATTATATGGAAAAATTTCAGTTAACCATGCAGAAGTAATAAAGCAGCATTTTGCTCCTCTTAATAAGTAAGTGAATTCAGCCAACAGTTGTCAATAGATATTAAAACAATTAACTAAATGGGTAAGGTGGATTTTATAATGAACAAACGAACCAGAGAGCATTCATAATCATTGCTCAATCTTAGCACCACAAAATTAAAAGAAAATACATATTACATTCAGCCTATTATAATAGAATAAAAAGTATATCACTTTTCCAATAATCTTGCCTAAATAAAAGAAACATGCATGTAATTAACCCTAGCCTAATCACCAATTTGTAAGAAAATAAAAGGAATAAAATAACAAATTAAAGGACATCCAGAGAAAACAATCAGCCAGACGCAGAATGTAGACACTGTGTAGAACAAACGGCCCAGTTCCTTCAACAAATAAACAGCATATTGGGAAGAGGAGGGAATGTAGGAGGATGCCTATAAAAATTAAATTCAATATATAGATTTCTTTGGACCCATATTTGAATAAGCCACCTGTAAAAAGGCATTTTGGAGGCAAATAGGGAAATTTTAAAAGAGGCTGTATATCACATATTTAAGGAACATTCTTAGTTATTGTAGGTGTGATGATAACCATGGTTAAATTTTTAAAAACAATATTTTGATCAAATGTTATGGAATTTGCTTTAAAATATCCAAGCAAACCAATGCTAATATGTGTTCCTTTTTATTCATCTTCTACATGGTGCTATATCCTGTTTCTTTCCTTATTGAAGTATCAGCCTTGATAACAAAAATGCAACACCATGTGACAAAACATAAGCAGAAAGAGGCCTTAGAATGCAAGGGAAAGCACCAGTAAAACTTTCAGGAGGAATTTGGAATCAAATACTGGCAATTAGTTTAAGGAACAGGCACCCAGGAGGAATTTATGGTTCTGTGCAGCCAGCTGAGAGCACACTGGGCAGATCGGTCCCACAGCACTATCACATCAGTTCCACTGAAAGCAGATCAGTTCCACAGCTCTAGCAACCACAGATGAACTCACATACCTCTTGGGCTTTGAATGTTGGTCATGTGAGTAGACCTTCCTGCCTGTCACTTTGAATTTTTTTAAAAAATTAGTGGTTGTGAACCATTTTTGTGCAATATGGCAGGCTTCCCCAAAAAAGGGTTTCATGCATGTATCTTGCAAATGAACACAGGATAGAAACCCAAATTCCCAGAAACAGAGAATATCTTTGGATATCATTTCATCTCAAAATATCTGAATCTCTTCCAAATGATAATGTGAAACTTTCATATGATAGGATCTATTAAAAACCGAGACCTCGAGAGTCAAACTGATGTGCAAACATTTAAAACCACTGCTAACACAATATCTCCCTACATACCTAGATAATCAATCTAAGCTTTGTGACCCACATTGTGTCCACAGATGGGAGACCTTCTGGGTTAAACTACAATACATGAAAGACCTTTTAAAGATTCAAACAATTACAGATTGAATAAAACTACAATTCACTATTACCTGTTTTGTATAAATATATTTGTGTTTACACACTCACTATATTCCAGTCATCTTACTATGCTTTATGCATCTTCCCATCCATAAATATTTGTTGAGTGAATGAATAAAAGAGTGAATATGTAGTGTGTTATGCTCGCTCTGACTTTTCAGTATCTAATAATTTAAAACTTTCCAAACTTACACATGAAACAAGAAAAACATCAAGAAAAAAGATGGAGTAGGAACTGATTTTCTTTTACAACTAAAAATTTTCAGTGTTAGTCTGGTTCTAGATGAGCCAGGTGACACACACATGCCATCAGGACATGGTTGCTCTGAATGTGTCTATTCTCAGGCATGCTCTCCCAGGGCTAAAAACTCTGAAGGAAGAGCTATACCTCTCTACAGCCCCAGCAGAAGAAAGCATTTACAATGAAGGGTTGTGGTTCACTCTGATGAAACTGACTCACAATCTGTTTTTGTGCCTGTACCGAAGGAATTTGTCCCAACCAAAATGTACTTACCCAACAAATATGTACTGAGTTCCCATTCATTGCTAGATGCAGTAAAAGACCCTGAATATTCAGAGATAGGAAATGTGGCATCTTCCCTTCTAGATGGCCAAATGATTACCTTGAGTTAATTATATAGAGACTGAGGACATCTGGCCAGTCTGGATCTCAGGTGCAGTCCTGGACTGGAAAGTAGACTCCTACTAGAATCACATGACAGCAGAAGAGGGATGGGCCCAAAAAGGGAACCTGGAGTATTGTTACTTAAAGGCAGAGAGAACAAATGTAGTGCAGCTCATTTACTTTTAATTGCATTCATAAGTTCATAGTTTTGCTATGGAGAAAAGAACACCTGCTAATATCAAGTGATTTTATTTATTCCATAGAGATGAAAAGTTGGGGCACAATGATATCACATTTCAGAAAGATACCCTCACCCAAACACACTTTGTGATTCTATTCTGCCTTGAGGGTCAAGAATAGAATGAAGGCTGACAATACCCTAATTAATGTGCAGGAACACCAAACAATGGAAGCAAAATAGTCTTCAAAAGTACAGGAGAACACAATCCAATGAGCAATGAAAATCAATGAAGGTTACAAAAAAAAAAAAAAGAAATACCATGGGAAATGAAATGAAGTGAAAATAGAGCAACATATAAACTGTATTTCCACCTACCCTTGAACCTGTTTTCAATAGCTAGAGGCAACATTAACCCCATTACTGCCTGCTGTGAAACAAAAATGCTAACTCCCCAGTTTCCTGAAAAAATTCATCTTCTGAATTTTTCAATCTCATTTGTACATTTTTCATTATCACATATACATTCAACTAAAATGTAGTTAAACAATCAATATTTATTGAGTGCCCATTCAATATGGCATCTTCCCTAAACAAGGGTTAGGTTTAATGGACAGAGTGACTTATAAACAAGGACGGCTCTTTGAGGAGGGCCATGATAGAGGGTTCCACAGGAGCTTAAAGGAAGAGGCCCTAGTTTTGCCAGGGGAAGTCCTTTAAAGAGGAAGGGACTTCTTTCCATGGTGCTGGGCTTTGAACTCAGGGCCTCAAACATGCGAAGTAAGGGTTCTACTACTGAGCAACACCCCTCAAAGAAACTTGGTCCACACAAGGATTGAATCCACAACCTTAGCACCAGACCATCCAAGAGGAAGGGACTTTGATAAGGAAGGTTAAGCAGGAATTTTCCAGATGGGCAACAAGGAAGAACATCTCATAATCAAGGAATCACAAATGCAAAGGCATCCAGGATTGCAAAGGCAAAGCCTTTAGGGGCAACTGAGGGAAAACCAAGGGGCTGGAAGGCAGAGGGCAGATTCTAGAGGGCTTCTACAAATTTTAAAAGAATTGAGACTTTATCCCAGAGGTAACAGATGAGTCCAAAAGTGTGATGTTCTGATTTGCTTCTTTTTTTTTAGGTATGGAAAATAGATTGAAATGGGTGATACTAGAGTGAATGGGACTAATTGGAGTTGGTTTAGCCACTAGTAGACACCACTCAGGATCACCCATATTTCTCCTTCCTGAGACAATGTGACATCTACTTTTCAGCCACCTTGCAATTGAAATGAGAAGCAATGTATGTCACCTCTACACTAAGGCACTGAAGAGATAGCAGGACCTCCATACCCTCTCCTGTGCTGCATGGACCTTAAAGGTCCCTGTTGAGAAGGTCTTGAAGAAACAATAAAGATTAAAGTTTAAAAATAGGGGAAATTTTTCAGAAGAGCTCTTTAATATCTCCCAACTTGCCCCTGCATTTGCTTAAATAAAGAGATAAACGTTTGGGTCGGTGATAGAACTCAGTGGTAGAACTGTTGCTTAGCATAGAAGAAGTCCTGGGTGATATCTCCAGTGTAGCAAAATAAATAACCAAACAAACCATTGCTGTGCTACAACATTAAATAAAAGACTTCATTTCTACCCCCAAAGACCTTGTCTATTGGGAAGATGCAGAGGAAACACTGAGTCAATCAGAGGGTAATTCACGCCAATACACAACTGAGAGTTAAATTGGATAAATAGATGGTTATGTGGGGAGTCATCTGGAAGCCTTCATGGAATAGGCAGCCTCTGTAAGATCCTTGAAGAATGTCAAGTAGAACTTGAAGAGGTCAGAGAGGTCATCAGGCAAGTGGTTGAAAGGAACATCGCAAATATGCCTGCTTTAATTGAGAAATGCTTGACTTCTCATGGTGTAGGAATCTATTAAAGGATAGTGATAGCTCAAGTTCCATCTGATTGTTTTTCCAAGTGAGGAAGATCGAGCCGGGTTTGTTTTTTTAACAAACCATATTTTTAGTGGAGTCCATTATGAATCTTACATTTTTCAAGCTGTCTCAAAGCTTATTTTATGTTGACATATTTCAAAGCTTGCAAAAGTCTTACTCAGGCTGAGATGGGGAGTTCAAAATGAAAGGAAAGTGCATAGACAAGAGCATTACTTCATTACCCATTTAAGAAGAGAGAGCACAAGAGAGAAATGATTATGTGTGGAATCCCTCACGTTATCATCCTGCTATTTTAAAACACTCCTGTTTATAGTAGGCCCTGCTTGGTGAGAAGTCATTGCAAACCAGGTGGCCACCTTCTACCCAGTCCCCTCCTCAAAGCCTATTTCAAAACAAATCACCCATTCTGCCTATGGCTGGCAGAGCCACAGCACACATAGAGAGAGCCCTGGGGACGGATGGCCTTCTCTCAGTCTCCTGTGGCCTCATGTACTTCATGGCGAAAATACACGCCCCTGTGACTCAGCTCTTTTAATATATTTTAGTTTCTATTACCTGCTCCTAATTCATTCATTTCATTATTTATTCAACAAATATTCAGTGAGGAACTGCCATGTATAGAACACAGTACTAAGTACCACGGGAGCAACAAAGAAGAAAACATGGTTTTTAACCTCAAAGAGATCCGGCTTCTCTCTTGTCTTGACTTTGGGATTAGGCCTAGAAAGTACCTCAGATAGTTAGTTATTCAGGTAAATCAGAATTTTCACTGATGTTGAGGGAAATCAAACTACACCCAATGATTTTATAACACAACCTCTCAACTCCTTCCTTCCTTTCTTTTTTTCTTTCTTCTTGCTGGGGATGGTACCCAGGGTCTTCACATGTTAGGTGAGCACTCTACCAGAAAGCTACACTCCCAGCCTCAACTAGTTATTTCTGGAGCAAAAGCCATGGTTAAATCTGTCACCCTCTTTTCTACCAGCAAAGTTAGAGTGCCAACATGGATCTCCAAGAGACCCAGAGATGACCTTGAATGTCTAACCTGCTTAATCCAGCTGATCAACTAGGATTTTCACAAAAAAGTAACTGCAGAGAAAAGTAGTTTTCCCCTAGTCAGCCTAAGGGTGGGTTTTACTCAACCATCTACCAACGTTTACACAAAAGGAGCTCTAGTGTATTGTTTTAGTCAGATTTTTTTTGTGGTTGTGACTAAAAGACCCAACCAGCACAATTATAGGGAAGAAAAGTTAATTTAGGGGATCATGGTGTCTATCCATAGACAGCAGACTCCATCCCTCAGGGCTCAAGGTGAGGCTGCACCTCATGAAGGAAGAGTGTGGCAGAGGGAAGCAGCTCACAATGATTCTCAGAAAGCAGAGAGAGAGATTCCACTCTCCAGATACAAAATATATATATCCCATAACCATGCCTCCAGTGAACCATTTCCTCCAGCCACACCCACCTGCCTTCAGCCACCACTCAGTTAATCCCATCAGGAATCAATTCACTGATTAGGTTAAGGCTATGACCCAATCATTTCTCCTCAACTTGCGTTGCCTCACACGTGAGCTTTTGGGGGACATCTCACATCTAAACCATAACATATATCCAGAGAGAAGAAAATGTTCCTCCTAAAATCTGATAACTGACAGGTTTGATTTCATAATCAGAAACAGAAGGAGCAATAATTTATTCCAATTCCTTCATTCAGCTTCCAAATACACCTGACTCTGATATTAACCCAGTAGGAATTTCCGTCTCTGATAGAGAGAGTGAAGTTGGACCAGTAATACAAACAAGCTCCTCTTTAAAAGCATCTGCTCTGCAGATCAAAACACTGGCTTGTGGTATGAAAGAACAGGGAACTTTCATTCTTAGCTATTACTGTTTTTCATGAACTCTATAAACCTATACATAATTTTTGTCATAACAATAAAGCACATTTATTTTGCAGAAAACCTGAAATAGGTGATTACAGCTAATGGAATAATATGTGATTAGTGGTGCTCTCATGAAGCACCTTTTCTTCTTTTTTACTATTTTATTTCATTTTGTTTTATGGTTTCATTTTTGGAGAATCTGATTTCTTCGTAGGCATTGTTTTCAAAAGTAGAAGACATTTGGTTTTGTTTACCAAAGAATTGCCTCAAAAAACCTGCTGTTGTTTTGGGATATGTAATTGAACTGGTATCATCTTGTTTTAAAACATCACAGTGTTAAGTAAACTTGACCTGTGGCACCAAAGTACTCACTCTTCCTGCTGTTCCATGCCACCAAAACACATCTGTACATGTGTCATGCCATAACTTCTCCACCAAGACAGAGTAAAACTCCCTCTGAAAAATAATTAGGACCCTCTCCTTGCATACCAAAATTGTAGGCTTTTACATCTTTTTCAAAGCCAACTCTTGCACCAAAAAAAAAAAAAAAAAAAGCATTCTTTTTTACTACTCTCTGAACATAGTGTCTTCCCTTGGAATTAGCTGCTGGAGTGAGTGTGCATCAAAAGAACTGGAATCCCCTAATGTCCTGTTGGATTGTGTTAAAACTGGGGCAAAATCTCCAAAAATTCCAAGAATCAGACAAGGATTTATGAGGATTTACACACAAACATGTTCACTACAATGTTTTCCATTTGCAAAGGAAAATAAGATGTTCGACTTTGGGAATTAAGCAAATTTTAGTTTAATTCTTATCATGGAATATTATGCATCCTTTAAAATTATGTTAACAGAGAATTTAAGTGACCCATGGAACCAAGCATTATATACTAAATTTAAAACTCTGAATCCAAAATCATATATTTAGAATTGTCTCTGTTACATGGAGGAGAAAAAAAAAACTAAAAGTGATAGGCTAAGATGTGTAACTTTGTAAATAGATTGGGATAGGGATGGAGATAAAGAATTAGAAATTATTATTCTGTTCTTTATCCTCTTTGTATTTTCTAAATTTCCCATAGTTGGCATGCATCATTTCCATATTTTGCTGCTGTTATTGTTATTTAATAGATATTAAGGTCAAGGAAAAAAAAAACAGAATCTGCCATCCTGGACCTCAGCCTAGTAATCACCATGACAGCGCAACTTCTACTTTGTTTTAAAATCATTTTGTGATCCTGAGATTGCACAGTAACTGATGAACTAAGGAAAAGATGGAGTTTAGAGCACATTTAGAGACACAATGTATATTAACTTCTGTTTGTGTTTTGTTTTTTATTTTTGAGATGGGGTCTGGCTATATTGCCAGGGCTGGCTTTGAACTCCTTGATCTTGGTTCAAGTGATCCTCTTGCCCCAGCCTCCTTCGGAGCACACCATATTGTCCAGCTCTGACTTCTGTTTTAAAATACATGAGCAGAGGTATGGGTGCAGCTCAGGGATAGAGTGCATGCTTAGCATGCAATGAGGCCCAGGATTCAATCCCCAGGCCCAAAAATAATAATAACAACAAAAGACATGGAAGTGAGGAGAGGAAGATCTAAACAGAAAACATCAGAGAGAGGAACCAGGAATGGAAGTTGGGAGCACAACACAGCACAGCTTTATGTGAAGTGAGGCCAATGATGGCAGGTTTGAAGTCAAGATGTCAATCACCTGATTATAAAGAGTAATTTTCCTTTTCAAGGGTACCTGATTCCAAGATTTACAAAATTTGTTCCTCCTTACTCAAAGCTTAACACAATCAAATAAAGCTTGACAAACTCCCATAATATAAATAACATTTCCGGCCCTTTCCTAATTGAGATAGGCAAATAGACACCACCTAGCAGAGACCATGAGCTTTGCTGGGCCTCTTTAGAGCAATAAGAAAATACAGCAATGAGAACGGAGCAGTCGAGTCCCAAGCCTTGTCCAAAATACTCCAAGATACGTAAGAATTTCCAAAGAACAAGAGCAAAAAGAATGAATGAGGCAGAGCAGATAATGATTTTAAGAGAAATACTCCGTTCCTAAATTTGGTGCACCTTTAGGTTGTTAGGTATTATTATTTTTTTTAAGGTGGAGGAAAAAAAAGAAAGAAAAACACAGAAAAGAGCCCCTTGTGGTTTCAAAAATCACATAGCTATGTTATGAGGACCAATAAAACTATTAGCTATTGGCCCAAAGCCAAGAATCCATTAATGACAGACTGGTATCTATCCAGGAATGTAAAATGTTTTACTAAATAAACACTAGCACAGGAAACATTCAACTTCTGTCATTATGTAAAACTCAAGTGTGATTCTATCCTGAAGTGGGACAGCAAACAGGCAGGATCAAAAGGGAAAAAAGGGGTGGGGGTGGCGGGGGCAAGCAGAAGCAGCAATAGATCTCTGGTACTGGGAAGAACCAAAACTGAAAATATTCTAGAGTGTAACCTACAAAGCCTGGTCTATAAAGCATCATACTATTGTTAAAGAATGCCAATGGTGGCCGTTTTCAAACAAAATGAAAGAAAGAACTTGTTTAGAAGGAAGTGGAGTTAACCACCTGGGATAATAGTTAGTAATTAAACCATAATGACTGATTTTTACAGCTTTTCAAGGCTGTACAAACAAAAGATTAAGGCTAATTGAAATATGAGATTAAAATAACGATTACTATTTGTTACTTGGGGCTAACTAGAGCTTTCTCACATATATATATTTCTTCAGTGTATAAAAGCTGGGGAAAAAATACCAATAAACATATACAAATTCCCTGAAAGCATAATGTATCTAGCAATAAATACAGCAGAATAATGCCTCACTACTCCTAAAACACCTAGAATTTGTATGTGTCCAGTAACTTTTACAATTTTGCAAGCTGACTTTGTCTGCACTCATGTGGGCTACAGGGAACAGTTTTCAAACTGATTATGCTTAAGTCAGCATTAACTTTCACCAGGATTGGAAACTTTTATCCAACTAAAGAATCAGTTAAGGGGATTTATGGGGATTATATAAATTTAAGTGTCATTTAAATATTTTAAGACGTACAGGCTAGCCTCAAACAAGTCATTCTGACTAAATCACATTTAACTGAAGAATTCAGAGCCTTTATATCTCCTAACCATCTTCCGCTCTTCTGACATGAATATGTTGTGTAATTTCTATGTCCTCTGAATGTCTTTCATCCTTGGAAAGCCAAAATAAATGTTAAAAAGATGATAAGACCCAAATTATACTCTTAAAAGCAACTCAGGCTGAGAGTCCATGATGGCTCAGATTTATCTATTTGTAAGACTAGACCATTTTCAGGATATGGTTTTTCAGTCCCCACTGCTGGATGAAAGCTCAGGAAAAAGAACAGTAAAGTTAGTGATAGCCTTCAAACTTGAAGATATAAGAAAAAATCAGAGAGCAATGGAGACAGCAGTTAATGCTACAACCTGACAGCCAAGTTCAGCCCATTGAGCAGCTAAGAATTTCAGGGATGACTCTTCACAGTGCCAGTGTCAAGTCAGCAAAGTAAGACCCTTCATCTTGTCAATATCATTACTACCTGCAAATAACACAGAGATAGGACCATCACTGGAGGATGATACCAGCAAAGGTCTCCATGGCAACAGCATTCACCCCAACCCTTCTAGCACTATCTGCATCTCCATTATAAAGTCCAGTTTTCAGATTTTTTTAAACAAAATACAAAAGAAGTATAGCATAAAAATTCTACTTATGAAACCCCCTTATTAAAAATGCCTTTTTGGTACAGTCAAAATTTAGGCTAATACTTTAATTAATGGGAAGAATAAATTCTGAGTTAGTGAAAAGTCTGAATGATAAAATTTTTTAAATAAATGTCTATTTATTTCAAATACAAAAACTGAATCAATAAGTCTGTTTGACATTGAAGAATCTCTGTAAACCTATAGAACCATAATCACAATTTCCATTACTCAGGATCCTGTAGAAATTTTTGTTGCACTCTACCTTTAAAAGAATGAATCAACTCACAAGACCATAGTCTGCATTGAAAATGGCTTTAAAAACTTCCGTAGACCCTCTATCCCAATTATTAACATCTACTCATCTATGCAGAGTGACCAGTATTATCCAGAATGGCATCCTAAGAAATCAAAATATTCATAAACTGAATTTAATTACTCTGTCAGCTGAAACATAAAAAGAAAATTTTTTTTACTGCATTTAACAAACAAACAAAGTTTGCAATGCAAAAAAAACTAAATGACCCTACCAAGATTTTACCATACTATACTAATGTTCTCAAAAGCAGTTTGTTCTCTGAAGTCTGATTTACACTATTATTTTCTCAGCAAACCCCTCATTCAGTGGCATATTTAGCCCAATTCAGGATGAATTCACACAAAGTCTAAATTAGGAAACTCTTAATTGATGGGTTTTGACTATATTTGGAAAACTCTACCCATAATCTGCTTTCTTAAAACTCTGCTAGCTATTGCTGCTAACAATCATAACTGATTTGAAGACAAAGTTGAGAAAAATGTGTTACAAGTCCTATAACCTCAATATGAGAGTAATTAAAGATATTTTTATAGCTTAAATCTATAAGAATGATTTTTCTAAAAAATAAACTCAGGAGTGGAGGAAAAAAATTTTGACATGTTACAACAGTACAGAATCAATGTTAATTAGAAAAAGAGGAAAGATTAGGCTAAATCTGGAAAACCTCAGGACAGAAGTACCTGAGATTAGGAATAGAAGCAGATTGACTACTTGAAACAAAAGAAATAAAATAGTGAACTGCATCTTATAGATAAGGCTCAATGACCCAAAGGCATAGGATTTTTTACATTCTCTAACATCTGGGATCTAATTATTGGATAAAAAACAAAATGCGAACTAATTAAGTAATTTGTAATAGACATCAAGAAGCCACTAAAATCACATTATTTGAATGGATTACAATCTGGGCTTGTTTTATCAGACATTTTAAATATGCACCAAGGATATAAAGGTAGCAATGTCTTTCTTAGGCCTTGGTATTGTGTGCAAGTGCACACCAGCAACAACAACATCCCGCAATCAGATAAATGCTAAGAGAAGGAAATGTGAAGGTGGAAAAGCGATAAAGTCCTTATGACACTCTTAAACAGAGTTAAGACCTATTAGGTCAAACCCTGCTGGGTAAATAAACTGCTCCCTGGTGTAAATTAGAAACTTTTGGAGGTGCATTAACTTCTTCAGGCCCCTAAGGTACTGTTTAGTAAATTACTATTCCAGTGAACTAAATGATACCCTAGGGGCCTGAAAGAGTTAATGCACCTTCAAAAAATGAGCAATTTACTCTCTTCTCACCAGTAGGATATCACACACCTGCACACCCCTGCCTCCCTGACTGAGCAAATTCGGTGGATACTGAGCGCATTCCTTCATTCATTCACTCACCTACAATTCCTGGAGCTCCATCTCCAGACACACGAGGTTCTATGCGCTGGGAAGACAGCAGTGGAAAAGACAGACAAGGAAAGGACAGACAGACTTTCACAAAGGTGACCTTTTGGTGGGGAGACACAAACACTACGGAAGCATGGGAAGAAGACGTGTCACGAGTGATACCTGCCATAAGAAAATGACAAGGTGAAGCATTGGAAGGAGACTGGGCCTCTCATCTGCGGTGGGGGACAGAGAGCCTCCCAGATGGTGGCACAGGAGCCTCAAGGTCTGCGCAGCGGGGTGGGGGGAGGACAGAAGCCAACATCTGGGGGGGGGATAGTTTTAGGAGCACCATCAGCCTCCAGTGCCAGGTGCAGAAGGAGCCTCTTCTGGGAACAAAAAGGTCGGTGCACCTGGGCCAAGGGGACTGTAAGAGGTGGGGCGGAGACCGGAAGCCCCCAGCCCTGTCAAGTTCAAGGTTAGAAAATGATCTGGGGAAGTGGGGGACAGTTGGAATTTTTCAAAATTAGAAGAGAGAAAAAGAAGCGCCTTGAGACATTAGTGGTACTTGAATAGAGCTTTCAGAGAGGAAGAAAATGACAAGCGGCAGGGGAACCCAGAGAGAGAGAGGTGCATGGTCACTAAATTGTGGAGATGTCATCCTAAGTTGGTCAGGTTCTGGATGAGTCAGGGTTCTCCAGGTTTGTTGCATCCTTAGCAGGTACAGACTCCACAGTTTCCTCATTAAGCCATCCTATTTCAACAACCAAAGAGAAGAGAAATTTCTTCAGGGAAAGAGGACTTATCCTATGCCTCTGAGAACAAAGTGACTGGTCACTTCCTTCCCCACTGCCCTCTGATCCTTCTTCAAGGCCTCTTTTCTGTTAAGGCTTCAGAAAATTCTAAAGGTCCAAACATTTGTTTTTACATCCAGGGAAATTAAATGAAAGCCTGACTAAATTGATTTTCTCAAGGGTACTAAAGGAATCAGCTGGAGGTCTTTTTGATTCATCTGTAGAGAAACTGAGAGGTAAAAATTTCCAAATAATTTCAAAACAATAATTGCTAAGTAATAATTCAATCCGACTCTTAAATATCCACATGAATCAAATATTTTTTAGGTAGTTTAGTAATCAAATCTAATAATAACATACCTGTAAAATCAACATCTTGCTGCTAAAATACCACCAATAAACATGACGGGTTAAACCCTTACTGTTACCTGAGAAATGCCTGAATAAGGATGGGGCCCTGAGTCTTTCCCCTCAGGTCACTCACATATTTCTCAGTAGCCAGTGCCTTGAAAGAAAGAAACCCTTTGAATAAGGTGAGTAAATACACCATGCAAGTTGTGTCAAGTTGGGTCAGACAGCACACATTACAGGGTACAGCCTCACAGCTGAAAGCGCCCACACACTGCAAGGCAAATCCTGGCCAGGTTTTAACATAATTGGCTTGACTTGCTTTGTTAAATGTAAGGCAGTGTATTTAGAAGCTGCTCCTCTTAATGGGACAGCTTTCTAAACAGGCCACCCCATATAAAGGTAAGAGGAAGAGACAATTACTCCCAAGAACTGAGTATTTAGCAATTGCCTGTGGGCAGGGTCAATTGAAGAAAGCACTGGACAGCCAACTCATCTTTAAGCAAAAAAAAAAAACCTGAAAAGATTTTTTTTAAAAAAAAAAAAAAAAGTATTCTGATCCAGTTTAAAAAAAAAAAAAGATATCTAGGGTCAGGTTATACTAGTAGTCTTACAGTCAAAAGCACTTTGTTACAAGTGCTGGATAGTAAGAGAGATCATGATGTGTCAAACCAGAAATGATGCTTTATAACATTGTTTTGGGAACAAGATTTTTTTTTCCCAAGGAACTTGCAGAACTACTTATCTGAACAAAATGATTGGAGATAAAGATGTATGCACAGAGATGTATGTCTACAGGGAGGGTCCTAATCGAATTACTATAACGGGGAAACAGATAGCAATCTAAATTTCCAATAATTGGGGAGTTGATGAACACTGATTATGGTAGATATCATAATAATTAATGATATACAGATAATGATATATGAAACAATTTTAATTATATGGAGAGCCACTTAAAGTCATGTTTGAATATTCTATCCTCCTGATACTGGTATTTCTATTCCCATCCCATCATGTCAACAGCAAACTGTTATTAAGTGAGTGTGTAGTAGCTAAGACAGGCTTAGGATATTAATAATTGGTAGATGTTTTACAAGAATATTGTATATCAGAAAACTTACATCTCATTGTTAAATCAAAAATTCATATAATGATATATATAACATGAGTTCATTTTTGTTAGAAATAAAATGCAGGTGTGTGTGGTTGTGTGTGTGAGCAGAAAGACTTGGAGAATTAACTAAGAATATGAACAATGGCTATCTTCAAGTAATAGGATTATAGATGATTTTAACTCCTTTTTATACATTCCTTTCTTAAAATAAAATTTAAATAAATTCCAAAGAACTTACTGAAAACTAAATGTATTTTTAATTAAAGAAAAAGACTATGTATTTTTTTATACACCAGGGAAATTTCTTCTTCAACTATGAAACAGAAAAGTCATTTGATACTGATATAAATGTTTAATTCTAACAATGAATTCTTACAAATGACTCATATAGTATGTATTTCCACCCAATTTTTAGAAAGTAGTTTGGCAATAATGTATCATGGGAATTAAAAGTGTTCATTTTTTAACCCAAAACTCCATTTTGTTTTAAATCACTCGTTCTGGATGTTTATGCTTGATGATATACAAAGTTAATCATAATGGCAAAAATGGAAATAAATAAAATGTTTAACAATAAGGGTTTATTTGGAAAATTATAACATCTGCTCAATGAAATATTAGGCCAGCATTAAAAATGATATTCAAAAAGATACGTTTTGAAACAATGGGGAAAAACAGTTAGGAAATATATCTAAAGGATGATCAATAGGTAGCCTTTAGCCACAAATCCAAGAGTAAAAAAATGACAATTCAATTTTTAAAAAGTATGTTCCTCAGAGTGCTAAAAACTTAACTTCAGAATCCAGGAGGTTTTGCTTTCTTCTAGTGATTCCTCGGCCTCAGCAGGACACTGAAACATCTGAGGAAAAGTCCATCCCCAAATCTGACCATGGCCCTCTTTTCCAGCCAAGATCAAGTTCCAATCTTGGATCATCCTGTTGCTTCCAGACCACAGAAAGATCTAAGACACCTTGGAAAACTGACTTAGATATTATTATCACCATTCCGTCTCTGTGATTTGACCACTTCCCAGGTCCCATGTGGAAACTGGGAGTAGCCCCCCGCCCCAGCTCTCAAATCCAACAATCTGTCTTCACTTGTTGCCATTTTCCTAGTAATTAGCCTGGACAGTAAAGTCTAGGACCCTCTCTCTGGAACCCCTGTGGGAAGCAGGGGTTGCAAAGGGGGGAGTGTGTGTGTGTGTGTGTGTGCGTGTGTGTGTGTGTTGAAGAAGGTCTTATGTTCGTCAAATCCTATTCCTGAAACTCTGATAATCTTTACATGCCTAAACATATTGACTTTTCAAACTGTATAACCAGGAAATGAATCTCATTTACTCTTTTCTCAGTCTCATATTTTTCTAGAAGCAATGAGCCCAGAATAGTTCAGCAGTTTGGGGAGTACTAAGAACTTAAAATACGATGCAAATAAAATTGTTAGTAAGTAAAAGGAATTAAGCATGGGAGAATCCATTAGAAGTAAACATGCTCAAACATTAGCAGTGGCTATCATTTCTAGATAATGGTCTTATGGGTGATTTTGCTTTCTTAGTTTTCTTTCTTCTTAGTTCCTCTGAAAGTATAAGATTATGAGTCAATGGCCATACCACCCTGAACGTACCTGATCTCGTCTGAAAGTATAAGATATGGAACAGCTTTAAAGAAAGAAGGAAACATAAAAAGGTACCTGGACTATGGAAAAAGTACAATTGGGATGTTATTGAACATTCACAATAAAGCTAGTCTAGGTCAAGGTAAACATGAGGTGCATGGAGAATATCACTGAATTGATAATGTAAGAAGAACTTGGGCAGCCCTGCCATTCTGTACTGCATAGACTGCCAGTTCACAACTACTAGGGCTTCATTTCACTTAGTTGTAAAATTCTGTTTATTCTATTGGTGAACTTTGAAAACTTCTTCAACCTAAGTGTGCAAAATGCTTCCAGGTACTCATGCGGGTCCTGTCATTAAAAAAGGATTTTGAGGAAGTGAGACATCATTAAAGAGGACTGGACAGAAAATGTCTCTGAGGAAGCAGATTTGAAAGTTAAATTTATAACCACTCCCTTATTACCTTCTCAGCCCCATGAAGTCACCAGGATCCACAGTTAACTTTTCTTTCTTTGGCTTTGTTTATTGTATTGTCAGTTTTATAGCATTTGTAATGTACTGTGTAATTACATGTTGGCCTTCACTGAGCTTCAAAGAAAGAACTTTCCTATTTTACTGAAGGTTTGGCCCCTACCCCAATAGGCAAGTTCCTATGAGAAATACTTTCAGTTTGCCTTTGACTAGCTGTGATGACTTGAGCAAGTCACTTCCTTCTTCTGTGACTCACGTTGTCCTTACCTTCAAAAATGCAGACCCTGTGCACCATTTTGAAGGTTGTCTATGCTGCAGTCACTGTGGGTTCTGAATGGTAACAGCCAACTGCATCTCTGAATTTCCTATTCTGGTTTCTTCTTTTCTCTGGACCTATTATTATCCTATTAGGAACCTTGATAGATTTGGTGGCCTCCTAAATCTCAATATATAACCTCTTTGAAAATGACCTCCTTCAGATCCATGGCTTTCAGTCTATACCATTTCTACACTGATGATGCCTCAATTTTCTTATCTGTTTGGGACCTGCCCCCCATGAATTTTAGACCTATATACACATCAAGGTCCTTTTTGAATACGTGACTATTATCTCTGACATAATGTGTCTAAATCAAACACTTGCCCTCCCCCAACCAAATTCTGTTTCCGCTGCTGCTCTGCCCATTTCATTAACTCCAATTCTTCTGAATGCTTGGGACAAAAGTCTTGAGGTCATCTTTATTCATTATTTCTTTCACCAACGATTTCCAATTCATCAGAATTTTTTTTTAACTCTTCCATTTCTGCCTAGAACCTAGCCATTTCTTAACAATTCTAGTGCTCCCACCTGGGTCCAAACCACCATAATTCTTTGATTTGGCTTAATGCAGTAGCCTCTACTAGCCTCCCAACTTCCTTTTTTGCCCCATTCAGTTCTTTCTCAGCGCAGCAGGTGGACTGATTCCATGAAAGCATCATCCAGTTAGTTCAAACACTGTTCTTCTCTATTAGAAGTCCTCTAGTGGTTTGGCCCTCACTCAGGATAAAAGCCAGATCCTTATAATGTCTTCCAACACCTAGCACGATCTGCTACTTCTCTCTACCCCTGGCTCACTTGTCTCACTCCTCCCTGACCTCCTGTCCCTCAAACACGCCAAGTCACCTTAAGGCACAGCCCTAGCTGTGCTCTCTGTTTCAAATTCTCTTCTCCCATATCCATGTGGCTCCCTCCCTCGCCATTTCCAAGACTTCAGTCATTTGCATGTCACTCTCTCAACAAGGCTAACTCTAAAGAGCTCATCTTAAGCTGCATCATCAAATCCATCCTGCACACCCATTTCCTGTCACTGAGCTTCAATTTGTCTCCAGGGCACTCATTGCCTTGGAACAAACCATTACCACTTACTTACTTTTTTTATTTTTAATTAGGGTAAATTACATGGGACAATAAAATTTACCATCTTAAGCATTTTAAGTGCACAGTTTACTAGTGTTAGGTACATTCACATTGTTGTGCAACCAACCTCTAGAACTCTTTTCATCTTGTAAGATCGAAACTCCAAACCCATTAAACAACAACTTCTCCCATTTCTCCCTTTCCACAGTCCCTGACAACCATCATTTCACATTCTGTCTCCATGAATTTTCCTACTTAAGATACCTCTTATTAAGTGGAATGGCCATTTTGTGACGGCTGTTTTCACTTTGCATAATGGCCCCGAGGTTCACCATGTTGAAGCACGTATCACAATTACATATATATCAATCACATTTTGTTTATCATTCATCCATCAGTGGACACGTGGATATCTTCCACATTTTTGACTCTTGTGAATGAGTCCTGTTCATCGGCTCTTGTCAATGGCTGTGGGTGAATAGGGCAAACATGTACAAATATCTCTGAGATCCTGCTTTCAGGTGTATGTCCAGAAGATAAATTGCTAGGTTATACGTAACTCTATTTTTACTTTTTTGAGGAATTGCCCTACTGTTCTCCATAGTCACTTCACCAGTTTACATTCCTATCAACAGTGCACATCTTTGCCAATACTTCTCATTTCCTGTTGTTTCTTTTATAGTAGCCATCTTCATGGCTGCAAGATGTATCTCATTGTGGCTTTGATTTGAATTCCCCTGATGATTAATATTGTTGAGCGTCTTTTCTTGTGCTTGTTAGCCCATGTTGCTTGGAGAAATGTCTGTTCAAGTCCTTTGCCCATTTTTAAATCAAGCTTTTGATGTTGTTTAGTTGGAGGAGTTCTTTATGTATTCTAGATAATATTAATACCTGATCAGATACCCGATTTGCAAATATTTTTCTTCCACTCCATAGGTTATTTTTTCATTCTGTTGGCTGTACCCTGTATGCACAGAAGTCATTTAATTTATTATTATGCTTACTGTTTTGTTCTCTGTCTCCTCCTCTAGAATACAAGCTCTGTGAGGGCAAGTTCATATCTATTCTGTTCACTGCTATATCTCCCATGCTGTGAATAATATTTGCCACTTAATCAATTTCAGTAAATATTTGCTGAATAAATGGATGCATGAATGGACAGATTAGAAATGTGGTCTAGGTTTTCCACAGTTTCTAAACCCCTTGTTCAGGGCAAAAGTGAATAGAACCTGAAGCATAATTTTTTTTAAAAGAATAATGCTCTAAATTGACAAGTTACAGATAGTTTTCCTGAATGAAGGGCTTTTTGAAAATTCTTCTCCCATATGCAGCTGGTTTCCTGGGCTAGCTGGGGAGCATGTCTGCATCTCTCTTTAATCCATTAAAGTGACAACTCTGGATACGTATGAATACAAACAGGGCTCTCTGTCACTCTATCTCCCTCACCCCGGATTATTGGCTCTCCTGGCCCCCACCCGGCCCTTAACGCCTGGCCTCTCTCCAGTCCTCTAACCTTTTTGAACTGCTCCCTAAGGCCCTCCCTCCATTGCCCCTATATCTGCTTTATGTCGAAGGTCCCAGCCAGCTCTGTCAGGGATTACTTTGCTTCCATTGTTCTGCCAGGACCACACACCGGGGCAGGCTCAGGTACCCTTCTCTCTAAGGAGGCCTGTGGGAATCTGGAGAAAGGAATGAAAAGGGACAATGATTGAACAGTACTTAGGAGGGGGCAGTTAAATGTCAGCCCCGATTAATGATAATGGTAATTTAGAATCTGCTTATGGCTTCCAATGTGAGGCTTTGCCAAGAAGTCTCCAATGTGGTATTTCAAAGGGTTCCGGGGATGGCTGATGTGACCGACCGACTCTCCACTGCAGGGAGATCAGCAAGCTGGGCGTGTGTGGTTTAAGAGGCAGTGGCATGCCTGACACAGCGTGCCCTGTCATTACCTCCAGTCCTGTCTGGTCAGGTGCGTCTCTTCATTCCTGCTCACCAACATCCACCAACTTTAGGGCAGCGATTCAGAGACAGGGAACTTTTGAGTATTCTCATTACAAAGACAAATTGTTGAGATGGTCCCTTCTTTACACCGTCTTCTGGGTTTCCATGTTCACCTAAGGCAAAAACAATATAACTATACTTCCCAACTGAGAACAATGGACATTAGCAGGCTTTGTTGTCCACAGGTGGAACATAAAGGAGGTTAAGTGCATATGCACTTGGCCTTGCTGCTAGGGTTCAGATTCTGACCCCGCTACTTTCTAGCAACCCACTTAATCTCTCAAGGACTTATTCACCTCATCTGAAAATTGGGTATGATTAGAGGACCTCCCTTGTACTCTGTGAGAAAACAAGATGCTGTATGAAAACCATAAGAACAGGGTCCGAAACATAGTAAGTGCCTGAGAAATGCTCCCTGTGACAATCATTGCACAGTTAGAGGGAGGTCAGAGATATCCTCCTTTGCATCATGGTTTCTCAACCTCAACTCTGTTGACATGTCCAGCCCACTTGTTCATGGTTATCAAGGCTGTATAGATTTTGGAGGCTGCTAAGCAGCATCCCATCTCTACCCATTTTCTATCCTTCTCTAACCCCAATCCACACCCCTAGTTATAACATCAAAAATGCCCCAGTCAAGTATCCTTAAAAAGGCAGGGGGATCAATCTCCTCAAACTCTTGCACCCTCGATTAAAAGCTACTGCTTTAGGATAAGCAGCAAAAATTTTCTAAGTGTGCATGCCTGTGGCTACATCTCACTGGGTAAAGGCAGTTTTCCTTAAACTAGTTATTTCAATACTCGCATAGGGGCTTTGAAGATTTACAAGATCACAGAATATGATCCCAACATGCCTTCCATCCTTGCAGCCCCTGGTGAGTTCTTCCAGTAAACCCACACAAAATTTATCTCTGCCTTCCAGTGGTACCCACCATTCCCATCTGCCTCAAATCTCACCTAATGAGGAATCAAGATGGGCTGGGTTGCTACAGGCAGTGGTGTGTGTGTGTGTGTGTGTGTGTGTGTGTGTGTGTGTGTGTGTTTTCACATCCTCCCTAGCATAAAACCTGGCACATAATAGATGCACAATGAAAATGAGTTGAATGGAAACAAATTAGTTAATCCTGAATGCTTTAGCTCCATTCCATTTTCCATTTTCTGTTTGCTTTTTGACCATTGAACAATATTATCTTCAAAAAGCAGCAAATTCCACAAAAAACAATAACCTGAGTGGTATAACAAGAAAACAGGAGCTAGGAAAAAAAAGTCCAGGTATAGGAAGAAAAGCAGTAATAGACAAGGAGTGATGGTGGGTGTCTTCTGATCCCTGACCCCAACTCTCAGGAAATTTGTTATTCTTTTTAGCTGTTAACGCATTCTTTTCCATATCTGAAGGATGTCATGAGCAGGGGAAGGGAAAAGGGAGATCTCTTCCTCCCCCTTCTTGGATACCCCAACAAAGTAGGTAAAGTAAGGAGTGGAACAGTCTCCAACAGAAAATGAGAGCTCAGAGCAGAACTAAGAATAGAGATGAACAATAATATCAACATCTCAGCCTAAAGCTAGGGTGGGCGTGAAAGGGAGAGAGACACATGAAAACCCAGGAGGCACCCAGAGATGGTCAATGGAGGAGAAGTCAGGGTTGATCCGCTGATTTTGACTTAAGAGTCATTCATCCTGGTTTCCTAGCCATCATCTGGACTCAGATAAGTGCCCATCTGAATTGCATTAACACTTCATGGTTGATTTCTGGATGGGAGAGAGTCCCAGAAATCTTGTTCCCTAGGAAAAGAAAGAGACAAGCCCTTCTCTTCTCTCCCCGGGAAAATACACAAAGACAAGAGATAAAAATGTAATTCCAGGGCTGGGAGAACAGGGTCATATTGAAAGCAGGGTGAACTTGGAAGACTGAGTTCAGGTGAAAGTCCTTACTCAGGCCTCTTTGTGTTCTCTGCTTAAATTCCTCATTTTCTTTCTGTGGCATCCCAACACTACTGATTTTCTTTTTATTTTTTTTAATTTTTTATTGTAATTTTTTATCTTTTATTGATTTTATTTTTTAAATACACGACAGCAGTGGAATGCATTATAATTCTTATTACACATATAGAATATAGAGTACAATTTTTCATATCTCTGCATATAAACTATGTTCATGCCAATTTATGCCTTTATACATGTACTTTGTTTTTTGTTTTTGTTTTGTTTTGGTTTTTTGCATCCAACACTACTGATTTTCTATGACAAAGTTACCCTGGATCTTTCATTTTCCAGGAATTACATTTCACCCATTTCTTTCAGACTTTCAGACTGCAAGGGGAGAATCTTTCAGACTGGAGATGGGGTGAGATGCTTAGACTAGCAGATTCCCTTGAAAAGCTCCTTGATGGTAGATTTTACTAAGGGCCGTCTTGAGCTCCTGGGCCAGAATGTTGTAGATAGTCGTCAATGTTGTTGGGGATCCATCCCCTATAGTGGTCACTGCTCTTGTTCTTCAGGTGAGCATCTGTTTATCCACTTCCTTTCTAGATTTCTGTCCTCAGAAAATGAGAATAATGCACCTAAGCTCACCCAGAAAACTCTCCATGCCAAAGCAAAATCATGCTGCTATCATGACACAGGTCAGATGTTGTATCTTGCTTTGCCATGAAGAGTTTTCTGGGTGAACTTGGGTGCAGTTAGAGCTGAGAGCTCCTAGTTTCCTGAGCTAGTGAGTGAGACAAAACCTGGCATAAAGAAGGGAGGGAAGAAATTGGGACCAGACTGACCAGAAAACTGCCCGGGGAAATGCAGCTGACCAAGATGAGGTAGATTGGGTCACTCCATCAGAGTGGTCAGCTGGAAGTTTCAAGAGTAAATTAGAGCACTCCATTCTTGATGGTCTCTACTTGATGCACAGAGAGAATGGTATTTGGCCAAAGTATCTAAGACTTTGGGTAGAGAAGTAGGCTAGAGGTTGTCATGAGAACGTCAGGATCCTGGACACATATCTTGCAAATGAGAAGAGTGCCCATGTCAGAGTCCATGTCCCCACCCAGCCAATGAGTCAGTAGGAAGCCCTGAACCTATAACAGCATTAGATACCTTATCATAATGGAGTCCTGCTGCTTATTAAGATAACCTCAGTTACTAAATTATGATGGAATCTCTTTGCTGTGCTTCATTCTTTTCATGACCCTCGCTTGCTCCAGACTGACTAGAGATAACATTATCTAGCCTGAAGATGTAGCCCCAAAGGACCTGAGAAAATATATTTCATAGTATTTGATTTATAATCACCCTAGATGGCACAAGGAACAAATCAACTACCTATAGCCTCCATGTGAACCTGGACTTGTGGCCTGGCTACAGATCAATGTTTCATTGTCCATGCTGGTGAGCCTGATGCTCAGCTCATCACTGAGCACCTACCAAATATGGCACCCACTTGACTGTCACACTGGACAACTCAGATATATAAGACTCCTCTCTGGTGTAAAAAAAAATATGTGTGTGTGTGTGTGTGTGTGTGTATACATGCATATACATGCATATATGTGTGTATGTATGTGTGTATATATGTATATGTATATATATGTATGTATATGTGTCTATATATGTGTGTATATGTGTGTATATATGTGTATATATATGTGTGTGTACATATATGTATATATTTTTTTTCTACTCACATCAAAGTATGTGGAGAACCAGAGAATGGCACATATTTAATTGCTTTTTCCCATTTTAGTTTTGAAGCTTCTGAAGGGGGGAAAAAAAGAAAGAAAGAAAGAACAAACGAGCATCTTCTCCATTCTATCAACTATCACTGTACCTAGAAGAGTGTTCAAGACTGGCCAATGATTCAATAGTCATTGGCTACTTAAAAGAAAAGAGCTTTGCAGATTGTCAACTTAATAGATATCTCTATGCTATTCATTTCTCAAACACGATGCGTGGGGGGATTTGGCTTGAAAGAAGGAGAAATTTTAGTGGTATCAGGATAGCAATTTTTCAGGACTCCATTATTTTCCGCTGCTCACTTTTCTTGTTGTCAGAACTGAAGAAGCACCAGCTACACATACATCAAGATAAGAGCCATACTTCCATTAATGAAAGGGGAGGGTTCGCTGGGAATCAAGAAGTTTTTTTACATTGCAAATGGTAAAAGGGAATTTGTTTCAGGGCCTTATCTGGCTTTTGATCATCTGGACAGCTTACAGAAGGAGAAAAGTTGGTATTTATTTTAAAGACAAAAATTGCAATTTCATTGCATCAAATATGCGTTGCAGCTGCTTAGATATATTGCTCTGAGAGGCAAAAAGCCTATTCAGCCTGAGTGTACAAGTCAGGCAGTGTACTAATAAAGAAAACTGTACTTAATTCAACCAGTGCAGTTGCATTAAGAAAACTTTCAAAATCCACATCTGACTGCCTAAATGAACAGCATCCTACAATAGCCAGAGGGCAACATGGCTAATAAGCAAGTGTCTATTCACATTAAGAGAAACAGACCAGGAAAGCAGAGAAACATATTCATCTGGTTCCTCTTTTCCAATGTGAATGAGAACAAAGCTCACCTACACTGCAAATGCAATAACAGCAGGACTTTCAGGCATCCATGAGCCGCACAACTTTACTAACTTATTCTGGCCATGTAATTACCTCTCTGTGGCCCTCTCTGAGCTCAAACTGATGGGCTTACCACCATTCTGCAGACCACCCAGCTCTAATCACATCTGACTGCTGTCCTATTTCAATAGTGCCTCAAGGGAGGAGATGGTATGTTTTCTACCTTCTGATTATGGACATGTTGTTTTGCACATGCTAATAAAATGTTCGTGAGAAAATGAATGAACAAACAAATAAATGGGGCTTCTATTGGTATTTCAGAGTGTGATTATCATTACTGTAAGTTCTTCTCTATGTGTCCATGAAAAGAAAAGAATCCTCACCATGGCTTTAATTCTTAGGCTGATGTTCATCAGTGAAATATCCTACAGTCCAAAGGTGCTTGTGTTAGTCAGATTTCCATTACTGTAACAAATACCTGAGATAAATCAACTTATACAGAGGAAAAGTTTATTTTGGCTCACAGTTTCAAAGTTTTCAGTCCATGGTTGCTTGGCCCCAAAGCCTCTGAGGCTGTGATGAGGCAGCCCATCATGACAGGGAGCAAGCTGCCCACTTCAGGACGACCAGGAGGTAAAAAACAAGAGCAAAAGATCAGATCCTACAATCCTCTTAAAGGGCACATTCCAATAACCTAAAATCTCCCACTAAGCCCACCTCTTAAAAGTTCTACCACATCCCAATACTGCCACAGGATGATGACCAAGACTTTAATACATGGGCTTTTTGGAGACATTGAAGATCATAACTATAGCACTACCAGTCACAGATGTTCAATACCTGGCTATCCTTGGCCAAGTAATCCTTTCCCTTCAATCCATATCAGCCTTGTCTTTTTGAACTCCAAGAATCTCTTGGCCTCTGCCTTTACTATAGTCAGCTTTATTGCTGCTGTGACTAAAACACCTGAAAAGAACAATTTTAGGAGAGGAAAAGTTTATTTAAGGGCTCACAGTTTCAGAGGCCTCAGTCCACAGATAGCTGGCTCCTTTCTCCAGGGCCCCAGGTGAGGTAAAAAAAACAGAGAGGAAGAGTGTGGCCGAGGGAAGCAGCTCACATGATGATCAGAAAAGCAGAGAGACTCCATTTGCCAAATACAAATATATACCCCAAAGCCATGCCCCCAGTGCCCCACCTCCTCCAGCCACACCACCTGCCTTCAATTCCCATCCAATTAATCCCATCAAGTGATTAATTCACTGATTAACACAATCATTTCTCCTCTAAACCCTCTTGCATTGTCTAGCACATGAGTTTTGGGGGTTCACCTCACATCCAAACCATAATGGCCTCTATTCTGTTCCTGTACTAAAATACCTCCTTTTGTCTCTCACTATTTGCATTTCTCTAATAGCCCCCCTACACCCTTCCATCAGCTGTAACTCTACGGCAACTAAGAAGACTCGATCCAAGTGCCTTCATCAAAAGTGAATCAGTCTTAGTGCTCATGTAGCTGAAAATCCTAGGACTAAGACTGGCTTCAGGCAGCAGCTCAGTTGAGGTCATAAAGACCCAGTTTCTCTCTCCAGTACCAACTATGCATTCCACTGAGTTCTCCACATTCCCTAAGAGACTCCCCTCCACATATCTGTAGCAGCTCCTGCTTATATCCTTCTAAGTCCAAATCCAGTATAAAAGAAAGAGTTCTTTCCCTCAAGAACTCAATGTAAAATTCCAGAATTCACACTCCCTACCTCTGACTTGAGATAGATACATGCATGTGTACCAATCACTATGCTCAGGGGGTGAAATACACTCTTAGGATTGAACCAGATTCCTCACTCCTGCCCTGGAGCTCAGTGCACTCAGCTAAACTCTAGAGCACTTGGGCTAAATATTGAATGATGGTGGTTTTTTTCCAAAACAAAATCAGGGCATCCTCGCCTTATGAACATTGCAATTCTAAACTGGCTTTCTTTTCTAATCTTTCCTGTGTCATCAGTCCCCTGCCTGATTCCGTGCTTTCCCTTGCTTCTTTTAGATTCTCTCCTGAATCCTCTATTGATACCTTGTTTCCTCTCTGACACCTATTAATTCCATTTTTGTCTCTGATTGCGTTCTGCCTCAATGATTTCTCTTTTTCAGCTCCCCCCAACCCCCAACCCCAGTTTTTTACCTAAGTTTTCCCTCCCTCCCATCCTCTTCAAGAATGAAGTACCTGCTGATGGTAATCCCAGCACGGTACTGTGCCATCTGCTGGAGCTGTTTGCTTTCTCTAGCAACCACAGAATCGCCCTCATTTTTCATCAGCGTTTTCCTTCTGTTTCTATAACCCCATCAAAACCAAATATACCCAGGCTTCCCCATCCATCTTAAGAAACAAGACAAAACCACTTTCATTTAGCCTTGGCAGCATGCCCACCCCCACCTTTCTCCTTCCTGTTCCCTGTCCCCTCCCCACCGTCAAACTCTCACTCCATCTCTCCCCTCCCCTCCGGGCTTAAGCACTCTGAACTTGTCTCTGCTTTCTTTCACCAAACTCATTTCTAACATCCCTGAAGTTCTGTTTCTAGGGCTGTCTCCTTTCACCGCCCTCCCAAAGATTTCCTCATAGTCAAAATATTTGAGTCCTCTCTCTCTCTCCCTCACCTTCCACATCCAAATTGCCCTCAAATGGATTCTGTAAGTGTCCCCTTAACTCCATCCCCCCGCTACTGCCTTACCAGGAATTTTCTGGTTCCTCCATCTCCCATGCTCCATGCAAGCTCTCTTTCAATGTCCTCCCAGTCAAGGCTCAAGTGAGCTTTTGAAACCTTAAATTCATAAGCTTTAGCTTTGCATGTGAGACTGCCCTGCGTGTGTACTCCCCTGCTGACACAGTCCTGGAGATACTGAGGTCAGCAGCAACCCCCTGCTCTGTGCTCACACTCATCCTTCCTCCTGGAATAATGTTCTAATCCTCTCTCCCTCCACTTCTGAAACTGGGAAAATCCTGGGCCCCTTCAACCATCTCCAACTCTTTGACACTAACGTTATTTTATTTTATTTTACTTTATTTTGTATACTTATGCATTTATTTGTTTTATGTACTTATGCATTTATTATGCATTTATTTTATGTACTTATGCATTTATTTGTTTGTTTTGGAGATGGGTCTTGCTATGTGACTCTGGCTGGTCTCACACTCCTAGGCTCACACGATCCTCCTATCTCAGTTTCCCAAGTACTGGGCACTTCAGGCAGGGGCCACCTTGCCTGGCTTTGACATTAGCTTTAGCATTTTTCTAGTAGGATCTCTCTCCCTACCTTGAAGCAGAATTATTCCCTTCCTGACGGTGCCTCCCCACAAACGTGTCGCTCTAATTTATAACTGTCCATTTGTGAAAGCACCTGGCCTTAAGCCTTCATGCATGACCATCTGTCCCTGTGCCTCCAGGGTCCCTGGTACCCATCAAAGTGATATCTTCACTACCCCTCTACTCCTGATGCTTCTGCTCTACATTTTTTTTTCATTTCCAAAGCCATTACCTCTCTATTGTCCCTTCTACCCTTTTCTCTGACCCACGCCCAAGGAGCAGAATCCACAAGCCTTCCATGCTTCTTCCTAGATATCTTATACTCAGAAAATCTGTTTCCAAGTCCCACTCTCGAGCTTCTCTCTTTGTCCTTTATTACTGTTACTTTGTGCTGTCTCCACCTGTGAACAAGTTCATCCAACAAGCTCTGATTGCTAATCCTACATTTTTATGTAACAAACACCCATGGTCCTTGGCATGTTACATGACATCTTCCCTTGAGTTCCCTCACTGATTGCCCACTGCCCTTGTGACAGGGTACATTGACATCACTCTTCACTATTCCCACTGTCCTGCTTTTTGTTTGTGTGTTTGTTTTACAACCACCTCTCTTAAAGCTACCTCTTCCCCTCCCCAATCATTTCTCTTTGACCATCAGCCGTATGTAAACTAGTGCCCGGGTGACTGTGTAATTTATCAACCAAACCAGGACATTTTGATAGTAAACAATGGAACTTATCAATAATTCTGTCTGAACACCAGGTATAAACTGGGGTTTCCCTGGCTAGTCACTACATCTGTCCTCCCAAACTATGGCCTCATTACTGAATGTTCCCCCACCAGGAGCCAGCAGTTAAATGCATCACACTTATCTGATGTTACCAATATCATCTCCTTGTACCTACTTCATTTCAGCCATAATAATTTTCAGTAAGTTACCACTGCTTTTAGGATCAAATTCATAGTCTTCCTCCTAGAGTTTGTCCAAATTTCTCTGCCATCAAGTAAAGAAAGATTGAAGGATTTTTGTGTTTGGTTGTTTTCTGGGTTGTTTGTTTGTTTTAGGGTTTTTTGTTGTTGTTTTTGTTGTTTTGGTACCAAGGATTAAACCCAGTTGTGCTTAATCACTGAGCCACATCCCCAGCACTTTTTTATATTTTATTTAGAGACAGGGTCTCACTGGGTTGCTTTAGGACCTCACTAAGTTGCTGAAGCTGGCTTTGAACTCGTGAACCTCCTGCCTCAGTCTCCTGAGTCACTGGGATTATAGGCATGTGCCACCACATCTAGCTGTTGGAGATTTTTTGTTCTCTCTCTTTTCTTCCATCCAGCCCTCATCTGTAAGAACCACCTCCCTTCATAGTTCAAATTTACTTTTTGCTTTCTAATTTGGGGGTGAAGGTACTAAGGATTTAATCCTGGGGCACTTTACCACTAAGCCCATCCTGAGCCCTTTTTATTTTTTATTTTGACACAGGGTCTTACTAAGTTGCTGAAGTCTTCACTAAGTTGAGGAGTCTGGCCTCAAACTTGAGATTCTCCTGTCTCAGCCTCCTGAATTGCTGGGAGTGGGTGTGCATCCCTGGCTCTCTTCCTAACTAAAACCTACCTCCAAGTTCATCTTTACCAGGAATCCTACCAAGATTTTGAAGAGTCAGGAGAAAAAAAAATCCTACACAAATCCAAATATTAACCTCTCTGATTTAATTTCATTGTGTATTAATTAAGAAAAATAAAGAAAATGAGAAGTGAGGGGAGGGAATTATAGCATTTATCCATATAATCTCTTTCACATTTTAACCTGTAGGCACCTGCAGATAGAGTTCATGCCAACTGTACAATTCTAATGTCAGCATCTGGATTAAAGCATGTATAAGTTCTTTTAAAAAGAAAGATTTATTTAGATCTGAACTTTAGACTTTCAAGTCCTAGGTTTGGTGGTCCCATTGGTTTGGGCCTCTTGCAAGGATGACACATCACAGCTGGAGTGTAAGACAGCAAACTGCCTACAACTCAAGTGGGAACAGGAAAAAAAAAAAGAGGAAAGAGGAGGAGATGAAGGTCCCAAGGTCCCTCTTGAGGCCACACCTCCCTCTAGGCCCCACCTCTTAAAGGTCTACCCTACCCCCAGTAGGGATGCCCTGGGGACCAAGCCTTTGGTGTGAACTACTGTAGGACACTCCTTCCAACCACAACAGGAGCTGAGAAGGCTTCAAGGAGAAGATGTTCAAACTTCTGAGAGGTTGGGGCAGGCTGAGATTAGGGAACTGCACCTGCTATCTGGACAGTTACAGTACAATGTTGAAAGCTTTCAAATAATTTCTGCATATTTGGGGACAGCATATGTCAGTGGGCTCAGAGCTGCCCCCCCCCACCCGCGCCCCCAGATATTGGTGTCTTGTGTTCCCCACAAAAACAGTTTAACAAGTTAGTCCTGGGAGTCTGAGCAATTTTGGAGATAGGTGCCCATTCTAACCCACATGGCTGTACATTTTTCACCTTCTAACCCATGCGGCTCCCTCTTCTGGCCAACCCAGAGACAGAATGCAGAGGAAGGAAGGATCTCCCCCTCTCCTGGGAGCCTGCGGAGGAGTGTGAGAAAGACTCTGGTAGACCAACACCAAGATGTGAGATAGGCTGGTCTTCAACCCAATTATCACATTTGGTTTCATCAGCTTTGTGAGCCTCTCATTCTAATCAGAGAGTCCGAAAATGCCCACCATCATTCTCGGCAACTGCCGAGAGTGAGAACAATCGCTCCCTTTCTCCCGAGAGCCTGCAGCCCTGCCAGAGCGCAGTATCAGAAAAGTTCTGGGACCCGCCCGCCCGCCCGCCCGCTCGCTGTCAGCCCGACGCAGGGAGCCCAGCCAAGCCGAAAAGGAAGGAGACGGCGGTTCGGGTCATTAGAAAGAGTTGCCAAAAAGTGCTCAGAAAGTGAACAATTAATTTCGGCTGTCAAAACAGATACTAGAGGAGCCCAGTTAGATTTCAAGCATATTTTCTCTACCAGCAAATCCAAGGCTTTGTCGGTGATAAGAGATGGAGCAGATTCTGGGGATGTTTGTGAGACAATAATACATAGTGGTTAAGACTGCCGTGGGCTTGGGAATCAAATTGCCTGGTGCGGTTCCCAGTTTGGCCTTTTTTTTCTGGCTGTCTCCACAGGCCTTCTATTTAACGACTCACTATGAGCCTCGGTTTTCTCTTCTGTGAATTGGGGACAGTTCCAGCAGACAGGAGGAAAAGGAATCAGGATGTTGTATGTATGAAAGGCATTTAGTCTTGCAGGTAGCCAATAGATGGTTGCTGTTTTTATTATTATTGTTGGTGCTGATACTATCATGCAAAAAACTCCAGCTTCTCTTGAAACTTAGCAGGTTCTTTTTGTTTGCTCTCTCTTCCTTGGATGGCTAGTGCCTTTCCCAAATTTTAGCAAAATTTTCTGAAGATCAGTTCCTTTGGGGAACACTTGCTGGTAAGCAGTAATTTATTGACTCAGTAAAAGTGTTCCACGTGAATGTAAAACCTCAAAGTAAAGAGAATTATTCTCTGTTGTTGTTCTCCCCTGGTGAGGCTGCAGTGTAGATAACACATACATAAGTAAAATGGAATTTGTAAAGCAAGAAGCAGAGTATTTTGAAAAATTAAAAGTTTCTTATAAATCTTTAAGAAAATGCATCTGTGTCAACACAATAAAAATAATATCCCAGCCTACTGGTTTTCATCTTCTAGCCCTGGGTAGGCACTGACTTCTTAACCCTTCCACTGCCATTTGATGGATAGGAAAAACTAACTGCCACCGCTTTCAGGGGACAGAAGACAACACTCTACCTTCACCTCCCATGACATGTGCCTTCTCCTCTCATGGGGTCACAATTTTTCGGCCAAGTCAAGAAAAGCAATAATGAAAAGCACAATGTGTAATAACAATCATTATCAAAATCACCTTTGTAATTTAGAAAAAAATAGGTAATTTTTCTGGTTTGTTTAAAAACAGATAAATCACTTTCCCTTTCTCTAGTCCCACTGACATCTCCCATACTACTCAGAAGAATGTATGTCAACTCTCTTCTTAAAAATTATAGGGTCTGGTTATCCACACGCATGCCTATTGTGTCACCGACTACCACTATCTTTCCAATATCCATTTTTTCCCTTCTTCCATGGTTACAGAACCTGTTTTGCTAACAGCAATTATATGCCCAGGTAAAAGATGACATTGCCCACCTTCCTCTGTAGCCAGGTGGGTCAAGGGACTAAGTTCTAACTAGTGAGATGTAAGTGAAAGCATTAAGTGAGATTTCCAGAAAGACTTCTTCAAGGTGGTTGCTGGGGTAGGGTGCATTCTTTCAGCCACCCCCTCTTTCTCTTGGTTGCTGACGTAGATGTGATGAACAGAGCTCCAGGAGCTGTTTTGAACTATGCTGCAAACCTGAGAATAGAAACTGTGCATTAAATGATGAAAAAAAAAATCCTGATGACTGAGAAACCACTATTGCAACACTGAATAACAAACTTCATTTTGTTTTTGTTTTTTATAAGATAGAAATAAACAATTTGTCTTAAGTTACTGTCGTTTCTATTTTAAGTGGATATACCCAATCCTAATTGACATACCTGCTTATGTCTTCTCTCTTGACCCAAAGGTGAATTCTCTGCATTGGCTCATGTGAGTATCAATTTCCTGACCATTCTACCAAGGTCACAAGGCAAGATTGATTGCAATATTCTCTCCAGAACTTCAAAGATAGTTTACTAAAATACAGAGTCCAGGTGAGTCTCCTCAGCATGCTTAAAAAGATATGTTTCAAAACTTTGTTTCTCCCAAGGCTAGTTAATTTTAGGGGGGCAAAAAAATTTTTTTGTGATCACACTCTACCCATTAAAATTTGATAATCTATCTCATCAATGTGAAAGATTAACAAGGGTGAGCAGCCCACCGAAAACTCAGAGAAGTGCCCCTTTTGTATCAAGGAGATCTGCTTCCTCCTCTAGCACCTCAGTAGCATCTCTAACACTGCTTACCACATTGTGCGATGATTTTAGCAAGTCTTCTCTCTTTTGGGACCTTCCTATTTAAGTCTATGTTCTTGGTGCTGAGCACAATACCCACCAAAAGTTAGATTCAAAGCCAAAAAAAAAAAATCACAACCATTCAATGAATGAATGATGTTCTTCATTAGAGGTTCATTCGGGCAATCATTTCTACCACCTGTCAAAATGAATATAGCTTTCCAAAATCTATCCAAATATAATGCAATAATGATAATTAAAAATAGTTGAGCCCCTTCTACACACTTGATCATTTGTTAAGCTTGAAAAAACTCTGAGAGGAGTGTGTGTGTGTGTGTGTGTGTTTCTATACTATGTTGTTATCTGTGTTCCATGCCTCAGGTTACACACACTCTGAAGAGAAGCCATTTAATTTAGTGCCATGATCACTGAAAGATTCTTCTCTCCTCTCCTTCCCTCCTCTCCTTTTTTCCTGTCTTCACCCCTCCCTTCCCCTCTTCTTCTCTCTACCCACCACCATAACTCCTAGATTTGCTTCTGAATGCTTTGGTGAACATGCATTTCACCAAATCGAAGTAGTTCTTCGATGGGTAGCCTACCTCTGGGGAGCAAAATAACACATATGATTACTGGGCATACAAAGTTTCATCCATGAAAGGCTCTCAAGTGTTTACCCTGTAAGTTCAGATTTATACGTGTTTCCCATTTTCCCCTGTGTGGAATAAAAATCAAGGATTTAATAATGAACAATGTAAAACATTTTAGGTGTGGAGTAAAAGATGTATAGAAGCCAGAGCTGCATCCCGTTGCTCAACAAAGACCCCAACTTCCAACATTTAGGAATGGGAGGAGTGCTTAACTGTGGTGGCTGTTCAGAGCATGCCACAGTGGCCTCTCCAGCCACCAGGCTGGCAAGTGAACCACAGGTAACAATACACCAGCTGAGAAGTCACTTTCCAACAAATACAACAAACCTGTAGAAAACAGAAAATTGCTTTTTAATGAAACTGCTATCTGTTTATTTGGAAAAGTCATTTGTTCCTGGTCACTAGCAACTAATTCCCAACATACTTCTGTCGTCAAGTTTTAGTAAAAGATGAAACCTGGAGTGAATACATACAGTTGTGTTTAAGCCTAAACCAAACACTCTTATAAGAATAATGTTGTCCATTTGTTCTGGACAGCAATTTTTAAGTGAGTAAAGTTAGAAGTTCTTTCTGATATAGAAACCATAGAACACTGAGCCTTCTAACCCAGGGCCTTAAATAACCTTAAATTTTCTACCTTGATTTGAATGCTATTGGTGTCCAATAAGCATTAATCACTAGCAAGGGCAAAAATAATAACAGATCTCAGAAGCCAATTCTCTCCGTGGTTTTCTCAGCTTATCAGGTATTTTAGGTATAAAGCTAGAGATAAGAGAAGTTCCAAAGTAGAACCTGAACCTCCGAGACTTCTAACACTATCAAAACACAGACAGGAAAATATTCCCCCTGTAGATAACTTGAGTGGTTTCAAAGGAGAGGAGTGAAAACATTTGGCAGTCCAAGGGCCTTTTTCTCCAACACACTGGGCCCATCATTTCCCCAGAACTTTCAAATGAACTCAAACAAAAGTAGAGACTGGATTAAACTGTGAGTGAATCTGTGAGCTAGAAAGGAAAGGGACAAAGGGCAGAAGGGAGGTAAAGGGAGCAGCTTCCAGGAGCCCAGGAAATCTTGAGCTTCCTTTTTCTTGAGGTTTTTTTTTTAATGTAAATTTTTTATTTATATTTGACAGCAGAATGCATTACAATCCTTATTACATATATAGAGCACAATTTTTCATATCTCTGGTTGTATACATAGTATATTTACACTAATTCGTGTCTTCATGCCTGTACTTTGGATAATAATGTCCATCACATTCTACCATCATTAATTACCCCATGCCCCCTCCCTTCCCCTCCCACCCCTCTGCCCTATCTAGAGTTCGTCTATTCCTCCCGTGCTCCTGCTCCCTATCCCACTATGAATAAGCTTCCTTATATCAAAGAAAATATTCAGCATTTGGTTTTTTGGGATTGGCTAACTTCACTTAGCATTATCTTCTCTAACTCCATCCATTTGCCTGCAAATGCCATGATCTTATTCTCTTTTATTGCTAAGTAATATTCCATTGTGTATATATGCCACATTTTTTTTTATCCATTCATCTATTGAAGAGCATCTAGGTTGGTTCCACAGTTTAGCTATTGTGAATTGTGCTGCTATAAACATTGATGTGGCTGTGTCCCTGTGGTATGCTGTTTTTAAGTACTTTGGGTATAGACCAAGGAGAGGAACAGCTGGGTCAAATGGTGGTTTCATTTTCAATTTTCCAAGAAATCTCCACACTGCTTTCCATATTGGCTGTACCAATTTGCAGTCCCACCAGCAGTGTATGAGTGTACCTTTTTTCCCACATCCTCGCCACATCCTTATTGTTGTTTGTCTTCATAATAGCTGTCATTCTGACTGGAGCGAGATGAGATCTTAGAGTGTTTTGATTTGCATTTCTCTAATTGCTAGTGATAATGAACATTTTTTTCATGTATTTGTTGATTGATTGTACATCTTCTGAGAAGTGTCTCTTCGAGTCCTTGGCCCATTTATTGATTGGCTTATTTGTTTTTTTTTTTTTGGTGTTTCACTTTTTGAGTTTTTATTAGTGCACTATCTGATGTGTGAGGGGTAAAGATTGCTCCCAAGATGTAGGCTCTCTAAAACATGCATTGGAAAAAAGATACCCTTTTCAACAAATGGTGCTGGGAAAACTGGAAATCCATATGGAACAAAATGAAATTAAACCCCTATCTCTCACCATGCACAAAAGTCAACTCAAAATGGATCAAGGACTTAGGAATACAACCAGAGACCCTGCATCTAATAGAAGAAAAAGTAGGCCCTAATCTCCATCATGTGGGATTAGGCCCCAACTTCCTTAATAAGACTCTTGTGGCATAAGAATTAAAATCAAGAATCAATAAATGGGATAGATTCAAACTAAAAAGCTTCTTTTCCTTGAGTTATACATGTAAAGTTTCCCAGAGCCTTGAACAGTACCTGCCAGATAACAATAACTCACTGAATAGCTGCCTAATGACGGAGCAGATGAGAATGCTCTGGATCCTACCAGATGAAATCCCATCTCCTCCCAAGCAAGTTTCTGAACTTCTCTAAACCTCAGTTTCTTATCTGTGAAGCAGGGTAATGACAACTTGAGTTGTAAAGGTTGCCTTATAAAATTATGTAGTAATATTCCTGGAATTCCTCTCAAACATAGAAAACATGTTTCCATTAGCACAACTTTAGTATTGGGACCATAGAACCAGATAAGGAGTAAGGATGTACAGTTCTCATTAGATGTCATTTTAACATCTGCAAAAAGTTATACTTCTCCAGACAGGAAAAAATCAGGGGGAAAAAATACAGAATTCTGATTACCAAAGTTTAGTGATAAAGTTGAAAGAGGCTAGAATTATTAGAAGAATTACATAAGGGTGGACTAATCCAACACAGCAGCAGTAAAGCAATTTTAAAGTCAAAGGCAAAAACAAAGAAAAGTCCCAAGAGAGTTTGAAGAATGTAAAATCCAATTAATCCATGAGGAAAATTAGCTACCATCTTCAAAGGAAGTATGGGATTCAATTTACTCAGATCAGGAGGAAAAAAAATAGTTAAATGGCCTATCTAGAACCCAGAAGAGGTCTATGCATAAAAGCTATGAATTTTGGATTTATTTTATTACAATGGCTCTTTAAAAGGGACTTGATGTGTTAGCCAGCGTCTCAGGGAAAATCCATCTCCTTTCTTGACCAAAATACAGATAGATTTGCAGCCACTGTTTGCTGAAATGGTCATTCTATCTTGCTTGTGACACTCAAATTTTTCAGTAGAAGGTTAATGTTTTTGACTCAAAGAAATTTTAGAATGGAGTACAGAGATTAATTAAATCAAATCTGGATTATTAATGTGTTCATAATATGTTCAAAAATAGCTTTTGAAATCATTGGGACAATCTGTGAATATCTGGTACTTAAGATGTTTGTAAGTTATAAGAAAATGTAGGGGCTGGGGTGGTAGCTTAGTGGTAGAACGCCTGCCTAGCATGTGTGAGGTACTCGGTTCAATTCTCAGCACTGCATATAAATAAATAAGAATAAAGGTCCATTGACAACTAAAATATATATATATATTTAAAAAAAGAAAATGTAGTTTATTAAGGTATCTAACAAGTTAACCTCTGATATGAATTTAAATAGGCAATTAATTTTAGATTCCTGACACTAATTCAAAAGGTACAAAGGGCATTGGAATGTTTAATAGAACTTAAGAATCATTACTTTGAGAAATTTAATTCATTAGATTTACATGGAGTGATTTAAGTATATGGAAAGGTTTTTTTTCTGTAAAGAGAGACCTGAAGAGCTTTAAAAGAATAAAATGAGAAAAATAATTAATGTACAATATTTAAAGAAACTTTTTAACTAAGTTTGTAGCTAAAATTGCTTGATTCAGGGAGGTTGATCCATTCGGCTTTGAGTTAAAGAGACATTAGTTAATGGTTCCCTTGAAAGTGACTGTTGAAATTGCTAGATTTATATGTAAACTAGGATTTATTAACTTTTTCATTCATGTATTTATTGTCTACTATGTGTTGGGCACAATTCTGGGTGCTAAGAATATAGCAATGAACAAATGAAGAGCAAAATTTATCTTGAGAGGGCATACATACATTAAACTTCAGAGCTTTAAAAGAAAACACAAGGGGCTGGGGTTGTAGCTACTGGTTGAGCACTTGCCTCGAATGAGTGAGGCACTAGGTTTGATCCTTAGCACCACATTAAAAAGAATAAATAAATAAAATAAAGATATTGTGTCCAAATCCAACTAAAAAATATTTTTTTTAAAATAAGCTATTGAATGTTTTGCTTTCATATACTGGATTCTAATATTAAAACAAATTGGCCATAAGTAATGTCTTCAATGCACAAAATTTCTCCTAAGGGACACCAAAAAGTTCACCTTGACAAACATCTCCATTCATCCTTGTATAAGTGCCTAATTCACATACAACTCTCAAAAAGTTGTTTGGCTTGAGTGTTGAATCATCTCCTGTTCTGTTTGGATGTTTTTATATCACTTAGAAGAAATACAAATTCATCAAGATTTTATTATTAAAATGCAAATGTCTCCAAGGCTGAGGGCAGAGAAATAGTTACATATTCAGATAATTCAATCAGATTGTTTCTCCTGAATTAAGAAATAAATGTTCTAACTTTGGAGATGGAAGTATCCATGCAGAAAAAGAAAAATTTCAGGTGGGAGGGAAGGGATTAAGGTGAAGGGCTGGGAGTCCTCAGGGCAGTCAGGAGATTGGGGGACTTGGGTCCCCAGAGTAGAAAAAGTGGTAGAAAAATGCAAAGAATTCTCAACTATTTCAAAAACACCCTCCATAAAGGAGAGAGGAAAGAGCTTCTTTTTGCTTTCCTAGGTAACTGTTTCTTAAACCTGAAATTCAAAATTGCTTCGTTTTTAAAAAAAAGAAAAAAAATCCCATTTGAGCAACTTTTGCAAAATGACCTGGAAACTCAACTAAGAACTGTTTCTCTGGGACAATGTTTCTCAGTTCTAAAAAGACAATTTTCAACCAACCTTTTGAAACATATCCTGTTTGTAAATTAAACATTATTTTGATAACCATGGGACACCCAAGGCAGTTCCTACAAAGTGTAGAGAAACTGCCAAAGCCTAAAAACCAAAAGCTAAGAACTCATGGAGTTGTGCAACCCACACCCACTTTCCAACTACCCATCATTTTATTTTATTTTATTTATTCATTTGTTTGTACCACAGATTGAACTCTGGGGCATTCAACCACTGAGTCTCATCCCCAGCACTTTCTTTATATTTTATTTAGAGATAGGTCTTGCTGAGTTGCTTAGGGCCTTGCTAACTTGCTTAGGGCCTCGCTAAGTTGCTGAGTTTGGCTTTGAACTCACAAATCTCCTACCTTAGGCCCCAAGCCACTGGGATTTTTTTTTTTTAATGCAGGAATTGAACTCAGGGCACCCTACCACTGAGCTTCATCCCTGATCCCTCCAGCTGCCCCTTATCACAGCAGTAACAATTCGAAGGCTGCAGGCAATGTCAGTGGCCCCTGTGGCAGTTCCCCCTTCATCCACCAGTGGTTTATTCCTGGAAATTGTGAATAACAGCAAATTGCTCATGCTGGCACCTAGGATCCAATCAGCAAATAAATGACCTGGGACAAAATTGTGTAGACATTAAATCCTGAGGCTATAGAACTGAGTTTGAATGAGAACTACCACTGCCTGGCTAGATGATCACCAGTAGGTTACTTAAGTTTTCTGCACCTCAGTTTTCTCAACAGTGAAATGGAGTTAAATGAGATAATACATGTACATAACACTCTGCCTGACATGTGGTGAGTTCTCAGACTTGGGCTAGTACAAACATTCCCCAATTTACAGCAAGTACAAACAGAAAAACACCTTCTATCTTCTGCTTGCAGTATGACATACACATAAAGAGTAATCAGTAATTAAAGAAACTTAAGAAGGATGGGGGTGGTATTGCTTATACCTCAAAAGCAGGATGCCCTGGGTTCAAAAAGATACCAGGAAATAATCCAATGCCTATTTGGATTCTCTCGAGATGCTGGAATGAAGCATCGGTTTATGAACATGGTCTAATGAATGACCAGGATTTGGCTTTCACCTGGTGAAGGAACACTTTATTTTCTAAAAATCATTACAGCTGGGCATGGTGGTAAACACCTTTAATCCCAGCAGCACCGGAGACTGAGGCAGAAGGATCACAAGTTCAAAAGCCAGCCTCAGCAACTTAGCAGCTTACCTAGACCGTGTCTCAAAATGAAAAGCTGGGAATGTGACTCAATAGTGAAGCACCCCTGATTTCAATCCCCAGTACCAAAAATAAAAGTAAACAGAGTCATTGCAAAGTTAAGAAGGTAAAGTATAATGATCCAAATTATGAATTTTAAAACAATCAGAGCTTTTTCAAATGTTCAGTCCCCACACTGGAACAAAACACTATGGACAATAATTTCTTGAGAAAATGACTTCTGTAAACAGATGCATATAAACCAGGCTGAGTTATTAAGGGGGAAATGAGTTTAATAATATAGTATTAATCAGATTGTATATCATCCAGGAAAGGTGTACTATAAAAATGTTTTGAATATTAATTGACCTCTGGTAACTTTAGTGTTGTAAATATTTGTATTATAGTGAGGTAGACAGTTTAAAAGAAAACTCTCCATTAGACAGACTTAAAATTTTGTAATAATATTTAAGAAAATGATAACTTTATGAAAGAATGAAATATCTGATTAATGCTTAACTTTGTACAACTCGAATATAAACTTTAAAAATATTAGAAATTATAACATTTGAGTGCATATAACGTTTTGTACATTAAGATGAATTGCATGCTGTCCATTTCCTCTTTGCACTTTCAGTCACCTTAAATAAACAAATATATACAGCCTTATCAGAACAACAGTGCATCCAAAGCAAATGTGCATTTTAAATTATTTCTCCTGGCCAAGTCCTTTTTTTATTTTCTTAGCGTTTTATATTAGCATTTATTATCATTCTCACCCATTCTTGGACAGTTTGTAGTTCTCTGAACCAAATAAGCAACAGGTTTAAATGGGGAGAGAGCAAACCACTTAGGATAACCCCAAACGTTCTTTAATAGTTGGTACAAGTTCCCCCATTTAAACCATTTCATGGTCAAAGATGAGGAGCTCACTCTTCAAAGGGCCTTCTCAGGGGCAGTATTTGAAAATAGTACTGGGCAGGCTGGGGGGAAGTTCACGGTTTTGACTACCTGGGAATGGGTATTTCAGTTTCTCTGTGTGCTCTCTCCTGCTTCCTTCCGGAAGATGAATTCCACCCCTGCCTCCCTCCTTTACAGCCTGTTCCCCAATCTCCCACCCCAAGCTCAATGTAACACTTGGCTCTTTTCACAGTTTCTCATTACTAAGTTTTAAAAACATTGCCTAACTGGTAATTACAATCTAAAACAATTCTTTTGGGGGAGCCCTGGGCGATTGCTGGCTGGTAATCTTTTAGGAATGTCAGAGAGAGGGGAGGGAACATAGATGTTAAGAAACTTCAGAGACAGGGGGTCTCGTCCCCTTTCATCCTTTCCTTCCCTGCTCCAGGCCTGGCCCTTTATCCCATCCTCCTGTGGGGCCAACCATCTCCCCTCCCCATGTAGCCCTTGTACTTCTTGGGTTATTTCCCCCTCCTCTGTGCTTCTTACATTAATAATACAGTTCTCCACCCCTACCTACTTTTTTTTTTTAATTAGGAAATCACCTTCCCCTTAGAAGGAAATGTTTGAATTTCGGTAAATTCTGTTTTAAAGAAATCAATTAGAAACAGACATCACCAAGAGCTTTTGGGTGGGCTACCTCCAGCCTGGGCTAATGGACCTTGGTGTCAGCCCTGTCAGAGGAAGGCCTTGTGGTTTCTCATTATCCTTCAGGGGGTTCCATATGGACTAATTCTTGTCATTCCATCCATACCAGCTCCCTTTTCCCCCCACCAGAAAAAGCAACAGTAAAGACATCCAGTGACCTGAGCCCTCAGGAGTGAGATGGAGGTACCCAATGCCCAGTGCTGGAAGAGGCCAGGGCAGAACTGGTAAATTCATGGGAATATACAAGGGAGTGAAGAAGTCGCTTGGGTCAACCACTCTCAAAGCTCCACTCAAGGCAGAACCCTTTCTGACTTTCTTATTCCATTTGCCAATTCCCTAAAACCTTCTGTTTGGGAGGTCACAAGGCATGGGCTGTGACATGGCTGGAAAGACCCCCACCTTCTTTACAAAAGTAGAAACAACCAAACCAAGATATGTTCAAAGGTGGGTGATTCTTCCTTCCAGTTTCCCTTTTTAAACTATTATTCTTTTCAATCCATGGAGCAATTGAGAAATGGGTATGCATCTCCCCTCCCCCTACCTCCTATCAAAACCTGGGAGAAACACAAGGAAATCCAAAGCCACAATAATAAAGAGAAACAACAACAATAACACAAATAAACTCCTTGGCTTGTTTTTCCAGGGTGGCCAGGCAAGGTGTGAAAATCCATATCTCCCTCTGGGCTGGCAGGTGGAAGTTTCTGGGAAAGCTGTGCTCCCTCCCTTCTCTCTTGCACCCGCTCTCGCTCTCGCGTCCAGGCTGTCCCCCACCCCACCCAGCAGCCTCCTCCAAGGCCAGCTTCCTCCTCCTGCTCTCTGCAGTCAGGCCTCCCCTGCGTCCCGGGCCAAGGCGGCAGGAAAGGCACCGCTACCTGCAGCCGCACGACTCCACTACCATGTCCTCATACTGCTTGTAGACCACATTATTGCCCGCGTCGATGTACAGAATGCTGATGGGAGTCAATTTGGTGGGCACGCAGCAGCTGGGTGGGGTGGAGCCGGGATCCATGGAGTTCATCAGAGTCTGGATGATGGCGTGGTTGGTGGGCTCCAGGTGCGAGCGCAGCGGGAAGTCGCACACGCCCTCGCAATGATAAGCCTCGTACTCTAGGGGCGCGATAATCCAGTCGTCCCAGCCCAGCTCCTTGAAGTTCACGTGCAAGGGCTTCTTACTGCAGCGTAGCCTCGACTTCTTGCCGTGCCGTTTGCCGTGACGGCTGGCGAAGGCCGTGCGCCGCCGCCGCCGACCGGGCGAGGGCAGCCAAGGCCCGGCGTCCGGGGCGCCCGACGGCGGTGGCCACGAGCCCTCGGCGCCCGCGCCGGGACCCGCAGCCTCAGCGGAGCCCAGCTGTTCGCGCATCTCAGCGAACAGGTTCTTGCGCTGGGATCTGGTGAACACCACGAGCAGGGCGCGCTCCTGTGGGGACCGCACCCTCCGGCCGAAGCCCAGACTCCGCAGGTCCGGGGGCGGCGGTTGCTGGGGTCCCCGAGGGCGCGACTCCACCTCCCCGATGTCTGGCTCGCCCCACGCGGCCCGCAGCTCCAAGCACAGCTGCTTCCAAGGCTGGTGGCGCAGGCCCTGCCACACGTCGAAGACCTCCCAGCCGGCCGGGGGCGCCCCCTGCGGGTCTAGGGTCCTCGAGTCCAACAGCAGGGGCGACAGGCAAGGGAAGAGCTGCAAGTGGAGTGGCCCTGAGGGAGGCCCCCAGGGCGCTGCGGGCGCCTGGCGATAGAGCCGCAGCTCTGCGCCCACCAGCTCTTCTTTGTCTGAGAGCGTGGACACATCAAACAAATACTTCTGTCTCCGGAGAGGAGTGTGCGAGAGATCGTCTGCGAGATAAAAAATAATTACAGTCAGTTTCACTTAAGGGGGAGATCAGCCCGGTGCTCCCTGGCCGTCCCCAGGAGGAAGAAGGCGGGGAGAGGGCAGTCCAGCTAAACTGACCCGGGCGGCTCCCCGGTTTCCCGCCCCAACCGTGCACGGCATGGGAAGGGGACACACCAGGACTAGCCCCCTCCTCCTAGTCAGCTTTGAGCTCCCAGGGCAGAAGTCAGTGGCTACTGGCAATCTGGCTGAGGCAGCGGCCTCCCAGGTTTTCTCCCCAAGAGGCTGCGTAACCACTAATGTGCCCTTTGTGGTCGCAAGTCTGGGCTGTGCTTCCTCCCCAGTCCTCCTCTCCCACCGCTGTTCTCCTTGTCATTCATATCTCAAATGTCACCTCCTCCTAGAAGCCATCCCAGACCACCTTAATCTAAAGTAGTTTCTTTTGGTCACTATCCCAGGGCTTGGTTTATTACCTTACGTTTAGCATTATGTAAAATTACCCAGTTTATATTTATTTCTTTGTCTTTCCCAATACCCCTCCTCATTTGGCCAGGCCAAAGGGGTTGCAACCCTCACTTGCATCTTGCTCCACACATCACCTGGACCCCTGGATGACCTAGAGTACACGCTGGTCAGTAGTGTGAAACTTTACAGGGAAAGGTTCTCAAACTGGTTGCTCAATTAGAATCTTCTGGAGAATTTTAAAAGTACCAGTGCTCCACCTTGCTCCAGCTAATTGAACCCCTTATCTAAAGATAGGTCCTGGGAGTGTGGTTCTTGAATGTTTGTTGACAGCTTTTCTTTTCTTTTTAATTTCCAAGGTGATTTAAAGATGCAATCCTAACTGCAGATGCCCCCCCCTCCCCAAGTTCAGGGTCACGTTGCTGCCATCGGGCAGTTTTGCTGAGGCATTTAGGCCCAAAACATTGCAGACAGAGGAAGAGCTGCTTTCTTCTCTTTCTTTCATTTCTTCCTTCCTTCCTTACCAACAAATAAAAGTAGTGAGGCTTTCAAAAATATGGCTGGGGTGGGAGGGAGTAAACCAACATGCACACTAGATATTCATTGAGAAGTACCTTCAGTCAATGAGAAATAGATATACATGGAAGAAGAAAACCTTAACCATGTACAATTACACATACACACACACACACACACACACACACACACACACACACAGAGTGATATCCCCCCCTTCCTTTCCTTACACCCAATATGAATTTTCCTTGGTTTGCAGCTAGACCTGAAGACAATTTGTTGTTGTTATTGTTGTTACAAGTGAGAAAAAGAAATTTGGGACATATAGAGGGCAGCAGGCTTTAAAAATCCAAGGTAAATTTTTCTGAACCAAGACAAAATTGGACTCCTTTTTGACACATTTGTGCATGAAGCCAACCCACTTCAATGTGCAAAGCGGAAAGCTAACCAGATTTTCCTGGGCTGCCTTCCCATAAAATATTTACAACCCAGCAAATACAAAAATCCCCAAAGCCCCTAGCTTTCCCCAGAAGCTAGTAAAGTTTGGGTTGATTTCAATAGTAAAAGTGTCACTGGGTCCTGATCCGACCCTCACTGCCTGTCCAGATGTAGCCCAGGGCCATGGGCTCTGGAGCCTCAGCCACACCCAGTCAGCACTCTGGGCTGACTGCAGGACCCGATGCCCCTCTCTAACACACATGCCCTGACCTGAGACAGAGCTGCGGGAAGGGTAAGAGAGGTGAAAAGGGAAAAGCTGCTAGAGGCAGTTGATTTATGGAAGCCAAGACCTTCAAACCAGCCAGGGTCACATTAACATCAGGGGGAATTCAGCATACTTTCTTCTTAAGAGAAACCTGTGACTGACTATGCTTAGCCATTGCCCAGATTTCTGGATCTATTGCCATAGACTTCACTTCCATACCTCCCCCCTAAACCCACCAGTGAGGGCTGTGATGACAGGGACAACCCTCAGGCATTTGCTGTACAAGTTAAATGTTGTGAGGACTGGCATGATTCTAATTGTTACTTTATTAACTTCAGTTTTATAAGGTATTATGTTGTATAAGGTATTTGTATGGTTCTCATACTACAGATGGGAAAACCAAGTCTTTAAGAAATTAATTATCCAAAGTCAGGATATGGTGATGCTGAGATCCATTTTTCAGTCTATTTAGTTCCAGAGTTGGAATTTTTAGTCCCTAAGCCCCAGTGCCTCATCACTGTAGTCCAGGTATTGGAATCTAGAGGCAGCCAATAGTGGCCAGAGTTTTAGGGAAGGAGAACACAATCCAAACGATATTTGCATTACATGATAGGAACAAACCTGACCTCCCTTAGGAAGTCATTTCCATCTCTGTTTACAAAACTCTTGAGATAGTCTGTCACCAACTGGAGAGCATTGGTCAGAGATAATTTCTCTCCCGTGCAACATGGACAGATCAGCTTGCTTTTATTATCATTTTTTAAAAAGTGTGGGCTGATAAATGGTTAGTGCGTGGTCGAATCAAAACTGAGGCAAGCATCTGTAGCAAAAGGCACTTACTGATTCTACCACCTTGGGATTTCTAATAATCTTTCTAGCAAGACCAGCCCACATTTACCCTTTCAAAGACACTGAGAGGAATGCAAATGGAGCCTTCCACTTCCATCCTGTTCCTGACTCTTCCCATTCCAGTAGCATCCCACACTTCCAGGGACCTCACCTACATGCATGTGGACCCTTAGCCCACAGATCTCTGCATCCCAGCTCAACAGACACACATACACAACAGTGGTATGGTTCTCTCTTGGGAGGATAGACCTGCTAAAGAAGCCCTCCAGGTATTGGAAGTGGTCTCAGGGATATTTGTGCAAGCATTTTGTAGCCCAAGTATCTAGAGATTGGTCTAGAATATTGGCTTTCAAAGCTGCTAATCCTGCAATGGTCCCTACATCTACAACACAATCACAGAGAAACATTAGAAATGCTAATTATCTCAGGCCCCAGAGGTTTGAGGTACATTTCTAATGAGCCCCAAGGTGGTGCTGATTCTGCAGGTCCAGGGAATCCCACTTTGAGAGCCACTAGTGTGGGAGGGTATGTCTCCTAGGCTTCTTAGATTCCCTGCTCTATAGGACACCACATAGGGAGGGGTATCATTGAAGGAAGGGAAAAAAACAAGGTCCTCTAAAGCACTGAGCCAAAAGCAGGGTCTTAAGCTGGTATCACTAGACCTAGTCACTATCTCTCTCAGCTCTTTCCTGGACCCCACAGCCACCTTCATATTTTTAAAATCCTTTCAATCATATCATCTCTCACTAGGTCTCTAGAACCTCTAACCCCTAAACAGAGGGTCCCTGAAGGTGGCTGCTCTACACAGATCCCCTACAGACCACATTCCCCACCTGCCTGAACCTGCTCTGGAGCCATGCATCACAGAAATAGTCCAGAGGAGGCCTTGCCCTGGGGAGTGTATGCATCACCATGCTCTGTAACCTGTAGACACTTTACCTGCAGACCCGGCTTCACAAGGCTGGCCCAGGTACCATGGGTCACCTGTGTGCAGAAACCTGGCCCTTCCCACTGCCTTGCAAAAACTACCTCTCCCACTAAGTCCTATGTAAATGAGGAGTAATGTCATAAAATAACTCCCTTCCCTTAACTAGACTGCACTTTCCTTTTCAAACTCTGTGGCACTTACATCCTGGAAATGAATCCTAAGCTTTGGGCCTTTAAATTGAAAATGATCAGTAGTACATCCTGGGAGTTTTGTATTTTGCTTTTAATTCGAATTGTTACAACAAAGCTCATACCCTCAGTTAACTCAGTGTTTGTTGAGTATTAGACATAGTGACCTTTCAAGTTATAGTTGCTGGATTTATGTATCCTCTCTCCCTGGGAGGTGAGTAGAGACAGGAGGAAGAGAGAAAGAAAAGAAGGAAGAAACAAATCACTGGCATATTTGAATAAAATCCTTCATAACATGGAAAGCAAGTTAGTAAAAGGCTGAGAGCTCCCCACAGATACAGTTCTGGTGTGCATTTAATTTAAAAAAATAATAATTAAATAAACAAAATAGGAGAGAGAGTTTGTTCAGAGGGTACAATGTTTCCAATAGGCAAAATGAATGTAAGTTAAAAATACAAAATTTGGCAGGGCATGGTGGCACAGGTTGTAATCCCAGTAACCCTGGGAGGCTGAGACAGGATGATCATAGCAAGTTCAAGGCCAGCCTCAGCAGGTCTTGCCCTAAACAACTTACAGAGACCTTGTCCCAAAATAAAAATAAATAAAAGGGTGGGGATGTAGTTCAGTGGTAAATCTCCCGTGAGTTCAATCCCCAGTACCAAAAAGAAGGAGGGGGGGTGGTTATAAAGGATTAAAGAAGAAAACATGTGAGGGAACAAAAAAGGAACTAATTACCTACAAGGTAGATACCAATGTGCCCATGTTAACTGAAGAAATTGGCTTAGAAAGGTTAGAGCACCTGTCCATGGTCACAGCATGTGGCTGGAGGAAGCTAGAGAAGCAAACATCAGAGTAGAAAGGAAGATACCCAGAAACCCAGCCCCAGGGCAGCCGGAAGGAGACTGCACAGCACTGCTGAGGTGGCCCCGCCCAAGTGCCTACTGTAGAAGACTGCTCCCTGAGCCAGTCAGTAGTGGGTTTCCAAAAACCTGAAACTTCCTTTGGTTGGAGACTTGGGGACACAAGGGCAGGCACTGCATTTCCCCCAAGACATCAGTGGGATATGTACGCAGCTACTGACCAGATGGCTGGACAGACCCAGCAGACCTAATCAGCCACACAGTCACACCTCCCACCCACATACCCTGAGGCATAAACCCTGTGACTAGGCAACAGCTCAGCCTGAGAAAGCCCAGAACACTCCGGGCTTTCCCACCCGACACACCTAAACTGGGATGGGGGGTTGAGAATAATCACTCATCTTTGCAAAGGAAACCTCAGAGGTCTTAGCTGCTAAGCCTTTCCCCACTCCCTCATTTTAGAGACAGCAGCATCACTGAGCATCATAATAGACACATGCTGGGAGCTTTTTAGGGCATTTTTTACTGAGTCCTTCTTGCAAGCATCAGAGATAGTTCTTGTTTTTAATATATATATTATATATATTTTAATATATCATCAGATTTATTTATATGCAATGCTAACAATCAAACCCAGAGCCTTACACATACTAGGCAAGCACTCTACCACTGAGATACAACCCCAGCCCCTAGAGATCAATCTTACCATTATACTCATTTGTAGATGAGGAAACTGAAGCTCTTAGAGGTATCTCAACCCACCCATTGTCCCCCAACTAGTAAGGGACACTTAGGGGAAGTGCTGAAGTTCCCAATTTCAAACCTGGAACCCCAGTCCTGAGGTCACATCTTTTTACATGGGTCCTGATTGGGCAGTAGAACAGAAGAAAGGGGAAACAGGATGTGTTCATCCTAGATGTAATCAACACTGGGTGGGCTGGGTTTCCCTAGCCTTCTCCCTTTTCTTTAGCAGAAGGAAGACTTTCAAGCTCAGAATTCATGGCCAGGTTTGGAGTCATTTCTCCCCTAGGTATCTCAACTTCAGCACTGCCCTGAGATATTATCAGGTTGGAAAACAAGCCAATGTATGAGATGAGTGAAAATGAACCACCAGTCCCTACCCCTGGAAAGTCAAGACCTCTCAGAGTACTCGGTGCTTCAACTATTTACTGTACACCTGGGATACCATTATTTCCTAGGTATCCCATGAGGATGGACATAGTCCTGAGTCAGGCCCTATTAAGATCTCAGCCTTGTGAAATAATGGCCATTTCCTAAGCATCCTCACCAAATTGGAGAATTTGGGAGCAATCCATACAGTTCACCCTTTCCAGAGTGTTCTTGCTTGACCCAGTACTCTTGCTTGACTTACTAGCCTACTAATTGTAATAGCAAATACCCATATAGCACTATGTGCTGGGCATGATCTAAATTCTTTTAATCTTCAAAATCACCTATAATCTGGCCATGGCACACAGAATATACCAACTGAAATTTCATGCCATACACCATAAAATTGTACAATTGTTGTGTCAATTAAAGTAAAAAAATATTTTTCAAAAACTTGCCTCTGGAAAAAAACGTATTACTATAAACAAAAACATAGGAATCTAAAGAGTAAACTAGCCCAAGATAGTAAGTGGTAGAGCTGGCAGCTTAGCTCCAGTATCTGCCTCTGCTCTCCGTGTCCCAGCCCTTGATGTCTGTGCCTCAGTGTTTTAGCTCTTACATACTTCCCATGCCTGGAAGAAGGAAGGGCTTCTCCCCTGGTCTGCAGAATCACTCATTTCCTAATCAGCAGAATTGAAGAAATTTCACAATAAGACTTTTGAAAAAGAACTTAGAAGGAAAGAATTTTCTCATTTAGAAAATGGTAATTATAATTACAGCTCACGGGGCCACTGGGCAGGGCAAAGGAGATAAGTGTGAGTAATTTCTGGAGAAGTTATACACGTGTTAGTTACTACTGACAATGTGAAATGAGCATAGGAATTGACTAAGTGACAAAAATTTCAATCCTGATCTGTGACCTAGTGACTTGGTGACATTGGTTAGCTAGGTTACATAATCTATCCTAGACTCATATGTCTCCTCTGTAAAGTGGGAGAACCACTGCTCCCTTGCAGGATCATTGAAAAAGTCAGAGTCAAGGCACCCAGGGGTCACAGTTCATGGAACACCCCCAGAAATGCAGCCAAAATTACTATAACTACCCAACATCGTGGTAGGAAGAGGTGGAGCTGTCCTTTTCTTGGTCTCCTTTAGGAGATGTGATTCAGTTCTCTCCACAAGATATCCAGAAGTGAATGGATGTAAGGCACTGCTGGGCATCATGGACAAAGAAGGCAGCAGGTGCTTCCTGTTCCTGCTCTTCCTGCTCAGGGGAGGTCCAGTGAAGGTCAAGGCTCATCTGGATTGCAGCCTTGCTCCTATTATACTGATTCTTCTTAATCCTGTCAGGACATTTCTGACACCGCTGTCCCTTCCACAATGCCAGGTGACCAAGGACCTCTACCCTATCTCATTAAGGATTGGGTCTTTCTGCAAGTTTTCTCCTGGGGTGTGGGGAACAAGGCTGGCCCATGTACTAACTCATAAGACTAGAGGGCAGGGGCAGGGGCAGCCCCGGGTGGCCCTGGACTTCCTCTCTCTTCTCTTGGCAACTTTTCTGGTGCCTGGTCTACAGTCTTTCCTGGGTAGGGAAAGGATGTTCCTCATCCTCACTTGACAAAGGCCACTGACATGTTGGGGCAGCACGTGTAGAAATGAATGACCCTTTGGCTGCAGCACGCTGTGGTGAGATTGGAACCTGCTGCTTGTCAGCTAGGGAGATTGTCTTGGTGGGTCTGTACTCCTTCACCGCCACACACTCACTGGCCCAGCTTTTCTCCAGGTCTCGGGCTTTCTCGGTGCCTTCCCCAAATACTTGGCCTGCATTCCATTCCTCAGCTTCTTCTGTCTTTCCAAAGACCAGAAAGGCTCAAGGCGTGTCCTCTTCCACTGAATTTCTGCTTTTCCCATCTTCTAGCCCTGGCTTGGTAGATCTGCACCCTACACACCATGAGCCTGGGCTTTGTAGACCCCGTGGGCTAAGCGGTTCTGGTAGTCTGGGTCCCATGGAGAAATTCCATCAAGGTAGGATCATCTTGAGGCAAACATGTGAAACTTGGGTGGAAAGAAGGGAAAGAGCACCTTGGCTCCCAAACAAAAGAAAACACAACTGCACGCGTTCGCTGCGGAGCCCTAGCAAGCTTTCCAAGGAGGCAACTCCAACTCCACTGGCAAGCTTTCCAAGGAGGCAACTCCAACCCCACTGATTTTTGGCGGACGTCAAGGGCCAGGGACAGACCTTTTCCCTGAGCACAGAATACAACCAGCACCTTTTGTCGCTAGTTCTATGAACTTTGCCGGTGAAAATTTTCTGGGCTCTCGCTCTCTTGGTGGGCGGTGGCGGAAGAACCAGAGAAGAAGAGCCAAGATCGAAGACACTGCCCCAGGCATCTGTCGTCTCATCGCGGTCAAACCCTGGGCTCTGGACTATTGCGGCTCAAATATTCGTTTGATAACACAGCAAATCAAAATCAATCAGAAGCTCGTCCCCCAACCCTCCCTCACACCTTGCTGCCTCATGCAAGCAGCCTGCTCCGTCCAGGAGTTTCCGCAGGTCGCCGCCCCTGGATAAGGTGCTGGGCCCGATCAAGGTGATTTGCTAGGGTGAACTTCCTTGAAGGGTCCACAAGTAGCCAAGGGGAGCAACACCGGCACTGTAAGAATGGCTCTGGGGGCGGAGGTTTTCTCAGTCCAATAGCCGCCTTCGGAGCTGGAACACGACCCGGTCGCTTGGTTTGCAGACTTCAGATAAAAAGTAAAAGATGCCCTCCCCAACCAGCACCGAGGTTGCAGATAGAGGGAGGGGTTCACCCTGGCATGCAGTCGTGGGCAGACTGTCGGGCTTTCAGCGCTTTGTGGTTCTGCGCAGGAGAAACTGCAGTGATGTGTTCTTTAAGGTGCTGAACTGGGTCCAGACTCAGAAGAAAAGAATCGTGGCAAGCCCGCGTGAGAGGTGGATCTTGGTCTGACTTCCGAAACAACGAAACAAAGTGGCAAAATGAGATTCTTGCTGTTAACTGTAGGCGGGAGCCTCGAATTTTTTTTCAATTTCTCTCCCGAAGGAGCTTCCAAGCGGAAGTCGGGAAGGGTCTCTTTGCCTGGAAGGGGCTCTTTGCCTGGAAGCCAGGTTTGCAACGCAGGCGCACCGATTTCCCTAGTCTCCTATGCTGTTTTGGGATGACCCCACCCCACCCCGAAGCCAACCCTCGGCTCTTCTGCTCAAACTCAGCACCAACTTGTGCCAGAGGCCAGCCCCTCTCGTCACTTGCACGCCCATTATCTGGTCCTTAAACCAGGCCCCGCCCCCAGGCTCCCCGGCCACTGGCTGAGCAGCGCGCGCTCCTCCAGAAATGGTCGCGGCCCGCAAGCGGCGGGTCTGCTCCAAGATCCTGCAGCTCTTCACTCCAAATGTACCTATCCGTCGGCCTCCAGCAGTGCGTGCCAACAGACAGTCCTAGAAGATAGAGGACGGCAACCTTGGCACCGTTCACCCACAAGGACCTGCTTAATTAATTCCAATGAACAGGAGATACTATTTAACAGACTTTAAGCTTAAAAATAAACAGGACGTGGGGAGAGAGTGGGAGAATGCCACGCAGTGGGTGAAATGGATACACATTTCAGCTTCCCACACCCCAAGGGTTCGGTTCAATTCTGTCCTCTCATCTAAAGAAATCATTGTTGGATCCAGATTACTCAATACTCGAAGGATTATCGAACTAATTAATGCCTTTCACTTTAGCTGAAAGCCACCAGGAGTTATTGTTGATTTGCCCTGGGTAGTTCGAAGCATTCAGCAGTCCTGGCAGGAAGCAAAAGTTCGGCTTCTACCCTATTTCTAACATACTCCCTGCCCCCAACCTCTCCATTCCGTTCCCTCCCCACCACCTCCCCCAGGAAGATGCACCACCATTGGTGAGGTATGCATGCTGGTATCCCCAGGACTCCTGCTAGGAAAAACAGGAGTTTTTTATATACGTGGGCCTCCATCAATGCAGCACCCCGCATTCCCAGAGGATCCAGGCGGCATGCGTCTTCTGTGACCAGAAAGGAGAGTTTTCATGTCCCGAATCTGTTGGGTGGGGGGTGGGGGGGTAGTTGTCACAAGGCCTGCCGTAGGATGTGGCTTGGGTGGATTTTAATTATTTTCTCTCAATGTACAGAAATGTTGATCCCCTCCCCCACCAGCAACTCCACTGCACAAACTCCCAGAGGCCTGACAGCCTCCACAGTTGAGGAAAACACACAATGTCCTCCTCAGATTAGCCTCTCTGGCTCACCAAGAATGCCGGTGCAACCTGCTTTCTCCCTGCAGAAGACACTAGGTGTTTTTAGCTTCTTGATTGTCCTTGTAAGGAGTCTCTTATGGCCTTATGGATGGGGATGACAATAACTGATACAAATAAGGCCATGGGCAAGGAGTTGGTTTGTGGCCTTTAAGGTAGAATCATTCTATCTGGAACAGAACAAACTTCTAGTTTAAGGCTTCCTCCCTTTCCCCCTAGGGCTTTCCCCAGAACCCTGTGGTTCACCGGCGGGAGGAGCGTCTTGAACCTGGACTTCCTTACAGACTCCGCACTGGGGATCCTGCCCGCGCGCTCTCACACGCACACACTTGAACACTTAGCAAGACTTTCCCAAGGTTGTTCCCTCTTTCCGGGGAAATAAAGCCTAGATTGGAACCTTCTGCCGGCTTCCTCACTTAGCCGTCTGGTCTGAATTAGTGTTTTTATAAGGGACTCAAACAAATCGAATACAAGGTCACCAAATAATTAACAGTTGCGAATTCCCTCCGTCCCCATTAAAATACTTCCTTGCTTATATTTCATGTTCCGTTTGCCAACGACAACAGGGTCCCGACAAAAGCGCTTCGACGTTGATTACACCATTCTGCGGCCCAGGTCCACCCAGAAACCCGCTGTTTTGCATAAACATGATGTACTAGACGAACTTCAGTCGTGGAGGGAACTATGTGTCTTTGAATGTCCTCGGGGCAGAAGGCCTATCCTCAGCATTGTCCTGCCCTACCCCCTGATAATCACGATCCACGGGGTAACTGGAAAAGTCAACATGCAATTAGCAGCAGAATCTCCGGAGAGTCGTTTCTAGGTGTCAATTTCCTCAAGGATGTTCCGACTTCGTTTTGGTTTTTATCTATTCCTCACTGGCTCCTTTTTAAGACCATTGTTGTAAAAACAACAACAAAAATTTAAATTAAAGAGTATTCTCATTTCAAAGCCATCTGGAAATCTAACTCAGCAATACTTTTTATATTCATTTTGTTTCCTTCATCCTTGAGAGTTTTTTTTTCTTATATGGTGCTTATATAAGCTTGCAGTTCTAAGTCTCTCTCTCTCTCTCTCTCTCTCTCTCTCTCTCTCTCTCTCTCTCTCCATCCCTCAGCCCAGCTGAATTCTTTCATAGAAGTTCTAATTGTCTGTTTTTCCCAGGCCCCAGGATTGGGAGCCTGGGGCTCCAGTACTAATGTCGTTTTTAATGAGTGATTTCATGAGCTAACTGTAATTTTGCTATATCCAATTGATCCATTCTGATCCTTTGCCTGCACTGATACACATACAGGCACATGCTTTCTCATCTTTAAGAATCCAAACTCACGTTTAAAGCACAATAAAGGCATTTTAAAAAGATCAGGGATCTAATGAGTTTTGTGCCTCTGTTAAAATAAATATAAGAAGAAGCCAGGTACAACACAAATTCAGACCTTTAAATTTAATGTTGCATGAGAACTCCTAATTAGTTTTTTAAAGACTAGAGTGGAATATTAGGCCACAAAGAAAATCTCATTTTTTAACTTCTTCTTGCCACCATCCTTTAAAAAATCCTCTTTCCCCTTACCTAGCCATATAGTGCCCTGTTTTGTATTCAGAGTTTAGTACCTTATATGAATTTTCTCCTCTCACTAGCTAGCTGAGTGACCTTGATCAACTTACTTAACATCTCTGCCTTAATTCATCTGTAAAACAGGGAAGTATCAGGTGAGAATTAAATGTAATAATTCATACAATAGATTTTAGCAGAGTACTTGCCCCACAGCAACAGTTCAGTAAATCTTGATCGTCATTATTATCCTTAGATGTTTAAAGAGCAAACCAAAAGGAAGAACTTTTTTTTTTTTTAATCTTGTAATAAGGTCTCCTCATGGAGGTTGAAAGAGGTAGCAGCAGGTGGAATAGTACAGTGACATCTCAGTTGAGCTAGAGCACTTTTCACTCATTGAGGACAGAGTTAATCTCTTCCATTCTCAACCTCAGGCTTCAGGTATAACTTAGGTTCCCAGGTTAGGAAGGCTTTTGACAAATACTGTGAGTCACTCATGCCTCTTAAACCGGCTTTGGGGCTCCTTCCCTTTCCTTTGCTCCTCCCCTTGGGGGACCCTTGCTCCTCAGAGCCAAGCCTGCCACACTCTTCAGCGATTTAAACATCCCTGAGGCAACACAACTGACCCAGTACTAGGCTGGCCCCTGCTCTTTCCTCCTTGCCCTGCCATCCTTAGGTTGGGGGAGGGGTTGTTGCAGGGTTTGGCGCGTTTAAGAACCCCCGCGTGAGACCGGCGGAAGTCCTCGCCAGGAGCCAGGGATGCGCGGCTAGCGGGTCCCTTCCATCACGGGAGACTAGACACCGTTTGATATGTTATGACATGCACCCTCAATTAGATCGCTGAGTTGAAACACTCCAATCAGGGGCCCGATGCTAAGCAAGCCCCGGAAGGTCCAGCCCGAGGTCACCGCCGGTGACACATCAAATCAAAATCAGTGAGAGGGAAAGTGAGGCTTTTCCTTTATCAAGCTAGGGCTGCAGCTAGCAATGTACCCCCTCCTCTGCGCTCCCCTCCGGCCCGCAGCTCCGCACTCCTTCGCGAGGCATGCGACAATCCGCACCGCCTTCCTAGAGAACTAGCTGTGGTTCTTCACGTTTTCTGGGAACTGGGGAGTGGAGGGGACTCAGTCTTTGAAGTTGCGGTTTCAGGAATCAGGCTGCATCTCCCACCCAGGGCAGACCTCTGGCAGCCCCAGCCCTTGATGGTTTTCTGGGGTTGAGGCTGGACGGACGTCTGGGGTTCTGTCCGACTGGCCTAGAGACCTTGGCTCGGGAACAGAAGCCCCCCCCCCAACCCAGGCGCGAAACCAATCCTGTCCTCTACCTCCCGCGCCCGGTGGCTCACAGAGCGGTGCCCCAGGGTCTGGGATCAGGGAGGCTGCAGGGCAAGATATGGTGAAGAGAGTTCATATCTACAAGGGACACCTCTTCCCCCTTGCCTGAATTCAGAAGTTCTCCATAGGCAGGGTCCCTTGGTCTAATGCCAAACTCACAGGACACAGCCAGCCAGTCAGGGGTGCGTGCTTGGGGGGTGGGGAGGAGCAAAGATTCTTGCCACTTCCCGGGAAAAGAAAAAGAGCGCCCAACTGCCGGCCAGCCTAGGCCTCCAGGATTTCTTTCCCTTAGGGAAGGCCTCTTTAGTTTTCTTTTAGCTTTCTTGGCCTCTCCTTTGGCAAGGTAGAAAAAGCGGAAAGTTAGAGGACTTGGAGGTAGGGTGGCAGGGGGATGCAGACAAGCAGTACCCGGGCAGGGGACCTAGTTTCAGCACTAAGAAGAAGCCACGTGCCTTTGCAAAAGTGACTTTCGTAAACCTAAAATCGTCATAAAATACATGGCGTTAATTTGCCGTCAGGACCTTTCAGCAGCTCATAATCCCGCTGACTCTGGGCTACAGCCGCGCACGCGGCGTGGGCAGGACCTCCGTGCGCAAGGAACGCAACTGCAAGGTAGAAGTTAAGGGCTCAAGACGCTGTAGGACTGAGAGCCGTTAGCTAGCTTTGAAAAGCTTTAAGAACGCGCGAGCACTCAAGCAGCCATAACTGAGGTAGTTGAACAGGCTATTCTGCAGGAAGCCCAGGGCTCTCTGGGTTCCTGGGCAGTCCCACTTTCATCCACCTGGAAGCGGAACCCTTAGCGAAATTAAGTCTGGGGAATGGATAGCTATAGCTACCTAAATCTCTTCTCATTTCTTGCTTCTCCTTGCTCTTCTCTTTTCCCTTCCTTTCCTTTTCCTCCCTTCCTTTCTTGTCTCTCTAAGCATTATTGTCTCTCCTTGTTAGGAGCGGTGGAATTTCCCCCAGTTTGTGATGGGGAGTGGGCCACGAGGTTTCCTCGAAAGCACTGACACGCTGAGGACCTGCGATGGTGGCAAGAAGTGGGTTGCAAGAATTTTCTCAGGCTCCCACTTGTGCACCCGATTTGGCAGAGGCGAAGTGGGGCGGGGGCCCTAGATGCGCAGAGAGAGGAGCTTAGAAGTGTACCCACGTGCATTAAATAGCAACAACTCCCTAAGCTTAGTGGACCCTGCCCCCAGCCTGCCCTTCCACTTGCTGCTACTACCTTTGCAGAAACCAGAGGCTCAGAGCCTCTGGGTGCTTGACGCTGGAGGGAGAAAAATGGTAGAAGCCTCTGGGCATGCGACTGGCTGAACACCAGCTGATGATTCCCACACTGGGACGCGCGGAAAACCCACGCGGCGTCTGCACCACGGCACAGCCGGACACAGCTAACTGACTGGCTCCCTCGACGGTTGGACTAGCTGGGGCCGGCTTTTCCCGGAGCGACTAGAGCTTTGAGCTTTCCATTGCTCACTCGTTCCCTGGGGCCTGCCTGGTCGGTCCCAGTAGTCCAGGCCTAGGGCTGCGCGTCCTACACAACCCGAGACTCGAGGTACAGAGTCCATCATTCCTCGCCCTGACCCTTCTCCATCCCTGGTTGTCTGCCTACCACTTCCCTTCCTTTATGCGCCCTCCACTAGCCACCAGATGAGCGGCCACCACGATGCTTTCTGCAAAAGACGGGGAAGGAAGGAAAGAAAGAAAGAAGGACGGAAGGGAATATTGTGAACTGGAGCAAAATCTGCAGCCGCATTCAGAAACTTACTCGGGCTTTAGAAAAACAATTTAGAAAAGAAAAGAAAGGGGGAGGTGTCCTGAGCGAGAAGGGAATTCATAAATGTAGCTTCCTGCCAGAGCTGGAGCCGCACTCTGGCTGCGGAGCTACAGCCGGAGAGGACTTGGGCGTCTTCTTTGCCACTTACCTAGTCCTCTGTCTACAAAGCTAGTGATCGTATTAGCCGACTTGGAAGACTGGAAAAAGCTGGCATTGATGCCCAGCTTCTCTGCAATGGAATAAGTCCTGTAGATTGACAGCATGTACTCATGGGGCACCACGCGCGGACCTCGGCCGGGCTGCTCCTGCGCCGGGGTCTGCTGAGACGATTGCCGCTGGGGCTCGTCCTGCGGCTGCGACTGGGGCTCCTGGAGCTCCTGGGGCGTCCGACCCGCGGCATTCTCTCTCGGCACCCGCGGCATCTTTCCTTCCTTGCGGCTCCTTATGCCCTTGGTGGAGTCCAACTCAGCGGAGGACGAGGAGGAGATGGAAGCTTGCTGGAAACCGGGCAAATCCCACAGGAAACTGATGAGGAAAACGGCCCAGAGCAGGACCCTGGGAGTATCCATGGCGAGAAAGTGGCCGTGTTTCCCCAAGAGGCGGCGGCGACGGCGCTGGGCGCGAAGGGCACGGAGTGGCTGGACAGCGGCTGGGGCCCGGCTCCTCGGGCAGATTCCGAGTGCGAAGAGCCGGGTCCCAAGCACACAAACCCGGGCCTGCCACGCCCCCTCCCGCCCCTCGCCGGGAGGGGAGGGGAGACCGGGCAGTGCAGGGGAGGGGAGGGTGGGAGGAGAGGCCGGGTGGTGCGGGCAGGAGGTGTGGGGGAGAGGGGCCGCGGTGTGCCGGTGTAGCAGGAAGACGCAGCGCCCCCGCGGGACGCGTGCGGGATGGCCGGGAGGAGGTCGCAGAGCCGGTCGTAGGCAATGGCTTGGGGAGGGCGGGCCGCCGTCCCGCGGTTGGGGAGCGTGGGCCTGCCCTCAGCCACAGTGTACCTCTAGCACTCTCTGAGGAGCGGTCGCCCCGCAGCGCCTCGCGGGCTCTAGGTCCTCGCCAGTCGCTGCACTGAGAGGCCCGGAACCAGGAAGGCGACAGAGGCGGCGGCGCCCCCGAGAGACAGCTGGGATCTGGCGCCCCTGCCGATGGCTGCTGCGCTGGCTCCGGGCGGTGGTACCTTCTCTCCTCGGCCCCAACCGCCAGGCGGGTCCTTGGCTGCCCTCAGGGACCAGCCCAGAGCCTGAGAAGCCTCGCGGTGGGCCCGACGCAGGGCCCAGCACCGGACAGTCCCATTCTCTCCGTGGGGTACCGCTCTCCACAAAGACAGGCGACTATTCCCAACCCTCGAGGTCAGGCAAAGGCCACGAGTCTTTAGAGTTTGGATCGATGCTAAAAGCTGCTGCGCTCCCCTGCAGGCCCCAGCCTCTCCTGTCGCAGTCCCCAACTTCTCCTGACGCTGGCTTTAGCCGCTGAGTTTCTTCGTCGCCGGCTCCTGGGCTCCTGTTGCCTCCTGCGGCCTGCCCCCCACCTCAAGTGCAACCCCATTTTCCTTCTCTTCGGTCCTTCTGGTCTTCAAGACTTCCTCCTTCCCCAAGTTCCTTCTGCATTCCAATCTTTCTTTCCCCAGCCTGCTTTTCTTCTCGCACTGCCCTCCCATCTCTCTCTGTCTTCCCGGCTTCCCCACTCCCCTTCCAGCGGACCCCTCCCTTTGCAGCTCTACCCCAATCTGTTTCTCTTCAGCCCAGCCTCGCCCCATCACGAGTTTCCTTTATCTGTCCCCAGATTCCCCGTGCCTGTCTTCCCCGCCCACTGCCTCGCTCCTTCCTGGGCCTGAACGCTGGAAGGCTGGCGGCGGAGTGCTGCTCCTCGCTCCCACAGTGCTCTGTGCCCTGGACTGCTATAGAAGTTTCCTTGCACGGTTATTGGGTACTCAAGCACAGATCACAATATGTTCCCCTTTAATCGTACCAATACTCTGAGATTGGCGTGACTATTTTCACTTTCCAGAATGAGAAAAATCAGACTGAAAGAGGTTAAGTGACTTTTCCAGGGTCACTCAGCCAGGAGGTATGCAGCCAAGGACAGAACCCTGCGCTTGGCCCCTCAGCTCAGTGTCTTCTCCCTCCAGCAATCATACCTACTCCAACATCACCATTTCATTTCTTGCTTTTTTCTTCTTGTTGTTCTTGTGGCATCTCAGGTAGTATCCTTCTCCCTCACACTGTTTTATTTATTTTTTGAGGTATTTCCTCTCTCTACTCTCCTCCCTCTCACTTTCTTTCCCTTTCTATTTTTTGCTATTTCATCTCCTCTTTGTTCCTTACTAGAACTTTTTGCCTGACAGCCTGCAGCGGGAGAGAGCTTTGCTTCTCTTCTGGTTCTACACTGTTAATTTCCTTAAAGTTTGGGCCATGTCTTCCATCCTGGATGGCCACTGTCCTCCCCAGGAAATGGCAAACACCCACAGAAGACATGTGCATCACTCATGATTCTGAGACCCTTACATTTAATCTTCACAAAAATCCTGATAGGTGCTGTATTATCCCTGCATAGCAGGCAAGGAAACTGAGGCCCAGTCTCACTGCTCCAGAGTCTGAACTCTTAACCCCTGGGCTATGGAGCTTCACTGCCCTCCTTTTGATCTCCTGGATACTTCTGGCTCTATCCCAACCCTACCTATGTAGTTTAAAGATTTTTTTCCACTACAACAGAAAAAAATATTTTGTCTTTATAGGTCCCCTTCCACACTTCATTTTTGGTGCATACGTCCTTTTCATATTATTGCCACAAGGATAGATGCCATGTCGGATTCTTCCTTTGTTCCTTTTACTACCAAACCCATTGCCTTCAACATTTCTCTGTGCTCTCTGCCCCTCCTACTGGCCTACAAATACCTCTTCTGCAAAACCACACAAACTCTTTATTTCTCATTTTCTCTTCTGCCTACCTGCTACCTCTGGGACCCACGCAGTCTTGTTTGGCCTGCTCAGCATCTTGTTCTGCACATCCGCCTCTCAAGTGTCATCCAGGAGAGGCTTCCTCCTTGTGGTCTGTCTCTATCCCTTCCCTCAGGGAAATGAACACTTGTGGTTTCTGTTATCATAACTTTAATTTCTATCAATGTGGTGTCTGGTTAATGATGATTCATGGGTTTGGACCCTCCAACCAATAAGTATATTTCCTGCCCACAAGGGCAACCCTGCGTGTTTTCTCTACATTTTGCCCATAGCAATTATTATCTGCTACAAGATATCAGTAAACAGGAAACAATTAATGAGCCTATTCGCTGAGACTCAGGATTTCTTAGTGTACTAGATAGAGTCATGGGGAACAACAAATGACCCAAGGGCCAGGATCACAAAGGGTCTGTGATACTTCAGGATTACCCTGGGACAGGTGTTACTCTCCCTTGCTAGCAGCCTCAGTTGCATGTAAGGAAAGTTCTCTTTGCCTGAAAAGACTGCAATGATCATATTACAGGTGAAGAGATGGAGGCAGACATATCAGTGGAACCCCTACTAAGGTCACAAGCTAGTCAGAAATATAACTAGGACTAGGAGCCAAGACTTTCTGACTCTTGATCCAATGTTTCCTCTATATTTAAAAGAAAAAATCACATTCAAATACATGACAATGACTCAGTAATGTATAAAACCTGATCATTTCCTCTCTTGTGGGTATTTTTCAAATAGGAATCCTCCAATGTTAAGACTATACTAAGGCCTTTGATCTAAGTGACTTGTGTGTGTGTGTGTGTGTGTCTGTGTGTGTGTGTGTGTGCTGTAAAAAATACACAAAGAGCAAACAGCAAGTCAAAATCTGCTTTTAGATCTTCATGCCATATTCTGAGTCTTTGAAATATTGCTCTAGTTATCTCATCAGCAGTTTCTTCTATGAAGAACATTTTAAAAGGATGAAAATTTCTTGAGATGAACTCAGAAGGTCTGACCTGGGCACCTGGGGCAGCTTGACTGAAGCCATGTATCCTAGAGTCTCCCTCCCAAATGGAAGGGAGCTGTGAGTCTGGTGTCTCCTGCCCCCTAGTGGATGCTAAACGAGTTGCATATGGAGAAACAAAGTACAGAGCATGGGAAAGTTTATAGGCATTTTCAAAGTTGAGAGAGGGATAGTGACATCAATTAATATAATTTTAAGAAGTTATGAGGTCACACAAGAGGCAACTAAACATCCATAAAGGAGCGATCTGTCTTCTCAGAGATATGGGACCGTAAACAAATAGAATTGTTCTGTTATTGTCTTAAGCTTGTGCCATTATTGTTTTTAAGTGATCCTTTTATATTCACCCAGGAAGAGAAGATTCTCTTAAGTAAATAAAAGAGGTTTTCTTTGTATTTTACTATTTATTTTTATGTTAAAGTGTCACTTTAAAGGCAACTTTTATAAAAGTGACTGAAGGTATTGGACTTTCAGCCAAAGCCCTGCATACTGATGAAATGTTTTTGACATTTTGATAAAATTTCATTTGTAGGAACGTTCTTTTGAAATAGAAAAAAAAATTCTGTTAGCTCAGAATACTGAGCAGTGTTCTTCAAATAGTAGTCAAGGTGGAGTCCTGAGCAATAGGAGGTAGGTGAGGACTATGTTCACTTTAGGGGAGTAGAGGAAGGTAGGTGGGGAAAGAAAAAAAAAAAAGATACCTGGGAAGGGTACGTCTAAGATAAAGTGTCTCTTTCACAACTTAGGCTGGAGGTACCAGTCTCATTCATTCTCTGTGCTTTACCCAACTAATACTGCATCTGATTGTTTCATTTCTTTGGTTCATTTGAGTGCTTTAACAAAGATTTATAGAGAAGTTATATGAAAAAGAATGAAGAGTTGTGCTAGAGGCTATAATAAGTACTCATAGCCTCTCTGAGCCTTGGTTCCCCCAGCCCCTGGATCAGCTGAATGAGGTCTCAGCTGAACAAGGAATCAGAGATTCAGTTGGTCCTATGAAGGTCCCCAGTCTGATAGCCCTGAGATTGTCAGGGAATTAGAATTCTAGTTCTGGATATTGCAAGGAGAATGTAGTGCCCCTGGAGGACTCAAATGGACCTATTACTGCTCTCTTTTACACTACAGGGCAAGTAGATGTCCAACCATGTTGTAGTTTGCCAACACCATCTGTTCTCAACTGTGACCCTTGGACCAGTAGCATCAGCGTCACCCGGAAACTTGTTAGAAATGCAAATTCATAGGCCTCACTCCAGATCAACTGCATCAGAACTTCTGGGGCTGGGGCCCAGCAATCTGTATTTTAACAAGCCCTCAGGGGATTCTGATGCAAGCTAAGTTTGTGAGCCACTGGTTTACACTATGACACAGAGGTAAGCTACCTGCCAAGAACTTCAAGAAATGCTTTGATTTTAAAGGGAAGGCTGTAAAGTATGCAATTTCATTTTCAAATGAATGATTCTCTTTCCTAATGAGCAAATAATTTTCATTCTCCATGCAAACCAGGTGTATTCAATTGCCTACAGCCATACTAAACCAAATGTGGTTAATCCAGCCTGCTGTCTAACTAAATGGGGTGGAGACTGCTTAGAATCCGAAAAGTACACAAAGCAGATCAGAATAAAGCAGACTGTGGGGATCTTTTTATAGACTATAGATAATAAATGAAGGGTTTGGGATTATCTCTGTGTCAATTTTGGCTACTCAATATTCTAACTTTAATATGGTACCCCATAAATATGTATAATTTACGTTTTGTGCATCAGTTAAAAAAATAAACTTAAAACATCTCCTTAGTTTTATTGCCCCAGATTGAGTGAAATTACATCCCTCTAAGTTCTTCATGCAAATTATGTACAACATAAAAAAGCTCACAGATTCTAGTAAATATGATGATTGTTACGACAAATACTTGGATTTTTTAATATAAAAATACTCTATTAATTTTAGACATTTTCAATCTTTATGCTTTTGTTCTGAAATTGCATTTAAATTTTTTCATCTAATTAGGCTTTCATATTCTCTGAAGAATTTCTTTTTGGTACGTCACTTCTCTAAAAGGGCTGTTTGTTTGACACAGCAAGATTTTACTGTATTTCATTGTGAATTTGTGGCAACACTTCTCTTCTGTAATGATTCAACATGTTTTATGTCTGTCCAAATATTCTAGATTAAAAACACATTGCAGTTTTCTAATAGGTATTGGGATACTTAAATGGGGCAGGCTAAGTTTGTTCTCAAATGAGCACCTACGATGCTTATATGAGAGTAAAAATGATTAAACTCTAGGAGCGATATGATCCCTGCCAAATCTTGCACAGAAAATTATGATTATATAGGAAATTGTCTTTCCTGTTTAGTATCATATTTGGTTTGAAAAATTACTACCAACTTTGTAAACATTAAAATAGAAGCAATAAAGATGTAAAATTTCACACAAGGGATCTACAATGTTTGGGTAATTATAAGCATATGGCTTCTTTACATGCGATTTCTATTAAAAGTGTATTTACTAGGGCCCTGGGAAACCAGAGGTTCTCAAATTCAGGGTTTATTTACATGTGCCGAGAATGTCACATTTATTATCAATTTATCATAATCTGTATGTTGCTTTAGAACTTTAGCATTCACTAAGTTGATCACAGAAACTGTTTATTGCTCTCTTGTCTATTTGTTAATATACTAGGTTTTGCTTGTGAAATAATTCACAAAGAGCAATTAGCTACTCACTTAAAAGTATCTATGCTTTCCCTATAAATTTAATTTTTTTCCATGTATTTTATGTTAATATCTAGGGCAGAAGCCTGCCTTGACTAGTTTCAATATATCCTAGTCCAACAGAAATGTTTGAAGTAACAATTTAAATTTAAATTTTTAAATTAAAAAAATTTTTAGTTGTATATGTACATAATATCTTTATTTTATTTATGTATTTTTATGTGGTGCTGAGGATCGAACCCAGTGCCTCACACATGCTACACAAGCGCTCTAACACTGAGCTATAACTCTAGTCCCAAAGCCATGCGCTTTTGAAAACAGCACTTTGATGCATCTGTTCCTAAAAATCACTAAGAATCAATCAATTGTGTTGCCTATTCATTTAGAATTCATTCAGTGAACACTTGAAATTCTGAGAAATGGTTGAAATCTCATTTTGAAAGAAATAAATATGGGACATAAGAATTGGAAAAGACAGTGTAAACCCTACTTCTCCTCAAAAAACCTTCTCCCCATGACTTTGCCTCTCAAGTGCTGAGATTATGAAACATCACAGTCACAAGCTCTAATAAGTTGGTCTTTAAAACTAAGTACAAAGATGGGAACTAGGATGGTGGTTGCCAAGGGCTGGGAGGATGGGAGGAGGGAATTTAGTGCTTAATAGGTACAAAGCTCCAACTTGGAGATGGACGTTGTAATTGGTTACTCAACAACATGGATGTACTGAATCCCACTGAACTGTCCACTTTAAAAATGGTCACAGTGGTCAATTGTATACTTATAGTGTATTTAACCACAATTAAAAGGTAACAAAGGTTAAATAAAACAATTCAACAGATGTCAATTTGCAAAATAATATGCTTAAAGGCAGTACTTTGTTTAGGTCGCCTGGTTGACCATTTTGACTTCAGGCTCAGAAAACCCCATTAACAAGAATGTGTGTGGCTTTATATCTACACAAATGTCAAGGGGAAACATTTATTAGTCCTATAAGTGTTAAAACCCAACTCTTCTTTACCTCTCTAACCATATCATGTGAAAGCCTCTCAATTCCTCATCTTATTTTTTTTCCTCTTAGATAAGACCATCAGTAAAATCAGAATTTGCTACATTAATTTCATTTTATTGAAGAATTAATATGCAAAGGAAATATCTAAGTGCTATATGAAACGTTGAGTCTATAAGTTGATTCTCTAAGTTTCTGGTGTGCCTGTTCTGTGTTTAACAATCCTCCAAGGAGGAGAAAATTCTGAAACATTAAAAATTTATTTTTCCTCTTTGCTTTCTCTTTCTAGAGTTACCATTTTCTATGTCTCTTTCTCCCAGCTGTCAATTAATGCATAATATCCACTTAGGAGTAAATTAACCCCAGGCCTCAGGTCCCAGAAGGATATGTATTTTAATAAAACATTCTTAAATAGCAAAAAGTATTCAGGTTAAAAAAAAAATCATGAATCTTGAATGGTGGCAACCCAGACACAGTAATGGCTGCCTATGTCCATGTGGCTACTGAGTTTTCTTAAGTTCCTGCTACTTTTTCTCATGTATGCATTGCAATCATACCTGGCTTGGGCCTGTCATGGTAAGAGACTTACTCAAGCTGTAATAAATTGGTCTTTAAAACTAAGTATACAGATTGCAAGTAGGTTAGTGGTTGCCAGGGACAGAGAGGAAGGGAGGAGGGAATTAGTGCTTAATGCATACAAAGTTCCAATTTGGGAAGATGAAAAAGCTCTGGAGATGGATAGTCTAGATCCCAGGCACCCTGATCATGTACAAGTTCAGGGATCTTTCTAAAACACTAACAAATAGATATTTATATGTTTTATGTTGGTTTAGGTGCACCCCACTGGGTCAGGCACACATGACACAGCTATCAATCTTTGTCTTCTGTATCAATATCCATTCTGAAATGGACTGACCTTCACTTTCTCTTGTCCTCCTGCAGGGCAAAAACAGACATCATGATCCCTCAGGAGTAGGTTGCTTACTAGAAAACCATTGTGACCTCCCTACCGGTTTTCCCTTTTCCCTGATGAAAAATCCTGGCTGGTTCAAGCATTTCAACAGGACCCTGTTTGGCCAAAGTGCAGCCCTTCTATTAAGATAGGTCAGGAGAGACATCAGATGCAGCCATCTGGTTCCTTAGTCTGGTCCTCGTCTGGAATTTTCCAGTTCTGGACCCTGACACTTCTCCCTGGAGAACACAGTCACCGAGGCAGAATGCAGTATATTTCCAATCACTCAGGAACACTAACATTGGCATTGCACAAACAGTGGTTAATCCACCCACCAGCAATTTAATGAGATGGGCCAGGCCAAGAAGATGCCAAGCAATGATGAAGCAATGATGATGCATGGAGTCCGCCTCTTGTTCTCTCCAGCCCTGGGCTGCCCAACTCTCTCATCCCAGCCCCTCCATCATCTGCTCTGCTCAGTGTGGCTCTTTGCTCTGCCTCCAGGTCTTTTCCTTTTCCTCTCTCTCTCTCTACTCCCACTCCACCTCTTCTCCCTCACCTGCCCTTTTTCTCTTCCTCAATCCATCTTTTTCTATAGGAATAGAACTCACTAGCATTTGGGACAGAAGCACAGTTTAAAACTTCACATTCATCTTGGTCCTAATTTTAGACACCAAGTGAATTGAACCTGATATTTTCATCGAAAACCAAACAAACAAACAAACAAACAGAACCCACTTAAAATTAACCTGCTTTTCCTTTTATTTCAATGTGGCCTTTGAAAGATTTATTTCCCCACCGTGGCCCTGAAAGCGGGTGAGGAAAACCAATCTCTCCCATAAGGACTTTATTTGGTATTTTTTTTTAAATATGACATCAAATAAAGACTGATTCCTTCCCTGTATTGGTGCGTTTTTATGGTAGGTGGAACCAACACCACAATTCCCTCGCTGTGCTTTCTGAAGGTTCATGTGGCTGTCATGGATTCTGTTTGACCCTCTCTTAGAAGTTGATGCATATTTTAGCAATATCAGACAGTACCTAACCTGCCAAGAATATCACTTTAGGAGTGTAATACAATAACATCTGAAACTATAACTTTAATGCTACAAGTCCCTCCAGTGAGGGTTTTGGCTTCTCCTGGCACTCCAGGCTTACAGAGCCCACTCCTAACTTCACCTCCTGCTGCTCCTGAGCAGACACCTGGCGAATGAACCACACAGTATTGCAGATCACATCAACTACTTCCTGAAAATACATGTACCTCATAGAAGATGGTTGGCCTGCCTACCTCCTCTCCCCCCTCTGCATAGAACCATAATAGACACAGCAACTGATGGATACAGGTGGATCTGAGGATAATGGAGAAAATCCTCCTTGCGTGGTTTTCTCAGCTTCCTGCTGTACATGTTCTCTGACCACGTTCACACTGCACATACCTCTTCCTAGAGTAAGAAAGCCCAGGAGATCACCCTGTTTAATTGACCCAAACAGGCAGTGCAGGATCATGGGACAGGCTGTCTAGGCCCAAATCCTGGCTCCACCATTGCAGCTCAACCACTGGACGTGTTACAGAATCTTCCCTGGCCCAATCTTCTTCAGCTATGATGTGGGGGTCAGCATACCATCTAACGCACAGGTTAAATGAAAGAATGCATGTAAAATACTCAAAATAGCGACTGGCTACAGACACATCCTAACTGCTATGGTTAGGATGGTTATGTTATGAATGAGAGAAGTCTCAGAGCTGGGCCCTGCAAGGTCTCACAATCAGTGGCAGAGCTGGGACAACAGCTGGGATGAGAAACCAGGTCTCCTGACTCCTAGTCAACCTGATAGGAGAGAGTTGGATGCTCCTCCTCAAGTTCGTAGAGATTTTTTTCAAGGATGACTGAACAGACCAGGAGAAAGACAGATCTTAGAGCAGAACTTCCAGCAGATTTAACAGATGTGCTCTTTCCCTCTTTTCTTTTTTTGTAAACTTAAAATTTTTTTTTTGCTGTACTGAGTATTGAACCCTAGGGGAGCTATGTTCCCAACCCTTTTTATTTTGAGACAGGGTTTTGCTAAGTTGCCCAGGCTGCTCAGCCTCCCTAGTTGCTGGGATTACAGGTGTGCACCACCACACCCAGCTGATGCTCTCTTCTAATCACCACCCAGGCATCAGAATTAAAAACAAATTGAGCTGTGGCCCAATGACAAATGCCTTAAATTGTGGTGTTTTACACACTGTGGGTTGTGGAGTGGGGTTAATGACATTAGGCTAATAAGGAATGACCTGAAGTTTTCAAAGAGAAAGAAGTAAAGGAAGGGAAGGGATGGGAGAATAGAGTGAAGGAAAGAAAACATTAGAATGCTTTGTGCATAGTACAAATATACTCTTGGAAAAGTGTGTGTGTGTGTGTGTGTGTGTGTGTATGTGTGTCTGTGTGTGTTGTGGGATGCTCTATGAAATTCTTATAACAGAAGTGGTTAATTTTTTTTTTAAAAAAGCACTTCTTTAGAACGATTCTTGCACATTTTATTTTATTTAGTAGTATTAGTAGTAGGACCAGGTATTAAACCCAGAGGCGCTTAAGCACTGAGCCATATCTCCAATCACATACACATAACAAGAAAATAAGAAATTGGGGAGGAACAACAGCCTTCTTGATTTTTTTGGAATAAATGTTTACATCAGCAAAGGCCTTTTGTATCTATTCATTCGCTGCCCAGATACTCACGTATCTCACCCACTCCAGCGATTCCAGGAGAATTGGGAATTTGGGAGTGACAGAAAGGGGCTGTTCATTGCTACCACCTTCTGGAAAACCATCCCACCCACCAGCCAGGCCCTCAGCCCTCACCATAGCTTTCAAAATTTCCCCCAGGAAGGGTTGCAGCAACCACATGATTGATGGCTGAAAAAATATTAGCGGCATCAGCTTAAATGAAAGAGGGATTAAAGGCTAGAGTCAGTATCTCTGTGGACAGAACTCACCCAAGGAAGCCCGTTAAACAAGCTGATGTTTCCTTAAAAGTTGTCTGCAAAATGTGCAAACTGACAAAATGTTTACAGAATCCCTTGTACTCCACCAGATGGGTTTACCTTTAGCAAATCACCCTGATGACTATAATTACTACAGTCCTGTGGTTATCTTTCCTACATGGCCGGAGATGAAAGAAAACCAATAACTGAGGCCAATTAATTCAAGCTGCCATTCTCCCCCACAAAGAACTGGAAGGGATCTTCATGGCAACTGTTCAATGTGGGCTTTTTTTTTTTTTTTTTTTTTTGAGACTCTGTTAGAATTCAAATACATAGATGGCAAACTCAACCTGGTTATTCCTTATCCTCTTCCACTACATCACTGTTTTTGAAATTTGTTGATCTAGAAGAACTCAATCCAGACCAGTTAGCCTCCAAGTATGTTAGTATGCATTAGAACCAAGTAATTGAACATGTATAAAGAAATTAATGAATGAAACCTATGGGAAGTCCTAAGTGAATGCCAGAGATGAGTGACGCTCAATGGCCAACTATCTGCGGGCGAGGGAATCTTAACACTGTCATCTTTCTTTAATATTTAACCTCAGAATGTCTGGAGTCTCCATCTCGCATGGGGGACATCAGCCTCCATCTTATCCCTGGTATTTCTGCAGATTCTTGGAGGAGTGGGTTTCTTCTTATTCTAATGTCCTGTTTTCCCTCTTTCTGCCCTATATCTGCCTTATTTTTGCAATCTGCTTGGAATGCAGTTACCATGCTTCTGACCTCTGGTTCCCTGCAGTACATAAGCCTGTCCTTATGTACTTCAATTCAATTGAAGGTGTCAGGAAAGTAGATGGTCATCTGTCCCAGCAGATGAATCAAGAGCAACATTAGGAGTCTTTGTCCTTATAGGGTCTTTATTTGGGACACATTCGCAACCTCTTCAATGGTCACTCTACTCCACATCTTGTCTCTTATTCCTTACTCCACCCTGACCCCTTTCTGCTACTTAAAAAACAAAATCTCAAAATCCTGCTTCTTTATTATATAAATCAAAATAACTCTCTGTTTCTCCCCTACAAAAGACATAAAGCCCAGTACAAGGCCTTGCAAAACAACAGAATCAAACACATAGCCAGCATCAACTAATTGTTTATATAAGCCTGCAAAAATATTGAAGTCAGGAGTTTGCTTTTCTTGTGAATTTGGTTAAATTCCTACCTTGATATAAAATATTCTGCCCAATCTTTAAAAGTTGAAAAAAAAAAGATAGTCTATTTTTAAATTTTTTAAAATTATTTTTTGGTAGATGTAGAAGGACAGCATGCCTTTATTTTATTTGTTTATTTTTATGTGGTGCTAAGGATCGAACCCAGTGCCTCACACATTCTAGGCAAGTGCTCTGCCCCTGAGCTACAGCCCCAGCATTTTCCTTCTTCTCACCATTATGGATATTTAATAAAATTTCTTTAACTCAGAAATGGATTTTTAAAATATGTGACATTTAGGGTTTGTACAAACTAAGCATGTTGAAAGAATTTTCTGATCAAGGAAATATGTGCTCAGACCTCCAGGACTCTTCAGCACAGAATTTCTTACTGTTGTTAATGATATTTAGTAGTCAGCCCAGTGCACCCGCCAGGGCCTTGCCTGCCCAGCCACGCCTGTGGGATAAAGTCAAATGTCAATCTCATGGTTAACATCATCATGGCTGGAGGAAAACCTCTTAAACCGACAGCTTAGATGTGTTGGTACATTTTAATATGTGGTTGGCCTAATTCCTTCAAGGTAAAAAATGAGAACCAGATAGGAATATATATATATATATATAACATCTATGGCAGAGATGCCCTAGGCTCTCTACATCCATTCTTTTTCTTTCTTTCTTTCTTTTCTTTTTTTTTTTTTTTTGGTTCTAGAGATTAAACTCAGATGCACTCAACCACTCAACCACTGAGAAACATCTCCAGCCCTAATTTGTATTTTATTTAGAAACAGGGTCTCACTGAGATGCTTAATGCCTCAATTTTGCTGAGTCTGGCTTTGAACCCTCAATCCTCCTGCCTCAGCATCCTGAGCCATTGGGATTAGAGGTGTGCACCATGAGGCCCAACTCTGGATCTATTCTTGAATTGTCCCAACTAGATATTTTAGGGAGGGGATTAGTAGAGTTGGTTCAAAGGCTAGTCTTTCTCTAATTACATGTGGTCCATTAGGAGACAATCTAACAGGTATCACAATTTTGCCACAATAATTGTGTTAGTATAACATGGCATTAAAAGTCCCTAGAGGTAATATGTTAGGTTTCATACTGAAAATCTTATTCCTGAAAAATAATTGCTTTCCAAGTTCATACTCCAAATTTTAGGTGGTCTGTACATCTCTTTTTATTATTAAATGAGATGTATTCCTTATTCTGTGCTATCTTCAATACAGTATACATCTTATTTTATTATTAGTTTCCAAATTTTTACTCAATCCAATATTTCTGGAATGAACTGCCCCATCAGCCTAAATCCAAGTAAAGTCTCATCTCTCTCTCCCCGCTCCCCTTTCTCTCTCATACTGGGGATTGAACCTAAGGGAGCTCCATCACTGAACTAGATACATTGGGTCATTTTTATGTTTAGTGTGAGATAGGGCCTCACAAAGTAGACCAGGCTGGCCTTGAACTTGCAATCCTCCTGCTTCAGTCTCCCAAGTAGCTGAGATTTTCATGTGTTACCATGTCTGGCTCATCTTTTTCTTAAGTAATCAAGTAATCAGGGCTGGGTGTGTATCTTAGACTACTTATACAGCATGAATGAGGACCTGGGTTCAATCCCCAGAGCTGCAAAATTAAGTAAGTGAGTAAATAAGTAAATAAAAATCACATAATCAATTGACTTCCCAAATGACAGGCTATCCAAGGTTACCCCTCTGTCTGATTTCCTTCTTGTCTGCTCTTACCTCCTTTGTACCTCCAACTGAATGGTTAAAAGCCTCAGAGACTCATTGAATCCCAGGGAGCCATCTTTGCCTCGCCCTTCCATATTTCACTGTCATCCAAGGATGCTGAACGTTTGCTTCTGTGTTTAAGCTCACGCATTCATCTCAACCTTGCCTCTTCTAACAGGGTGTCGGGGTCAAAAGTGACTCCAAGATCCAAATATACATTGACCAGTATAAACTGTCCTCCTTTCTTCACATGAATACTCTTCAAAGGCCTTTGGGGTCCTTTCTACCAGTGGGTCTCAGCTGAGACATTCTCAGACTATCAGAAAAGAAAGACTGTAGGTCTTGATTTCTTTTCCTCCTAGGAAAGTTCTTTACCTGTGTGCATTATCTCCTGTCCTCGTCCCAAATTTCAGCTTAGCTTATTAAGCAGTGTTGAAAAGAACACTCTTTGTTTGACTAAAGTACTATTTTACCCACCACCCAGGGCCAGTGGGTGCCTAGTTGAATTTACCTCTCTAAGGATCCTAAAGATTATCTAGGTGACCCTTCCCTGCAAAAGAAATATGCTCCTAGGCGACAGACATCAAGATAAAAGTTCTCTTACTCCATAAAACACAGTCATCACAAAATGTCAAAATTAAATTCTCTCAGTATACTGCATTAAAAAGAAACCATATATTTGTAAATGTATTTCCTCATTAAAGTCTTTATTTTTGTTCTCCTCTTTCTTCCTGGGGGATGAACTAAAGCTCACATTAGAGCTTTGGGGAGAAATTCTTTTAAAAAATCAAGCTTGGTTTCAAAAATAAATGTGACTGAGATACAATGCATATGACTAAAACTTAAAGCTTTGGAAGTTTTGTCAATTTCCTCCCCAATCTTTCCTCCAGCAGTAGTCCCGATATTTTTATTGGCCCAATATTCTTTATTCCATCTGCTGGCAAACAGATCATCTTCCCCTCCCCCTCCCTCCCATCCCTCCCCATCCCTTCCCTTCCCTCCCTCTTCTCCTTCTCCTCCTCTTCCTCTACTTCCTCTTCTCTTCCTCCTTCTTCCTTTTAATAGTGTAGCACTGAGGGGAAATCCATCTTCTTCCACTCCTACCTGTCTCCCATTCAGAGGAACATGGGACCCAGATGGGGTTCTCCATCTTCCCTCCAGCCTCTGGAATTTGTCCAGAGTTAAAAAAAAAAAAAAAAAGACAGGTTCTGAGCCTATCAGGACCATTTGCCAAAAGTGATTTCCTTTCCTCTCTCATGACTCAGTTGACAAGATTTCAGCAAAGAGCTGCCAGGACCTTGGTTGCCACCCTCAGAGAAAGCTGGCACTCCACAGGACAGGACAGAGGCCAGCTCCCACAGAGGCTCAGGTGAGAGAAGGCAAATACTGTGGTGGAGACTCCCTATTTCTTTCAGCCTGTGTCCCTCTTGGCCTAAGCTAGTATTAGTTGGGTTTTATGACCTATGACCAAAAGACTCCTGATCAATACAAAAGCTGCTTCCAGCTTCTGAGGTCCCCAGCTTTACTCCCAAGGCTGGCCTGGTCACATCGTTATTTTTTATTCTGTAAATCAAACCCAAGTTATTCCAATAAATTCTGATTTCTGTTAAAGTTTGTCCCAGGTAGATTTCTGGCAACTGCTATTGGACTTTTTTAGACTCAGCTATATTTTCCTCCATTTCTTCACAGACCAGGAGCCCTTAGGGACAACAATAACAATAATAACAAATGTTTCGGTTGGAAGTCACAGTTTTTAGGAAAAATAGAGAAAGGAGACATAAGACCCATTTGAGTCCATGAATATGGTCAAGGAGAGAGAAAGGAACCCCTGTCTTTCAGGCCAAGCGGAAGACAGCTGATGGGCATACCACATGTGCAGGAAGGATTTCTGTCTGTCCTAAGAGCTCAGGATCTCACCTTTCCTGATACCTGGAGGTCAGTAATAAGTATGTGCTGAATGAATGAGTGTGCGATTAGGTACAGAATTGACAGAGTGCCTTTAATCTTCTATACTGACTTGTTCCTCTTCTTGTGTTCTAGTGATTCTGTTTATGCTCCATTCTTTATTCTCTCGTCCAGCAATTCCTTTTTATATGTAGTTATCTCTCACAAGAACATGAACATACCTGGGCAAAGGACCACATCTAATTCATCTCCCAATGGGGCACTTATAGGACAAAGTGGCAACACAGACAGTGTTTTATAAAAAATTAATTATGGTTTTTGACATAACAAAAATTTCTTTTTCTTTCTTTCTTTCTTTTTTAAATCCACAATTCAGTCTCTGTTCCCATCAACATTGGGTTTTATTTCAGAAGTCACACCGGTTAGGTTCTTACACTGATTGGAGCGGTGGCCAAGCGTCCAGAAACAAGCCAGCGGCGCCCTCTAGCGTTCAGATGTCAACATGACCGTCTTAGTCGCGGACGGCCCGCGCCGGAGCAGCGGAGGTGGGTGAGTGACCAGCGTCCCCCTGAGGGCAGCAGCCGGCCGCATCCTCTCCACGTTCTATCCTTGTTTAGGCTGAGATCACCCAGGACTGCTGTCCTGGAAATTCATCCTGGTAATCAAGCATCATCGCGGGAATGTGCTGGCTGTGAAGAGTTTGGCCAAACCAGCCTTCTTTTATGTTTTAAATCCTGGAATGTCACCTGCTTCCTTCCCCGAGGGAGGAGCTCATATCCAGGCTAAGATGAGATCGAAAAGGATTTTTACTGCACGCGCAGCGCCCTTGGGTGTAAGGTGACAAATAACAGGGAAACATGGGAGGGTGGGGAAAGGCGCCCAGGTGTTTGGGGGCCTCTGTGCGAGTGCATGCAGGGGAATCCTTTGTACAGCTGGCCTCCTCCGCCAGAAGTGAGCCAGCCCATCACTAGGCACCTAAAATTCTTGCCCCTTCGCCGGCCAGGGGAAGTGTGGCCTTAGATTGGGTTCAGGTATCTGGAGAGTGGATGCGTCCTACCCAGGCAACCACAGTGGAGTGTGCACTGGAGAAGGCTCCTCCTTTCTCTATTTTTTCCTAAAAATTGTGACTTCCAGCTTTGCTAGTCCAAAGACTAAAAAGGGAGCCACAAAAAGTAACTTAGACTGAACTTCTCTCCAGTGTTGGTGGATGAGACCTGGAGCTGGTTTTCAATCCAAAAGAGAGGCTTCTTTCGCCCTGTGGCATGGTTATGTATATGTGCTGACTTACTCCTGCCCCACTTCATCTCACAAAGATTTAGATGCATAAAGAAATCTATAAAATGCAAAGAAACTCTAAGGAACATTTGTATTTTGAGGTCTAAGATCTGTGCCGTTTTCCCATGTTTGAGGGTCTTTCTAGCATGGTTCCTGCTGTGTTAGTGGAGGGAAGGCAGGGCTGTCTCCTGAACAGACACCCAGAAGGACAGACACAGGCTCTGCGCTATTCTCTTGGCTGTGAGGTCTGCGTGTGCCTGGTCCTGGCCGAGGACACTCCCACTGAGGACTCTGCATCTTCAGTGGCAGACGCTGTGTCCAGGGGCAGTGGTGGTAATGATCCCTAGGATGTGATTAGACTGTTGTTTTCACTGTCCAGTTCTATGGGTATCTGACCATTTTTCTGAGCCAGTCGTCTTCCCAGAGATCAATTATGGTGAAGATGAATCCAGAGCATGAAATAAAGACTAAGGGGGGACAAAGACAAGTAGGCAAGCTAACAATATAGCAAACATTGTTGCTATATGTGAGTTAAATATTTGACCTTGAGCTTCCTGCTAACTGAATTGAAAAGGAAAACATGGGCTGTTACCCAAAGTCTAAAGACAAAAATACAAAGGTTAGATTTTGAAAGGAATTTCTCACACTGGATTTTCTCATAATGACTCCTGAGGCTGATCTTTACCATCTTCCTAACTGTACTCGCACAGCAAATGATTCTTCAGTTAGGGTTTATAGCATCCTTCAGTGAGAGCTGGGAGCAAAACGAACAACTTAAATTTAAGCCACTCTTTGAAAAGGGCAAGTTCCTAGTTTTTCTAATGGTGTAACATCTGGAATATTTAGAAATATTATGGGACTTTCATGTCTCTACAGAAACCTATCTTCATCAAAGATGGGTTTTATAAGAGTTAAGTAGCAGGAAACTTAAAGTTATTGTCATCTGAACCTAATAGAAGAAAAAGCATGCCCAAATCTCCACCAGGTCAGCTTAAGAACTGACTTCCTTAACAAGACTCCTAAAACACAAGAAGTAAAATCAAGAATCAATAAACAGGATAGTATCAAACTACAAAGCTTCTTCACAGCAAAGGAAATACTCAAGAACATGAAGAGAGAGCCTACAGAATGGGAGAAAATCATTGCCACTTGCACCTCAGATAGAGCATTAATCTCCAGGATATATAAAGAACTCAAAAACAAACAAACAAACAAAAAAAAAACACTGAAAAAAGAAATAATAAATGGGCAAAAGAACTGATTAGACACTTCACAGAAGAAGAAAATATAGTCAACAAATATATGAAAAAATGTTCAATATCTCTAGCAATTAGAGAAATACAAATTAAAAGAGATTCCATTTCACTCCAGTCAGAATGGCAATTATCACGAATACAAGCAACAAGGCTGATCTCTGGAAGTGTCACGATAGTATCCCATTTCTGAAAGGAGTGCTTGCCTCAAATGCACAAGCAGGATGCAATGGCACATGCCTGTAATCCCAGCGGCTCTGGAGGCTGAGACAGGAGGATCTCGGGTTCAAAGCCAGCCTCAGCAACTGTGAGGCACTAAGCAATTCAGTGAGACCCTGTCTTTAAATAAAATACAAAATAGGGCTTGGGATGTGGCTCAGTGATTGAGTGCCCCTGAATTCAATCTCTAGTACAAAAAAAAAAAAAATCCCCAGCACACAAGAAAGAAAGAAAGAATACAAGAAATAATAAATGTTGGTGAGGATGTGGGGGTAAAGGTACACTCATACATTGCTGGTGGGACTGCAAATTCGTGCAACCACTATGGAAAGCAGTATGGAGATTTCTCAGAAAACTTGGGATGGAACCACCATTTGACCCAGTTATCCCACTCCTCAGTCTATACCCAAAGGGCTTAAAAATCAGCATACTACAGTTAGGTAGCCACATCAATGTTTTCAGCAGCTTAATTCACAATAGCTAAACTATGGAACCAACCTAGGTGTCCTTCAATAGATGAATGAATAAAGAAAATATGCTACATATACACAATAGAATGTTACTTAGCCTTAAAGAAGAATGAAATTATGGCATTTTCCATTAAATGGATGGAGCTGGAGAACATTATGCTAAGCAGAAATAAGTCAATCCCAAAGTCCAAATGTTTTCTCTGATATGCAAATGCTAATTCACAATAGGAGGGGGGAATAGAGGTAATTTGTATTAGGCAGAGGGGAGTGAAGGGAGATGAGTGGGTATGGGGGTAGGAATGACAGTAGGATGAATTGGACATTATTACCCTATGTGAATATATGATTATACGACCTGTGTAACTCTACATTGTGTACAACCAGATTATTCCCCATTTATGTACGCTGAGTCAAAATGCATTCTACTGTCATGTATAACTAATTAGAACAAATGAAAACATTTTTAACAATTCATAGAGAACTATGAATTGTTGGAAATAAGACAAGGGAATGATAAACATTTCCTGGTAAAATAATAACACCTCAAATGATACTGAGTTTTAGGTACTGAATATATAAGTGCTTTTATTATGTTATTCACTCATCAGATATGGCAAGCATGGTGCCTCTTTCCATAGATATGAACCTGTAGAACCTACCTTCCAGGCAGGGAAGACAGATACTGACCAAGTAAACAAGTAAAGATAATTTCAAATAGTGATGAGTGTTATGTCAACAATAGAAGAATGAAATAAATGCAGTAACTGTCAAGGGTGGCCGTTTTTGATGTGGTGATCAGGAAAGGCCCCTTAGAGGAGAAGACATTTGCTCTGAGGACTGAATGATGAAAAAAAAATATCTATGCAGAAGCCTGGTGGGAGAGCACTCTGGGCAGCAGAAAGAGCATGTGCAAAGGCTCTGAGGTGGCAACAAAGTACTTCTCTGAGAAATAGAAAGAAAACTATTATGTCCTGAACACTTCTAAACACTCCTAACACATGACTGTGGTAGTGGTGGTTCTCATCTTGCAGATGAGGAGCAAAAGCTAGAGGAGTTAAGTCGGTAGTCATGGATGAGTGCTCAACAGGCAGGACTGGGCTCCCAGTCTGCTCTGTCCTGGAAGGAGGAAGCCACCTCTCCCTTGAGCAGCCATGCTGCTCTGCATAGAGCCGAAAGCACCAAGTCTAAGGACTCCATTCCCCAGCTTTCCGCGGACCTGATGTTTTGTTTCCACTGCTCTTTTACAGAATGCTCACCTTCTCTTCTCAACAGAGGTTTTACTCCGCAGATCCTGAGGAAGATGTTGTATCTCCCTCTTCCCTCCCCCACTCTCATCTTATCTTGAAAAAACAATTGAGATCAACGTCAAGGATGAAAGGCTCTGTACAAAACGGCACTGGAAAGCTGATCTCTGGAAGTGTCCCGATGGTATCCCATTTCTGAAAGGAGTAGTCAGGAGAGAAGGAGGTCATTGGGTCTATGCTGCTGCCTCATCCAGTGTGGACTCAAACAGCTCAGGCAGATCAAAACCTGGTGGGATGGGGCCTGGAGAGGGGGGACAGGAGGATGGGGGTGATAAAGAGCTCCCTCCCCATTGGTGGAAACTGCTAATTGCAGAGAATCTATGAATACAAAAAAAATGATCAATAAACACTCAAAGTCAACTTCAAACAGAAATACAATCAACACGAGGCTCATGTTCAAGTAGATTTGTTAATATAGGAAAATCTTTCCTTGGCCACACCTTTACCTCTCCCTCTCTGGGTTTTCCCCTGGGTCCTGGGGCATCCATTAGAACAGTAATAGTAGCCAATGACTTCACCGAGGATGCGTTCTCTGCTAAACATTACCCTCAATACTTTCACGCTCACAATAGATTTTGATAGATACGATTTTAATAAGTGCAATTACCATTTTATATATTTTAATTAGCCACCTCTCGTTGAGCACTGACTTTGCACCAGGCACCATTCTGGTGCTTCCCACATAGCCCACTTCATCAGCAGAGCTATGCTGTGTGGTAGGTACTAACAACTTCATTTCATGGATATAAAACTGGAGGCCAAAGGAGGTTGAGGTTAAGTAGTGATTGAGAAAGTGGATTTAAATTCATTCTGCCTCCAGCAACTTTATTTTAGTTTGCATAGAGCTATTACAGGAAATTTCCCACCCAAGAGACTACATGGGGAGTGACAGGAGTCCTTTATGATCATCTTGCCTGCCACAGCCTGCTGCAACCCCTGACATAGGCAGAGGGAGGCAGGAGCCCTACTCCAATCCTCTCCACCTTCCTACAAGACAGTTCATCAGCAGTTCTTGCCAAGGTCCCCCACAGCCAAAGGAGAGTCCCCAGCCCTGCCTCCATCTCCCTGGGCCACTTACATTCACCTTGCCCATTGCAGGTAAAATAAACCTTGTTCATGCTCATTGATTTCCTTGACCTTCCCACACCTCAGGCCAACCTCCACGGAGCTGCTGGAGACTTCTTTCTCCCACCACCCTCTGGCTCTTCCCCAGTAGAAATGGCTTCTGAGTTACCCAGAACAAACACCACCTGCTGCAAGGCCCTAATAGAAATCGATTTCTCGATTCATCTGTCACTGGTCTAATGACAGACACCTGCAATTCAATTTACAAATTTCTGTCCTTGTAACTTTTTTCCTTATAAAAATGCAAGTAACCTAAAGAGAACTGCAAAACAGGAAGCTTCTCTAAGTCTGCCCCATCTCGGTGTAGATTACTGGATCCACCCTCCTCAATAAAGGGGAGTTTACTAACTACTGGTATTTAAGGTTGGGGTGGGGCGGGGAAGCAAAGGTTTCCAGAACAGGTGGCCACAGCAGTCCCATGTCATGAGCTCTGACCGGAAAGGGTGGAGGTGGCTCCTCCAAGGCAGATGCACCCCAGGAAGAAGGGCAGACTTGGCTTGGGAAACCGTAACTAGAGCAAAGATGAAGAAGACTTCAGAAGGGTCTGGCATCCATGGACAAGACCTCATGGTAGATGGAAAGAGATTGGTGGATTCATAGTCACTGGCTCCAGCTAACTGACATATCCAGGATTGCAAAAGGCAAAGGATTTACCACATAAACAATTATGATTGTCCACTTCGACTCTGCAACCCATTTCTCCTGAGAATGGAGGCACATTGGCCACTTCACCAAGGCCCCTCTGGTATCCTGGTATCATGACACCCATGATACCTTCCTGGTGTCATGACACCCTGTTTGGACATACATCTTGGTTCCTGCTTGGTTCCTGCTCCTGTGCCATGGTCTCAGATTGGTTTCCCTTGCTTCAACTCCCCCATTCCTCAGGGACACAATTCTGAGGTCTCTTCCCTCCAGCTTGACACGTCACAATTCCCAGACATGCTTGACTTTGTGAGCTCTGCCCAAACCAGGGTAGAAGGCTACCACACACTGGCAAATAATGACCATTGATCCTGAGGTGGACTCCACTAACCTCAAACAAAAGGCCTTTAGCAATATGGTGCCACCTGGTGGCTTGGAGCAACTGCAAGGTGCTCTCAGAATCAGTGCCCCCTTCCCAGACACCATTCAGCTATTTATGTTGAATGTGGTGAAATAGGGGGGAGTGTGGAAATTTATTATTGTGATTCATTTTCTCATACACACACACACACACATACACACACACACACACACACACACACACACACACACACACACACACCAGCATTTGGGAATAGCCAAATGCTTTCAAATGTGTGAAGGCCTAATGTGCCTCTGAGTGGCCCTTTGATAGGAGCAGGCAGGACATGCAGGGTCAGTGGCTCCTGAGTGGGGAAATTGTCAGATACTTGTTTCCTCTTTGGACACCCAGCAAAGTGGACAGAGCTCAGGGGACACCCTCTCAATCTTGGGGCAACAGGTACTCCTGGGGTCAGGGAATGAAACTTCTCTGCTGGGCTTCCTCCACTCAGACATGAGAGCCTGATCTTGGCTTGGCCACCGTCACTCAGGATCTGAGAGCCACAGATAGCACCTAGAAAGCAGTAGTTCTCAGTCTTGGTGGCATATTAGAATTCCCAGGGACATGTATTAAAACCCTATTCCCCACCTGAACTGCAAACCATTTAAACCAGAATCTTTGGGGGTGACATCCAGGCATTTTTGAAAGCTACCCAAATGATTTCTGCATGCAGCCAAAGATGAGACCCACTCTTCTAAGGAAACCAGTGGTTCAACTGATCACCATCACCGACCTTACCATCATTCAGCTTGAATTATCATTGCCTACAACTACATATTTTGACACAGTAGAAAAGCGCTTTGGCTGGGAATAGATTAGCAGGATTTATTTTGTTTTGATTCATTTTGAGTTCATTGCAAACTTACTACATGATCTCAACTAATAGCACAATCAATAATATAAGTGATGATGGAGATGATAATGATAACAGCTACATTTATTGCACCCTATGTCCCAGACATTGTGTTAAAAGCTTTACTTACATTATTATTTCACTTAATCTTCACCCAGTGAAGTAAGCATTAGTTCACAGAAAGTAGAAACTGAGGTTCAGAGAGGTAAAGTCAATTGTCCAAAATCACAGTATAAGAGAGCCGAGATTTAAACTCAAGCTGTCAGACCAAGAAGCCTGTGTTCTTAAACTCTCTTCAATACCACCTCCCTCAATAACTTGCCCCAAATTACAGAACTAGTAGAGAATACAAGATTTTCATCCAGGTCTGCCCAACTTCAAAGCTCACATTTTATACTCTCCTGCCATTAACACAAAAGTTAAACCAAATTGACATCTCTCCTCCTGACCTACTCACTTTCCCAAAAGAAATGGGGATGACAAGGGGAAAAAATCATGGCTAGAAAGATTTAAACAATGTAATCCAGTGAAAAGGGTATCTGCACGGAACTACAATTAAATGGACAAGCAAGTGGGCCCCTCATTTATTGTTCAAGGGATTTCCATATGTAAGAAGAAAAACACAATTCATAGGTAAGATTTAAGATGAGAAACTGCAGGTTCGCTGGCTGGTAAATTTTTCTCGCACTATATTCCATATGGCAATAGCAAATGGAGTCTCTGATTTCGTTCATTTCTTTAGAGACCATAAAAACGATACATTTGCAAAAATCAATGTGTGTTTCCTTTTCTGCCATTTCACATGATAGATAAACACAACCCCCAGCTGCACAATAGAAATTACACTGTACTTTTAGATCGCCCTAGAAATATGTGCATAGCAATGTCTAAACTCATCAGGCCGTTTAATTTCAAAGTGTTCTGGTGTCCGGGGCTAGAATCTCTCAGGAACGTACATTCAGATGGTTCCTGGGAAGCTTCGGGGACATCTAAGGCAAGGTCTGAAATTGATTAGAGCGATATATTCCAGGAGAAATGTTTTGCATGACCTTCCTGGAGAAGGCTGTCATCGCACTTGGACGAGACCTGCAGGCACACCGTCACTCATGCCTGATAATGACACCTGGTAGGCAGGCGGGGTGACAGTCCCACAGTCATCCATCCCAGGTATGTGATCAAGGGGTGAGTGCCTCTTTCTCTTCATTTCGAGGAAAGCAAGCACCTTCAAAGGCTGTATGTCCAGGGACATTTCACTATAGCTTTGTGTTCCTAAGGTCAGAGCTCAGTGTGCATATGAAGCATGTGAGAGGCAGCAAGAGAGGAGGGAGGAGAAAGGAGACGGACTCAACAGAGGGAAAGAAATGCCTGCTTTCTTTGGGTGCTTTGCTTCCACTATCAGGTCGCCAAGTTGCCTAAAGTAAGGGGGAGAAAACTTGTTCAGGGTGCAGCTCCGTTAAAGCCAAGAATCAAACTTGGCTCCATTGTTCTTCATGGATTTATTTACGTATTCAGCAAACACCCAATCTCTAGTCACAAGGTTTTGGAGGTATGGTAGTAAATTAAAGCCCCTGTCCTATGAAGTTTGCAGTCTAATGTGGGAAAGAGAAAATAAACGAAGTAACCAAGAAGATAGATAAGGCAATGTCGGGCATGTGTAGGTACCATGAGGTAGAACAAGCACATCAGCAGCAGAGTATGGGGTTGAGAGGGCCAGGGGGCCTGAGGCAGGCGCTCATGGACATGGATTTTAGCAGAGCCATGAAGCAAGTGAGTGAGTAAGCCATGCTCTGGCAGAAAGAGCTTTTTGAGGAGAGGGAAACATAAAGGTAGGAAGTGCTCAGTTTATTGGGGATCTGCAAGAAATATGGAAGCAAATCATTCTGTCAGGAACTAATAGAACCAAATCACTAAAGCAGTGTCTCATGCATCTAATATCTAGATGCCATTTACAGCTTCTTAAGCCATTAGTACTGCTTTGTGATATCATCCATAGATGATATAAGGAGGGCTGGCTCTGTCACTGCATGTGGAACAAGATCAACTTGCAGGCAGGTAGTGATGATCACCCTGTGGGTGTGCACAGCCAGGATGGGGGATTTTAACACTCAGATGCACTGTGTACTCACATGTTGCATGTAAATTTGTTCTGTGTACATACATATAGTATTTTTAGTATATGATAATGTGTGCATTGAAAAAGTAGAAGGCTTAACTTTTATTTATTTATTTAATTCATTGCAAGGTTAAGATGGCTACTAAGAGGTTAATGCAAGTGTATGGGATAATGCTGACTATTTTTAGTTCTCAAAGACAAGGACACTGACAATTGAGTACAAACAATATTCTCGAGGCAGCCAGGGGTAGGCGGTAGGCACATTCAGGCCACCTCTCACATCAGGGCTTCCAGATCAGGAAAACAATTGAGAGAAAGACCTCCAATCACCACCGCCAATTCACCATAGTTTCCCAGCCCTGATCTTACACAACACTATCTATCTCACATACACTTTGTACATTTTCCTTGAACTCAGTATCCATGCTGCTAGAGTGGTATTCAAGACAACCCAACAAGAGAAATTAAATACCAAGGAAGAAGATTTTGAGCTTTGGAAGGCCACAAAACATTTTACTAATATTTTTTGACACCCCAAGAACAAATTTTTGCCCCATGATAGGGGTATATTGCCCTGCTAGGAGTCACATCCTAACCTGTGAGATTCTCCATCCTAAGGTCTAGACCTTTTCATCTTTGTATTCCATGAACTGCATACAGTTGGAACTCTGTAAATGTCTAAAGAATAAAAGAATGAGAGATGGAGGTAATGAGGAGCAAATTAACAACATAATAAACATTAGTTGAAAGGCCATTGTACTCTGGAGGACTCAGAGGAAGAGTTATTCAGGAAACGTCCTGGCTGTGGCAATGGGCCAAGTTGCGACTTGTGCAGTCGAGGGGGAGAAATAAAGAACGTCCACGTGATTCTGCCCTTTTCAATGCTTTATTCACTCAGATCACTCAAATCACAATTCCACTCTACAGGTTCTTAATCAAGAAAATGACAATCCTTAATGCTGGGCACTACATTAAGACATAATCAATTCAAAGCAAATAATTCTAAGCTCTGCAAACACACTCAATCATGACAGACTCATTGCAGACATTCCCTCTGCGTGGTAAGCTCAAATGCCAGATCTGAAGTCTCAAGTCTTAGGCTCAGACCACAGCGATCAGGTCAGGAACCAATGGAGGCTTCTCCTCCGGTGGAGCTGACGGTCAGATGTGGCATAAAGAGAAGCCGCCGTTCTCACCAGGATCAAAATGTGGCTGTAGAGTTTGAGAGCAGTGAGGACGATGCAGCTCATCAGGCAGATGATGAGAAGAGTTGGGATGTCAGTCCAGGTCCCCATCAGGCTCCCCGGCATATGGGCATCAGTGTCGGCTGGCTGAATGTCTGTTCATTTGCTTTACTGTTTATGCTAAATTTTGTGGCTTCTACTTGTCCTTTCAATCCCGATCAGCCGTTACAGGGATTCTCAGTGACATCTTTCATTCTGGGGTCAGGACACCTGGTCTGGTGGTTTCCACCCTGATCTCTCACCTCTGACTTTATCAGGGCAAAGGCAAATGACAGTGACTTCACTCTGAGTTTTATCAAGGTTGTGGAAAGTGACTTATTTTATCAGGCTCTGCCTGATGACAATATTGGAAGGCTCCGTAGGCTTGCCTGGTGGGGACTGTAGTTTTATTTTCAAATGGAGTTACTTAGGCTAAGGCCCTTCTTAGGTTAAGGCCATCCGTACACTGGCTGAAGAAGCACAGGAAGGAGGGACTCCAGCAGGAGCAAGAGGAGAATCCTGGCCCCAAGATAGTCGAGTTCCGTGTTGGACAGGCAGCGTGGCACAGGAGGAAACAGCTCACACTAGATGCTCTGACTCATTTTCAGTTCTACCATTACATAGTTTATGATTTTAGGCAAGTCACATAGCTTTTCCCTTTTTTAATGTGTAAAATAGAATAATAACACCAATCTGGTATGGATATTATTAGGAGTAAATATGTCAACAAGCTGTATAAATTGTAAGTCACTGAGTGATATAATTATTGGGCTTTGAATATGGAGAGAGAAGGTGGGAGGGACTGTGACCAGCCTCCAGGGCCACTTGGTGGTGTGGCTCTGATGGAGTAGGCAGCAGGAGGTCTGCCATTGCCAGAAAAGGCCAAGAGACTAACCTTTGTTGTTAGGCTTCTGTGTTCTCAGCAGACACCTCTCACCTCTACCTCATTTAAATCAACCTCACAGCCAAACTTTAAAGTAAATCCTAATGCAGGTTGAGCATGAGTCATCTAATAATCCAAAATGCTCTAGAATCAGGAACTTCTAAGGTGTAGACACAATGCCACAGGCAGAAAATTCTGCACCTGACCTCACGCGACAGGTCTCAGTCCAAATGCAGACCCACAAAAAATACTGCACAATGACCTTCAGGTTCTAAGAAACACAGGAGAATTTCATGTTGACATGGGCCCATCCCCAAGATATCTGTTTATATGCTGATATTTCAAAACCCAAAATATGCTGGCCCCAAGCCTCTCAGATAAGGAAGATGGACAAGTGTTCTCCTTTTACAGATGAGGATGCTGAGACCCAGGAAGGTTAGAGCTGATAGGACAGGCTGACAGATTGGATAAAGGGTACCAGGGAAGGGAAGGAATTCAGAACAATTCCTCTTGCCTGGCTAGCTTACTAGGGCAATGATGGTACCACTCATCAGAATCAGAAACATGTGGCAGGATGGGAGGTGGCAGAGATAAAAGCTTTGGGGTGGACATGTTACTACGTAGAGATGACCTGGAGACATTCAGTTGGCTAAGAAGAGCAGGACATTGAATATTTATTACGGAACTCAGAAGAGAGGCTTGGGGACCCATCAGTACAGAAATGTTGTTGTTGCTAAACCACATTACGGAGGCCACCTAGGGAGTTACAGCTAGAGGAGAAGAGGGACAAGGCCCGGGGAGAGGAGCATAGCAGCCAGAGGAAGGAAGGTCATGGTGTCCTGGCAGCGTGGGCACAGGGAGGGACGGCCAGCAGAGATGCTGCTCCTGTCTTGTGGAGGGTCAGAGGTTCCTCAGCGAGGGCACAAGAGGGAGAAGAGAAAGTGTGTGTTAGTTGTCCTGGGGGAAAGGGGAAGTGAATGATGCTCAGAGAGCCCACTTGTGATTGACAGTCAAAAGGTTTTCCTTGTGATTGTTTTTGTTTTGTCTTGTTTTGAAAGGGGAAGGTACTAGGGATTGCACCCAGGAGCCCATTACCACTGAATTATGTCACCAGCTGAGTTGCTGAGACTGGCCCTCAACTTGAGATCCTCCTGCCTCAGCCTCCCAAATCATTGGGATTAAAAGTCTGTGCCACCATGCCCAGCTGACAGTCATAAATTCAAAGAAGAAAAATCAGCACAGCTGTGTGTTTCCCTGGCTGAGGCAGCTGCTTGAGTGTAGGCAGAGTGGTCAGAGCGTTGGGCTTTTTCAGAATTGGAGGTTGCTAGGTGACGATAACAGAGGAAACGAGGGGCCAGGGAGTTGAGGGTTATGTAAGAAATGGGGACACTGCGATGGACTGCAGGATCCATGCTGGGTAAAACAGGGATGAAGAGACTGGAGCAGAAGAAGCAGTGATGAGCAACAGTGAAAAGGCAGCAAGGTCACTTTGGGTCTTATTTTGACTCAAGGTCCTGACATGTTGCCAGGCTGGCCTCGAATTCCTGGGCTCAAGTAATCTTCCTGCCCCAGCCTCCAGAGAAGCTGGGACTCCAGGCACGCCACTGCCCACCTGGCTCAGGCCAACGGCTCCAAGGAACTGATAACAAGGAATTTTTGGAGTGGGAGCACTGAGCAAGGGATTCGAGGTGCTAGGAATCCAGAGGAAGGAAGTGGTATAGCCGTTGCTGATGGCAAGATGTAGGGTCAGACTGTAGTGGCAGGTGGCTCACAGGAGCTGCAGGACAAGGTTATGGGAAGTGGTGGGTCAAAGGACCAGGCCAAGGGGAATTATCTGTGTGGAATTGAAGCCCCAAACATGATGAGAGGAGTGAAAACTCAGAAACCCCCATCCACAGTGAGCTGTGCTTGGCTGCCCGAGGCCTGCTCCTGCCCCCAGTGTGTTGGAATTCCAGTTTATTCGGTCTTCTCCATCATAGGAATCCCCATTTCTGAGTTCAGCAGGAGTTTCCATTTTCTATTCTATTTGCCTGAATATTCCACTGAATTATGCTGACAGAACCCGGGAGCAAGCATGAAAGACTAAATTGGGTGTGTCATAGAGATAGACAAGAAGAGGAGGGGAGACCACATCTACTTTCCTTGGTTTACATTTGGCAGTACACTGGCCAAGTGGATCTAGAATGACCCAGAACTTGTCATTACAAAACTCATGAACTCTCTTAATACACACTGTAGCCCCAGGGGTACAGTCCATGGTCTACACCTGAAGGTTGGCCACATCATAGTTTGCAAATTTGGCATGTCCTAGATTCCTAAGCAGCATTTTTTGGAGAGGAATGACAGAAGGTTCCAGTCAGATCATACATTTAACAGAATTCTCTTGATTGGGGGACAAGATTTATGATGAGTTAGCGCTCAATTAAATCACCAGGCCTGATGGCACACACCTGTAATCCCAGAGGCTCAGGAGGCTGAGGCAGGAGGATCATGGGTTCAAAGCCAGCCTCAGCAATGATGAGGGGTTAAGCAACTCAGCGAGACCCTGTCTCTAAATAAAATACAAAATAGGGCTGGGGATGTGGCTCAGTGGTCAAGTGCCCCTGAGTTCAATTCCCAGTACCAAAAAAAAAAAAAAAAAATTAAATCACCTAGGAAGATTTATTTGAAGAAGAGGAATGAAGAAGAGGAGGAGAAGGAGGGGGGCGGAAAGAAAGGGAGGAGGAGGAAGAAGGAGAAGAAGAACACCACCAACAAGAGGAAATAAGAGAAAGGAAGGGAAGGAGGGAGGAAAGAGGGAGGGTGAAAAATACTTTTAAAAAACCATCATTTGATAGATTCTGCTCCGTTCAAACTCATCGGGACACCACTGAGAACAATGTAAGATGTTCCACAACTTCTAAGCTTGGGCTGCCTTCCATAGGCCATAACCTGCAGGGAGGCACAGCTGTCCCTCCAAAGAGAAATCATTTCAAGAAATAGTCCCTGAAATGGTCTTTCAGTGGTGTAGCCCTGACCTAGGGGTCAGAGTGTCATCAGAACGCTGGGTTTCCTGTTTCTCTGGTTTTGCTGGTTTTTTATCTCAAGTTTTATATTTTGAGCTTTTCCTTCTTTCAGTATTTGGCCGTTATTGAAACTATTATGTGCTGAGAGCCCCCGTGGAAGAGGAGAGAAAGGCAGGAAAGCTAACCTCATTTCACAGATGAGAAGCTGGCCATGAAAATAAAAATTTGCATCTGTAATTAATGGAAAAGAGTTAACAGTTGATGATGAGTTCCTTAAAGGTTCAGACTGTCTTCTTCTATAAATAATTAAGAAATAGCATATGTCTTGAATACAAACGTGTTGGAAGAATGATTGTTGAAATGAAATGTACATCAGGCACATCTAAGATTCCTGTGATCCTGGGACAGCTCTGTGAGGTCGATGTCATGACTCCATGTCACAGGCAGGAAAACAAATTCAGAAGGGGTAACATCCCACACAGATGGTGATCAAGGGAGAACAGTCCACAAAAGTGAGTCTGGACTTCCCAGCCCAAGGTCTTTCTAGAATGCAGGCATGGTACACGAGAGGCCTCACCTCTACCCTACTCAATGCAAACTTCAATTAGGGCACTTCACTAGTCCTTGCTTGACAGTCTGCACCCAGACATGAATCCCATGAGGAAGCGGACTTCTCTTAGGACTTACCTTTAAAGGAGAAAATGATGCCCTGGACCAGATGTGCTGGTCCTTATTTATCTTAGTGTCCCAAGTGTCTGGCAAGGCTTGGCCCATTGTACGTAATAATGTGAGGAATTGTATTAGTCAGCATTTCATCCCCGTAACAAAATGCCTGAGATGCCTCTTTGCTTTTATAAAGCAAAGGGTTTTATTTAGTTCATAATGTTGGATGCTAGCAATCCTTAAGCATAAATTGGAGGCTAAAACACAAATGGCAGTGATTTGGATGAAGCTCCCCGTCCCCCCCGCCCCCCGCCCCAGCAAATGACAGAGCACCTGTGGGTAGCATTCTATCTCCTCCTAGGAAGCAGAGGCAGGAAAGGAGCAAGCAGACTTGCTGTATCCTTTAGGGAGAACGACCAAGTCCCATGAGAACTACCTTAATCGCTTTCATTGAGGACCTACCAATAGGCCCCGCCTCCCAAAGGTGCACACCACCTCATCCCCGCTGCCCTGAGGACCCAACTTCCAGCACGTTGACTTTTAGGGGGACATCTAACACCCAAGCCACAGCAGTAACAAAACCTGAATAAATCAATGAGCAACTTGATTGAGTCTAAATTCATCTACATGGAAAGCAAGCCCTTGCTTGGAACTGTGTTCAGGATCTTTGTGTATATTATTTAAGGACTCTAGTAGCCTCACCATGAAAACTACTTCTCAGAGATCCATTCTTCCATTCCTGCTTATGTATTGCTAGCACCCACGTCTTCAAAAAAGCAGGCTCTCTTTGGGGAACAGAATTCTCCAAAGTTTTGGTATAGAGGGGGCTCTAGGAGAGTCTCTAAGCATGACCAGGTCTGATGATATCAACCCACCTTCTAATTCCCGCCTCCTCCTTTGTACCTCTGTACCAAAGGAGCAGTGCTCCACCTCTGACCCTGCAGCACCCGCTTGCCTATATCCCACCTCTTTATCTTTGCTTATGTTATCCCCTTTGCCCTGGGTTTCTTCTCTACTTTCTCTTCTGCCCATCCACCTCTAGCTGCTTGTGTAACTTAAGACTTCATTTAGATGCCATGTCTTTTTCAGAGCCTTCCAGAATTTCCCCCACACTAGTAGATACACCTCTATCAAGTGTTTCTGCACATCTCCTGATCACCACACTTCCACCTTCCACTAGGCTGTGAGTCCTCTTGAGGACACAAATTGTGATGTATTCATCTTTGTGTCACCATATCAGTAACAGCTTAGAAAAGAAAGGGAGGGGAGGAGAGAGAAGTGTGCTGTAGATAGTGAGTTTGGGACACTGAGACCTAAAGAAGGGAGTAGCAACTCCTGGAATTGGGGGAAAAACTTAAGGAAAAACCAAGTTGTCAATAAAATGTTAAAATATCACAAGAAAGGACATGATTGCCATAGTTAAAACAGACAGATGAAGCAGGAGGGAACAGAAGGATTTTCCTTGGTAATGGCTGCCCATCACAAGGGAACAGGTAATAATGAAGCAATCTGATTCTCTAGGTATGTAGACACTGCTAGGGTTTTTTTTTTTTTCCTCTTTACTTAAGTGATTCTTACCGCATATGCTGGATTTTTATAAGCTTCTATGGCTGGGCCAACTGTGCATAGTACACATGTTCTGAGAAATGAATATGTATGTTTGGGTAGTTGAACAAATACACAAGTCAGTGGAGATTTTTTTCTACAAAAGCTGTCGAACTGAAAGGAAAGACGAGTTCATGTATATGGGATTTATTGAAGGCTCATCTCTACCTGGCCCAGAGCCGTGCCAACATGGGACCAGAAGAAAAGTAATTCTACGTCTAATAGGTGGTTAAAAAGCAGTTGCCTAAAATCACCAAGGATCATTTTCATAGGGCCCCAGTCCACTCCCACCAAGTAATTCTAGAGTTAGGAACCTTTCCAAAGAATTCCTGCAGAGCTGTACAGGGATAAAATCTGGCCCATTGTGAATATAAAATGGCAATTTTATTTAAACAGTTGTAGCTCCTTGGGTCTCTTCTGGCTCACTCTAATATTCTCCTTGTCTATATACTTTGGACACATTTTCACCTCCCTCTAAAAGAGTTTTACTGCTTAATCATCTTCTTCTTGCCACCTCTCTCTTCTGGAGCAATGGAATAACTCTTGCTTAATGGCAGACAATGAATTCCACTGGAAAGTTGTCACTAATAATAATAATAATTATTATTATTCTAGCTGACACATGTCCCTAAACTTGGCTCATTGACTAAACCATTTAATCTTCCTATACCATCATTTTTTCTAGCTGTAAAATTCAGCAGATGAGTCTTCAAAGCCTCAAGTTCTTAACTGCAAAGGGTTCTGCTTACCACTTTCCTACCATTTCTTTGCCCAGAGCAACTAATGACTTTCAAGTTACCGAGGCTCACTTCGATTATTGTCCCACCTGTGTCACTCCTCTGGCAACAAGATCCAATAAAAATGACGTGAAGCGAAAAATCTTTAATAGTTTCTTTTTCAAAATTATTTCTAGTTCAGGCCTGAGAACTTGAATTGGATATGCACTGGCCAAATAATCTTATCATCAGACCCAGCCAACAAGATGAGTTTTCATTTTACCCAGTAATAGATTACAATTTAATATTTGATTGGGGGGGGGGAAATAGATTGATTTATCAACCCAGAAATAATTATTGGGTATGCACTATGTGCCAGGCATGGTGAAGCATGGTGAGGTGTGTTGTTTTTTTCCTCAGTGGGGGACATGAGCTAACCCGAGGAATGAATTTCAGGACTGTGGGTAAAGTGGTTTGCATGGCATGGGTGTTGACAAAGGGACCAATAGGTGGTATCTGACCAAAGACTCTGTCCTGTTCCACTGTCTGGTACCAGTTCAGAAAGGTTTTATCCTTTGTCTCTACCAACCCCTGCACCAGAGCAAAGAACCAAACTTACCTCCCTGGGAACTAATGGGATCCATGGTAGACACCTCACATCAGCTATGTCAGCCAAGATTCACAGCATTTCTGACAGCTTATCTTAAAACTTCCCTTTGAGTAATGCTCTGGTCTTTCCTTCCCTTTGCTACCAACTTCATGAAGTGGAAACCTGGGTTTGCTGTCTACCTGTTTACCACACTTTCTCCCTTTTTCAGTTCATCTTCTACACCACCCACTGTGGGATCTGTTCACAGCAGCTTACTGCTCAAAGTGCTTTTCTGGCTCCCATAGGTAAGCCAGGTCAAGTTGAAGCAATTCAAACTTGTCACTTCTACCCCTTTGATGAGATGTATTCTAAGGAGAGAAACAGCTAAACTTAATTTGTACCAGGCATTGTGCTACTGTTTTCTGAGCATTAACTGTTTTGTCCTTATAAATAACAACACTATGAGATTGATATGATTATTAGCCCAGTTTACATATGAGTAATATAAAGCCCAAAGAAGATCAGTCATTGACCCAAAGTGAGATATCTCACAGTGGAACTGGAATTTAAGCCTGGACCTGCATGATTCATAGACCCCTTTACATACCTGCTATCTCTCAGCTTCTGGGTAGATCCACCTGACAGTTGCCCTCTCTCACTTCCCATCTTAACAGGATGGCCTGGTGCAAGAGGACATACAGTCATCCCCTGCAACAGAAAAGAAAGTGTCTGTCTATAATTTCTGCTAGTTCTTGGTGTGCACAGGAGACTCCATACAAATTGAAGGCCAAAGTCAAAAGGGAACATAAATGCAGTGCAGAAGACTTGGGCCTCTATTGTTTAAGACCAACACCTCTGCTCATCCACACCTGTGATAGGAGGGAAGTATGGTCTGTGTTTGTGGCATGTCAGCAAAGAAGACCTCCTAGGAAAAGTTAAAGGAAGCATAAATTGAAATTAATTTCTACCAATACCAAACACTGGACAGGTGACCCAATGAGCTGCACAAACCATTGGCCTTGTCCTCAGTGGGACTGGATTGCACTCTTACAAATTTTAATCAGGTAAAACATTTTGTTTACTGATCACTAGATTGGAAACTCATTGTCTTTGTCCTCAGTATTTAGCAGTTCCTGAGCTAGAATGGCTCAGATCCATTTCTGCCTGTCTGAAAAGCCTTACCCAGCTCCAACACACTTGCTATGTCTCACTCGCAAGTAGAATTAACAAAGCCCTCCCCTGCCACCCCTAAGAACTACATTTGTATCACCAGCAAAATTTCTGTGTTATATAGGCTCACATGACAATTTGTCAGTCACCATCTGACCCCTGGTCATCTCCCCAACCTTCTATACTGCCCCTCTTGTCTTTTTTGCTTCAGTCACACTGGATTCCTGTTCATTTCTTTATCATTTATGTATGTATACTCTGACCTCAGATCTTCATACTCTCTGAGAGCTCTCTACCCCCAGAGCCATACAGCTCACTCCCTCACTTCCTTTGGGCTTCTTCTCAAGGAAGTCAATGCCACTTGCCTAAGGTGCCATGGTGGGTGAAGGGAAGACTTGAAATATGAACCCAGTTCTGACATCAACACCTATTATGTACCACCAAAGATCAGTATGTTTATAAGACTGCGAACAGTAAAGACAGGGCTCATGAGATTCCAGAGGATGAGGACTCTATTGGAAATTGGAATATAGTCCATTCATGTTATCTACATTTGTTGTCCACATTTTGCCTTTGTCCTGAGATGCTTTGTGAGATTGGATTTAAAGGTGGTGTGCTAATTAATCTGGATGAGAAAATGTCAAGGCAGCATGGTATTCAGGAGTGGCATGGATAGATATTGCTGGCAGCTTTTAGCCAAGTTTACTGTGATAATCAGGAGCAGAAAGCAAAGAAAAAGATTTGAAAAACTTGTAGTTAGCCAGAAAAGTGCAAGTAAGTCTGGGGCTAAGGAAGTGGTAGTTATTAAAGACATTATAGTTATTAAAGATATGCTAACTACTTTGTACAACAGACAATAGGAAAGACAGCTTGAGGATATCCCAGGAATTGGTAAGATCACTCTCACACAGACTCAAGGATGGAAAAGTGAAAGCTCCTTTGAGAAGAGATCATAGGGGCACTCTGTTTGAACAAGAGGGCCTAGGAAGTTGTTTCACTGTACTCAGTTGTCCAGGCATTCAGAGGCTACTGTAGCTTGGCTAATGATCAAAATGATGGCAGACCTTGGCAGCAACCATGAATTTCAGGATGCTGGTCATGGAAGGTTTCACCAAGATTTCAAAGGTAGACCTGGAAGGTTAGGCAAAGTGTAGTAGTGTTGGAATCCCTGAAGTCTGCCTCTGAGAGGGTAATCCATGAAGATGTGAGAAGGAAGACAAAGCTGTACTGGAGACCCCCAAGATTAAGAGTTGCCAGTAATGTTTGACATCTGCTGTGGAAAGCTGGAGGAATTGAGCAGAGGCAAGCCAAGAGAGAGGCCATGAGGGTTGCAACCAGCAAGCAAATATGGATGGAGCTACATAAGCCCTTTGGAGAGATCTTCACAATACCACGTGCTTCGAATGCCCAACGAGGAGCTACAGGAGTTATTTGTCTACATGGATTTTGGTCTTGCTTTGGTCCCATCCCTTCTTTCTGTGCCCCAATTTATTCTAAATGGATATATTTACTCTGAGCCATATATATTGAATATATGTAGCTTCCTTTTGAACTTCACTTTCATAGCTAAGAGTTTTCCTAATTGGAAATGAAGATTTTGGACTTGGACTTTTGGGCAATGCTGAAACTGTTAAAATAACAGGGACTCTTGAAAATGGAATAAGTGTATTTTGCCTTGTGAGATGGGTATGAGCTTTGGGAGGGCAGGGGCTGAATGCTATGAGGTGTCCTCCTAAAGCTCCTGTGTGAGACAGTACAAGAATTTTCAGAGGTGAAAAGATTCGATTATGAGAGGTATAACCAATTAAGTGGATTAATCCACTGAAATAGATTAACTAGACAGTAACTGTAGGCAGGTGCAGTGTGGCTGGAGGACATAGAGCACTGGGAATGTGCCTTTGGGGTTTATATGTTGTCTCTGGTGAGAAGAGCTTTCTCTTCTCCCTGGTTGGCTTGTTCTGAGCTGCTTTCCCCTGCAATGCCCTTCTGCCATGATGTTCTGCCTCATCTTAGGCCCAGAGCTATGGAGTCAGCCAACCATGGGCTGAACCATGAGCCAAAATAAACATTTCCTTATCTATATTGTTCTTGTCAGGTCTTCTATTATCAGTGATAAAAAAGCTGATTTTAAAAACCTTGTTGCCCCTCTAGAGATTCCAGACTCATTTAAACAAATGAATATTAGATTCATACAAAGTTATATAATTAATGAAGTGAATCAAAGTAGAAAATGTAGGAATATTTTTCTAAATAAGCTGTTTTACTTTCTTTTGATTTTTAAAATTTATTTTGCCTCTTGGTCAGTATTTTTAGGTTTCCTCTCAAGAAAGGGAAGTGATTATAAAGATGGGAATCATTGAAACCAACTGTGAATATAAAAAGTCTACAAATCACAGTGACTGTGAAGCTAAAGGCATTGTTATTGCTTTTCAAATGGCCAAATCTTTCTCAGAAAAATTGGCTTGCTCTTGCAACTCTTTCAACTTAACCTGAACCACTTATAAATTTGTCTTTTTTTTTAAAAAACTGAGGAATTGGAAATAGACTCTGTTGCCCAGGTCTCAATGGAAGACTTCCCTTTCTTGGAGGAGTACTGTTTGGGGTGTAAGAAAGAACTCAGCATCAGACAGAGTTCCTGTTCAAACTGTGCTTGTGGAGGTCTGTTTGGAGACTGAGCAGTATTTTGCAAGAGGAGGAGTTTGGACTGATTGCACAAAGTTACTGATTCTCAAGTCTTTTGCACTCTTGTAAGTCTGTAGTCAGTACCATTGCCAGTTGACGTCATCATCTTGGTGGTTGTGGTCCATGTGCTCAAAGTCAATTAAGGACACCTCACGAGGCAAGCATGGTGAGTGTGGACATCTAGAGGCAGATGTCTATGTTCCTTTGACTCAATAATCTAGACTGTTGAGTTCATGTCAGTTCTGCTGTGTGGTGATCTTGTTCATTAAAACAAAATATAAAACAAAAACTTGCCCCCACTTGTTTCAGAGATGACAGATCTCAGCTTTAAATACAAACTATGTGCCACTGGCTCCTGGTTTACATTTCTGGCTTGAATCTCTCACATGGACTCTGGACACATGTTATCAGTTGCTTCTCAACATCTCCATTTGGATATCTAGCAGGCATCTCAGTAACATGTAACATGTCCCACACTAAGCATGTAACTGGCTCTACCCAACTGCCCACCTACACCAGATTTACCTTCATCTGCCCCATCTCAGCAATGGCAATTCACTCTACTCTTGTCTTGGCTCAGGCCAAAAATCTTGGTCTCATTCTTTGTTTTGGTACCAGGGATTGAACTCAGGGGTACTTAACCACTGATCCTCAGCCCCAGCCTTTTTTTCATATTTTATTAGAGACAGAGTCACACTGAGTTGCTTAGGGCCTCAATAAGTTGCTGAGGTTGGCTTTGAACTCTCAATCCTCCTGCCTCAGCCTCCCAAGTCGCTGGGATTACAGGTATGCGCCACTGCACCCAGCTCTTTGTACCATTCTTGAGCCTCCCTTCTCTCACTCCACACATCAGATCTATGTTGGCTTTAGTCTCAAAATATACCCAGAATCTGCCCCTTCTCACCACCTTTAGCTGCCGATTTCCTGGTTGGCATCCCTTCATCACTTGCTTGAACCCTTGAAACTATCTCCTAACTGGTCCACTAGATCTGCGCCTTGTGTTGCCCACCCAAGCACAGTTCTAAAAGTGACCCTTTATAAAAATGAAAGTAAGATCATGTTGTTCCACTGCTCCAAACCCCCAGTGGTTTCCCCATCTCACTCAGAAGATAAGTCAACTCCTGTACCGCATTTCTATGGCTTCCTTAACAAAGTACCACCACCTCAGTGGCTTAAAGAAGCAGAAACTTATTCCCTCACAGCTCTGGAGGTGGGAAGTCTGGAGTCAAGGTGTCTTCAGGGTCATGAACCCTCTGGAAACTCCAAGGACAAGCACATTCCTGGCCTTCTCCAGCTTCTGGTGCCTGCTGGCATTCCTTGGCTTGTGGCCACACTCTCTGCTCCATCTTTAAATCACCTTATCTTCAGTGTGTCTGTCTTTAAGGATACATGTGACTGCATTTAGTATCCACTAGGACAAGCTCCTTTTTTCAAGATACTTAAAAGTATTTTCATCATGTAAGAGCATATTCACAGGGTCCAGGAATTAGGACATAGACATATTCAACTACTATTCAACCCCTAAAGGGCCCTACATGATCTATCTCCATCACTTCTCTGACTTCATATCCTGCTTCTTTTACCCTGTTCCTTCCTCTCCATATCTCATACAGACCAAGCTCATTCCTGCCACAGGGCCTTTACAACTTCAATCTTCTCTGCCAAAAAAAAAAAAAAAAAAAAGACAAAGTAGAAAGGGCCTTGCAGTTAGGCCCTTCTGATCTTAAGAGATGTCAAAGTACCTGCCAGGTGTGGTGGCACATGCCTGTAATCCCAGCAGCTCAGGAGGCTAAGGCAGGAGGATAGTGAGTTCAAAGCCAGCCTCAGCAAAAGCGAGGTGCTAAGCAACTCAGTGAGACCCTGTCTCTAAATAAAATTCAAAATAGGGCTGGGGATGTGACTCAGTGGTCAAGTGCCCCTGAGTTTAATACCTGGTACCCCCCTCACCCCAAAAAAGAGACGTCAAAGCACTCATGATTCTTACCTCCCTGTGTGCCCCTAATTTACTCTGAGCACATGGACCACAAACACCAAGATGATGAAATCAACTGGCAATACTATGGACTACACACTTACAAGAATGCAAAAGATTTGTGAGTGATTCAAGGCCACATGGCCCCCGAGGCCCAGGGCTCCATTTGGTCCTCTGCCCTACTTTAAGGAGAATTCCTATTAACCTGGGAGAGAAGCTGAACTGACTTCCAGAACATTGTCACACCAGTGTCAAGAAACATTACAAACAAAGTGTTGTTGGATAGCCAGAATGTCACCAAACTTTCAAGAAAAGATTGGACAAGTGTCTCTTCTTGGACCTGCTAATAAATACATGTGGCATATTTCCTCTGAGACTTGCTCTTTCCATTGAAACATGCCTCCTGATGGAGATATTTTATAGAAAGATCATGCACTTCTCATTTACTTCTAATCCTGAGATTTATACTCAAAGTCTGGCATTTGTGACAAGCCATAGGGGTCCCCACAATCTGGGAGATGGGGGGTGGTCCCCAGGGACAAGAATGAAACATAAGTAAACCCCATATCTGTGTACAGGACCCTTCACTTCTCCCTCAACACTCACTCCCTAAAGTATCTGCCACCAGGCCTTCAGTGATCATTTCTCTGTGGATTTGCCCAAACAATGATGCCAATCTCTGGAGCACAGATTCACTTTCCCACTAAGTGGTGGACATTTCCATGTGCTGCCATGAACCCGTTAGTCCCTACACTTATCAGACATTTTCGGGTAGTAAGTGTTCTAGATATGAACATGAGAAGTCTTGGGCTCTTCATGGATTCTGTGATTAGGTGAAGACATAAACTCAACACATCCAACACAGAGCTATCCTTTTTTTTTTTTAATCCCCATACTTATCCCTTCTTTTTAAATTAAAGATATCACCATCCTGAAACCTATTAAAATTTGCATCTTCAAAGTCACACCAGTTTCCTCTCTCTCTTCATCACCCCCAATTCATTTTCACCTTTCTGCCCTTGACCTGGTACTATATGCTAAACAAGAGCACAACAATATAATTGCACCAAATTTTTGTTGCCTTGAATAGAGTTTTGTCACACCTCTTAAAACTCCATCCTCACCAAACCTAATGTCTAATCGACAATTTGTAAAGTCCCCTTTCATGCAGATGGTTGCTGATAAAATTGTATTTGGTGCTTTTTCAACATTTGTCTTATATCTTTAAAACCTGTCACTTAATCGGAGTTCTCACATTGAGGGGTAAAATTTCCAAGTGTTCAGAAAAGTCTGAAAACTCCATTGTGTGGAAGACCAAAAGAAGCCAAGGGACATGGTCTGGTTTTTTAAGGCCAGATCCGAGGTGGGGAAAGAACCGTCTTTGCTGCTTCAAGCGAAGATGCTGATGGTGCTATTCAGAAAGGGACTCTCAGGGTTCCAGTGTTAAACAAACTCTCATAACAAAACCCTTCCAGCCAAAAGAGAAAGCTGATCTCCTGACCTAATCCGTGCCAGCAATACCACCTTCTTGCCTTCAGCCTGCTGCTGACGCTCAGTGACGCATCTCCCACCCCACTTGTGGGAGAGCCAATCGGTTCCCTTTGAATGAAATCTTTATTCAAATGTTTAAACACTCAAGGGACAAGACAGGGAGAGGACAAGAGAGGTATTTCAGAAACAAATGGAGACCGAATGCCAAGTTTCTGTTCAGGTTTTGGCCCCGTGAAGACGTCTCGATTCCATGTTTTTCATTAAGCTGGTTTGTTTGGCAAAATCCAATGATAAATACAAAACTCTGAGGTCAGTCTCACCTTACCCAGAAAGCTACAGCTGGGAAGCTCAGCTTTCTGTGGTTGGGAAACTTGGGAAGCCACTGATCTGCTGTTGACAACAGGAGGCAAAGATATGGGCCAGATAATTTTTTCTTTACCCGTGCACAAATCTAGGACTTTTCCCCCCTTAAAAAATCCAACACACAAGCAAAGCTTTGTTGACCCGTGGGTGTCAGTGGTCAGGTGGGGGAGGAGAAGGCAGGTGGTATGTTAGGCTAGAAGAGCACTCTGTGCTTAGTAGCTGTTAACAAGCGACAAAATGGACACTAGCCCCTCTCCCGTCTCTGACCATCAGCTACTCATGGGCAGTCATGCTCCTGGAAGGGTAGGACATTAGGGGAAGTGGGAGGGAGCTGGGGCCTTGCTGTCCCTCCCAGGGGGCAGACGTAGACTTCCTGGGACCCAGGTCCACGTGCTCAGTGTTACCTCTAAGTCGTACTTCCTTGTAGCTGCCTGTCTCCTAGTGGGCAAAACAAGACCATTTCCTTCCATGCTTTTTTCCTTGCTCCCTTCATGCAGAAAAAAAAAAAAGGAATAAAATCTCAAGGGGATCTCTTTTAGTGCTGCAAATTGGAAGATCAAGGTGAATGTTTAGTTCTGTGTCACCATCTGTGAAATCATAAAGGAAGTAGTTATGAAGTGCTCACTAAGTGCCAGGCCCTGCTCTGGGTGGTGACCTGCTCAACTACGTCTTAGAAAATGAGAGATCTTCTTATCATTCTAGTTTTTGTAGATGAGGAGACGGAGGCACAGAGAGACTAAGTAATTGGCCTAAAGTCACATAGCTGATAAAGAGCAGAGCTGGGATTTGAACCCAGGTGATCTGACTTCAGAGTCCCCCAACCACCCTCCTAGAGATCCAGCCTTTCCTAAGTAAACATATGTGAATGGCCAACAAGCCTGGTCAACACTTATCACCACCCTTCCCCACCATGACATCTGTTCCCATGGTTGAAGGGCAGCAGGTAGAAGCTACCTGGAAGAGCACACACAAGGAGAGGACATCAGCCTCATTAGTTCCTTGGACCAGGTCCTTCCAGGAATACAGGTCTCCATGATCCAGCATGCCAACCACCAACCCATCAGAGAGGCCCGACAGGGGCCTTAACATGGCACTGTCCTTGGGGGATACCTATTCTGATGAGAGAGAAGGGAAAGAGGCCCAGAGGCTTAGGGCAAGGGGGTAGAGACACCAGTACTGGGTCAAGTATGTGCGTCCATCCAGGGGCCCACCAAAGACATGCAGCTTGAATTCAGTTTGTGGACTAAAATAAAGAGTTTGATGATCCAGCAAAGCCAAAAGTTCTATCAGGTACTGGATTCGTCTGTTCTGACTATAACAGAACACCATAGATGCTATGGGGAGGCTTAATCAGAAAACAGGTATTTCTCACTATTCTGGAGGAGCTTAAGTCCAAGACCAAGGTGCCAGCAGATCTAGGGTTTGGTGAGGACCCTCTTTCTGGTTTATAGTCAGCTATCTTCTCTTCCTTCACATGGCAGAGAGTAGGGAGAGGAAGCGAGTCTTTTGTGTCTCTTCTCATAAATGCTAATCTTATCATGAGGTCCCAGGACCTAATTCCCTCCCCAAGGTTCCATCTCCAAACACCTTGACATTGGACATTAGGGTTTTATCATATGAATCTGAGGGGTCAATAAACATTCAGTCTAAAGCAGATGCCATTTTATAAGGTTTTTTTTCCAGCACTATTAAGAAATATGTGCCAAGTGAGAAGAAGAGGGAGGGAGAGACAGAGATGGAGAGACTGCCCAGGCCTGCACCAAGCCCAGAGAGTGCTCCCTCTCACCACTAAGCACCTCCAACCTTCAGGCAACCAGAAAGTTTAATTAATACCCAAACAGCTAATCTAATGTCCCTGTGTCACTAGGATGGATGGGTTATTTTGTTCATGACCATCTCTCCCATGTCCTTGCCTGAAGGGTAGCAGTACTCTGCTAGAATTGTGGAGTCCAGACTTCCCACTCCTTTATATAGCCAAAATCTGTCTGGATCTTCCTCCTGAAAAGTCCAACACGTCCATACTTCAAAGTGTATTTAGATTCTGATTAGACGAAGCAACTTCTGTTGAACCACAACAGAGATGACCACAGATTGTGATTACTAACAAAACAAACGTTCCAGAGTGAGCCAGGCTTGGTGGGGCACCCAGTAATCTCAGTAACTCAGGAGGCTAAAGCAGAAAGATTGAAAGTTTGAGGCCAGCCTGGATAACTAGAAAGGTACTAAGCAACTTAGTGAGAACTGTCTCAAAATAAAATTTAAAAAAGGCTGGAGATATAGCTCAGTGGTAGAGTACTTGCTTAGCATTTGCGAGGTCTTGAGTTACACCCCAATACTGCAAATAAATGGTCCCATAGTACAGATAATCCTAGGTTGAGACTAATTCAGAGATTTTCTAAATTACTCAAGAGGAACCTAAAAATATTATATTTTTATTTTTTAACTGAGGCACAATGCCTAAACTTTAAGAAATATATAATTTGTCAGCTGAAAAAAATCTCTTTATATTTAAATAACTATTTTCACCAAACCTTCAACTTTCAAACCCCTGTCTTATGTCTCTGAACCAAAGTCCATTGACCTTTTTCTCTTAGAATAATTGAGCTGTGGAACTGAAGTTATAAATTCCATCAAGTCCCAAGTCCAAGTTCCAAGTTGAAGTGTTAAGGTCTAATGTTGATATTTTGCTTTTTAAATCAACCAAGTCATAATTTGAAACAGTTGTTCACTGGCAATTCTGTTTTCTTACTTTTTTCCTGATCTTCAGATAACAGTTTCAATACTTAAAAGATTAAACATGGGTCAGACAGCTCAGCATTGTATTTAGGGCTCAGGAGTCAAGATGGTTAATAAAATCATGTATTAAAATTTCTTTTTTTTTTTTTTTTTAAAGAGAGAGTGAGAGAGAGAGGGGGACAGAGAGAGAGAGAGAGAGAATTTTAACATTTATTTATTTTTTCTTAGTTCTTGGCGGACACAACATCTTTGTTGGTATGTGGTGCTGCTGAGGATCGAACCCGGGCCGCACGCATGCTAGGCGAGCGCGCTACCGCTTGAGCCACATCCCCAGCCCCCCTAAAATTTCAATATGCATTAGAAAGAAAAGAAATTTTGGAGAAAAAAGAAAACTAAACTTTTCCAGCCAAATGACTGCTCCTTCTTTTGGTCCAGCCATTTGTTAATACCTGGTGCTGCAAATATTTGAGTAGGGGAAAGACATCAGCTGCCATCTAACTCCAGAAGCAAGCTCCAGCAAGTGGTTTCCCATATTCCTCATCTTCTCAATTGGCAGTAGGAAGTGCTCCAGCTTATAAAAGACATCTGATGTGTTGCTTTCATACCAAGTTTTTAAAAAAGAATTCATTTTTTTCTTTTTAGATATACATGACAGTAAAGTGTATTGTGACATATTATACATACATGGAGTATAACTTCCTATTCTCGTGATTGTACGAGATGTGGAGTTACATGGTCATATATAAAAATATGAACATAGGAAAATTATGTCCAATTCACTCTACTGTCTTTCATATTCCTATCCCTCCTCCTTTCCCTTCATTCCCCTTTGTTTAATCCAGTGAAATTTTATTCTTCCCTCCCTAACCTTATTGTGCATTTGTATCCACGTATCAGAGAGAACATTCAGCATTTAGTTTTTTGGAATTGGCTTCTTTCACTTAGCATGGTAGTCTCCAGTTCCACCCTTTTTTTGGCAAATGCCATAATTTTATTCTTCTCTATGGCTGAGTAATATTCCATTGTTTATATGTGCCACATGGTCTTTATTCATTCATCTGTTGAAGGGCATCTAGGTTGGTCCCATAGGTTAGCTATTGTGAATTGAGCTGCTATACACATTATGTGGCTGTGCTGATTTTAAGTCCTTTGGGTACAGACCAAGGAGTGGGATAGCTGGATCAAATGGTGGTTCCATTCCAAGTTTTCTAAGGAATCTCCATACTGCTTACCCCATAATGGTTGACCAATTCGCAGTCCCACAAATAATGTATGAGTGTGTCTTTCCCCCCACATCCTTGCCTACACTTATTGTTGTTTGTATTCTTGTATTCTTGGTAAATGCCATTCTGACTGGTGTGAGATGAAATATTAGAGTAGTCTTGATTTGTATTTCTCTAATTGCTAGAGATGTTGAACACTTTTTTTTCATATATTTGGTGATCAATTGTATTTCGTCTATAAAGTGCCTGTTCAATTCCTTTGTCTATTTATTGACTGGGTTATTTGTTTTTGTTTTTTTGATGTTAAGTTTTTTGAGTTCTCTATATATCCTGGAAATTAATGCTTTATCTAAAGTGCAGCTGGCAAAGATTTTCTCCCATTCTGTAGGCTCTATCTTCATGTTCTTGATTGTTTCCTTTGCTGCGAAGAAGCTTTTCAGTTTGAATTCTCTTATTTATTTATTTATTTTTGCCCCAATTATTGATTCTTGATTTTGCTTCTTGTGCTTTTGGAATCTCATTAAGCAACTCAATACCTAAATTAACATGATGGAGAGTTGGACCTGCTTTATCTTCTAGTAAGTCTAGGGTCTCTGGTCTATAAACTCTCTATAAACCTCTGCCTAGGTTTATACCAAGTTTTGATCATTAAGTAACCGAATCTTGCGATTTTCTAATTACAGGCATTGAGACTTGACCCTTGCTCTGTAGAGCAATTTAAAACGTATTCTTTCTACTGATAACAACCTGCTCCCAGAACTTCCAAGAAGTATAAACAAAAGACACTTTTTGATAGGCAGGTATTTAACATCATTTAAAATTTGAGAAAGTAGCAATGGCTTATAATGCTGGCAAATTTATTTAGGAGTGTTCTGTCAGCAAGTTCAATTTAAATGATTTTATAGATGATAAGAATTACAAAATGTAAGGATTATATTAATTAAAGAAAATTTCCAAGATACAAGTTTGAGAAAATAGGGCTTTCCAGCATGATGTGTGTTGTTTAGAAGTAAAAAAAGATGAAAAGGAGAACTGAAGAGTTACAACTATCTTAGATACAAAGCAATGAAAACAAAAAGTCAATGCCAGTTGTTTAGTATGCACCTGAGGTTACCCACCTCTAATCTCCAGCCAAGTGTGGGTTAGGTGGCCATCCTATGGGTTCCCTTGCTTCCCAAGAAGCCCTCTCACCCTGAGAGGTGATTCTCTGCTTATTGGCCTATCTCTTCTCCAGCACTGATAATTCAGTAAGGACAGCACTGAATGTGATTTATCTTGGGATCCCAGCACTCAGTTCCATGTATGAATCCATATTAATTTCATGAACAAATCAAAACTTATTTATATGCTAATGTGCAAAAAAATAGAAATGACTTAAGGGAAAAAATCTTTGACTAGATACAGAAGCATTCGTATTAGCCTCCTTTTCTTTAAACAATGGAAATTATTTTTTAAAAGTACATTCTCTAAAAGGAATATTCTCTTCTGATTTATGATAGGATTTTAAACAGCTGACTAAACATATAATATGTTAGCTAAACTTGGATAGAACTGAAAGCAGAGTAAATGTGATCAGTTTAAAAACCTAAAGGGAAATGAAATGTTCATTTCAGAAACTGTGGGTGTGGCCATCTTTCTCACACTTTGGTGTTATTGTAGGACACTCCAGTGGCTGGTTACAAAATCTTGATGGTCTGCTAAACATGGCTTGACCCAGGCTGATGTGAAATGTGCATTTAAGATACTTGAGCTTAAGAGATCCCTCTCCTTTGCAATGACAGGGAACCTTAAAATGATTTTCTCTCCTTTCCACTAACCATGTTCCCTATCTAAAATTTTAAAGCCTTTGGATTCTATCCTACAAAAATTCAAAAGCACAAGTGCACACGGATATTCACTGCAGCTCTATTTGTAATAGCTTTGGGTTGGAAGCAAGCCAAATGTCAATCAACAGGCAAGTGGTTGAATAAATTATGGTACATCCATAATCCAGAGGGGTATACATTCCTTAAAAAGAATGAGGTAGTTTTATAAATGCTACTTGCTTTATAATCATATTTCACTGTTCAAAACCCTCCAGACTTCCAGTTGCATGTGAGTAAAATTCAAACTCCTTCATCTGATCTAAAATGTCCTCTATGGAGTGATTGCACCTACCTTTCTGACCCCAAGGTCTGTACTTCCCCTCCACCATTTGGATTCAGCACAGCGACCTTCTCCATAAGCTTTTCCTTAGCCACGAAGGCATTCCTATCACAGGTCCTTTGCACTCACTGTTCTCTCAGCTGGGAGTGTTTTCCCCTAGATGGATGTTTCTTAGTTTTAATTACACATTAAAGCCATCTGTGTCCTGGGCTGCATCTCGAACCAATTAATTCAGAATCTCAGAGTGGACTCAGGCATCAGATTATTTTGGGTTTGGTTGCTCATTTATTTTAAACTCCCCAGGTGATTCTCTATACAGACCTGCTTGAAAACCAGGGTGGTTTCCAATGGTGGCTTCTCTCCAACATTCAAGGCACAGTTCAAATGTCATCTCCTCTGAGAACATACACTATTCACACTACTTTTAAAACTCAACATTTCATTTAATGGACAGAGTTTAGGTAAAGTATATGCAAAAGAAGAGTACAAACTGAAATTGAATTTGTAAATGTAACGATAAGTGTGAATAGCACATATTGAAAAGATAGCATTAAAAAAAAAACTAAAAAAAAAAAAAACAATTAAAAAGCAAGAAAAGAACCTGAATGGACATCTTGCCAAAGAAGACATACAATGGCCAACAGTGTATGAAAAGATGTTCAACATTCCTAATTATCAGGAAAGCACAACTCAAAACTACAATGAGATAGCATCTCATATATGTGAGAATGGCTATCATGAAAAAAGATAAGAGATAAAAAATGTTGGTGAAAGTGCAGAGGAAAAGGAACCCTGTACACTGTTAGTGGTGCAGCCATTATGGACAATGCTACGGAGGGTCCTCAATAAATTAAAAGTAGAACTCCCATATGACCTAGCAGTTCTGTTGCCAGGTATACACCCAAAGGAAATGGAATCATTACCTCATGAAGATATCTACACCTCCATGCTCATTGTAACTTCATTCACATAGCCTAGTTATAGAAACAACTAAAGTGTCTGGTGACAGGTGAATGGAGAAATACAACAAAATATTATTCAGTCTTTAAGTAGAACAAGATAACTGTCATTTGCAACAATAAGAATGAACCTGGAGAAAATTACGCTGAGTGAAATAAACCAGATGATACAGAAATAAAAATACTGCATAATCTCACTTATATGAGGAATGTAAAAAAATTAAAAATACAAAGGAATGAAGAGTTGAAAGGTAGTTACCAGAGGTGTGGAGGGAAGGAAATCAGGAGAAGTATGTCAAAGGGTATAAACTTGCAGTTAGGTAGGATGCATCAGTCTAGAGATCTGATGTATATAATTAGGACTATGGTTAATAACACTGCATGTAAACTGAAGATTTGCTAAGAGGGATTTTAGGAGCTCTTACCACATGTACAAAAATTAACTATGTGTAGTGATGGATATTTTACTTTCCTTAACTGTGGTACAATTTCAAGATTATATGTATATCAAAACATCATGTTGTACATCTTAAATAGAGGACAGCATAGCAATAGCAAGGCAGACAATTCAGAATTGGCTTTGCTCGCTTGCTAACTGTGATCTTATACCAGTTACTTCACATCTCTGAGCCTCTATAAAAAGAAGATATTGGTACTCATCTAAAGAAGGAACACATGAGACCATGAATGGTACATACTGAATCCTAATATGTTAGCTTTCCATTGCTGCAACAATACCTGAGGAAAACAACTTAAAAGAGGAAAGACTTATTTTGGCTCACAGTTTCAGAGGTTTCAGTCCAAGTTCAGCTGGCTCCATGGCTGTGGTCCTGTGGTGAGGCAGAACGTGACAGGGAAGAAGCCACGGTGGAACAGAGCTTCTCAGCTCATCACTACCAGAAAGCAGAGGCAGGGAGGGGATGGGGACAAGAAAAAGTCTTCCAGGGCCTGCTCCAAGTGACCTATTTCCTTGACTAGGCCTTACCACTTACAGGTTCCACCACCTCCCATTAATGTCATCCAATTATCAATCTACTGGTGAGGTCAGGGCCCTCATGATCCAATTACTTCCCCAAAGCCCACCTCTGAACATTGTTGCATTGGGGACAAAGTCCTCAACACATGAACCTTTGGAGGACATTCCAGAATCAAATCATAACAAGTAGGTAAACAGGATTCATTATTATTGAGTAATATGATTGTATGAAGTAATACATACTTCAGAAAGTCAAAGAAAATAGAAATATCAGGTATTTGGGGATCAGAGAGAGCTTCTCTGAGCAGGTAAAAGTTAGTGTTTTCCTTAAAGTAAAGCTGAGAGAACGGTGAAGGTTATGAGTGTCACCCATTCAGCAGTGTCTCAGGGGATCAGAACAGGACGAACAAAGGTTAGAGGCAGAATTTGTCAGTGTGTTCGGGGATGAGGGAGTTAAACAGGAGGAACCAGTTTTGAAAGAGAGCACAGTGATATGTCAGGATGGGAGAAACTTCTGTTTTCTATCATATGGCATCTTTTTAGCACTGCCATTTACCTGCATTAAATTATGTAGGAGAATAAGTCTCTGATTGGAAGCAGATCTGTCATGGGCAGAGGCAGAGGTGGGGGTGGTAGGAAACAGGTTTTGGAAGTCCACTCCTTCCAGTAGGAACTTGTGTGGTCTCCTGGAGACTGACTCTAGGGCCCAAGTTAGCCAAGCTTAGAGAAACAAGTGTAGAAGTTTTCCCAGGGACAGATCCCACATTTGTTCCAAGTGGCAGAATTTGGTGCATCCATGGGACAAAGCAACTACTCTTAGGGAGACACAGGTCTAACTGCAGGAGCCAGGTTCTTGGCAGGAAAAGACAGCACACCCAGTCAGGCAACTAAGGAACATCAAGGGACTTACTAGCAAAGGACAAGCAAGGTCCAGGAGAGCCAACTTTGCTAGGAATAGCAAAGGGAGGGTGGAGCATAAGAGGAAGCAAACTGTAGGATCCCAAGAGCTGTCTGACAGAAGCTGTCACTTTCTGCAGAGGAGGGTGACCAGTGCCAGCTCATGGCCAAGCAGGGAGTAGGCTGGCGAAGAAATACCCCATCCTCTCTCATCTGCCCTTTCCTGCAGGTGACTCTACTGATGGCCAAGTTCAAGCCAAAGCCAGAGGAAAAGGATGTCTATTGACATAGTAAATATGGGGCAGCCTCCTGGGATGTGGAGCAGGATGGAGAAGGACAGGGTCTGAAATATCCAGTACAGTAAAAAAATCTTACAGGATGACAAACTCACAGAAGGTACTGATTACCAACCTGTAGCCCCCTTAATTAGTATATATTAATTATATATAATAATATTAATATTATTAATACCCCTTAATAGATTCTTTTCATACCTCCCTTTGGAAACCCCATTCTCCTGAATGACTAATTGATCATCTAGCCTTGGACCTCCTGTTATCTATTGAGAAAATATATTTTACACATACGATATTCTTAAATTCCACAGAGAATTAAGATTTATGGCTTTACTTCTTATATCTAAAAGGATTGAATGAATCTCACTGGATATTTATATAACCCCAGAGTAAAGGAAGGCCTCCACAAAGCAAGACCTTTAAGGAAAAACCACAGAGGAGAAGATTGATAGTTTGTACCACATAAAAATGGGAAACTTCCATTTGACAAAAACCACCATGAAAAAAGTTGAAAAGACATCAAAAAATAATCAAAGTTCAAATAACGAAATATTATCATTTCAGCAAATTTCAATGAAAGGAGTACTGTCTAAATATATAAAGGCTTCACACAAATAGATAAGAACTGACTCAAACTTGAGGGAAATGTGGGGCTAAGAGGAAAACCAAACAAATAAGGAAAAACTTGTGAAAATAAAAGTAGACATATAGGCAAAGGGCATGAACAAGATTGATGAAAGAGGAAAATTAATTTGATAATAGCATACCAAAAAAATGTTTGCTCGATCCAAGAAATGCAACTATGAACAAGAAATTTTCTCCACCAAATTCACAAAGATTTCTAATGAGAGCACTCAATTTATTTATTTATTTATTTATTTTTTATATTTTCTTTTTTTTTATTGGTTGTTCACAACATTACAAAGCTCTTGACATATCATATTTCATACATTAGATTGAAGTGGGTTATGAACTCCCAATTTTACCCCAAATGCAGATTGCAGAATCACGTCGATTATACATCCACAATTTTACATAATGCCCAATTAGTAATTGTTGTATTCTGCTACCTTTCCTATCCCCTACTATCCCCCCTCCCCTCCCCTCCCTTCTTCTCTCTCTATCCCATCTACTGTAATTCATTACTCAATTTAGACAGAGATGCAATGAAAACCACTCTCATGAATTGCTTTCAGAAGCCTAAATTATTATAAACTTAAAAAAAGAGAAATTGACAGTTAAGCATTGAGAAAATTTCTTTCATCTCCTGAGACCCAACATCTTCACTTCCTTGAATCTATTCACTTTGCTGCTCAAAGATCGAAGTCTAAGCAGCTCAATGTGGCATTTATCTTTCAAGTTTCATCTCCCACATATCTTCAGCAGACATTTGTCACTCCATCAATGCAAAACTTATACTTAATGTGCCTCAAAGCATTTTTTGTTCATCTTTCTCTTTTAGGAAAGTCCTTTGCCACCTTGTTGGATAACTTTGTCACTCTTCTGGAATCAGTTGTGAGAGGATCTTCCCTGATCTTCCTCTATGTTGAATTAGTTTCTTTCTCCATGTTTTTAGAACACCCAGTAAATATTTATTATATATAAATTATGTATTTAATTACATATCGTTCTCCAACATCGTTCTCTTTATATTCCCTACACTGATAGTTTTCAATTGAGGGCAATTCTGTTCCTCCAGTGGACATTTGGCAATATTCAGAAACATTTTTGTTTTTACAACTAGGAGAAGGGAGGAGGTGGTACCATTACCTGGTGTGTAGAAGCCAAAGATGTTGCTAAATATTCTACAATGTACGGGACAGTTCTCCATGACAGAGTTATCCAGCTCCAAATGTCAGTAGTGCTGAGTTTGAGAAGCCCTGTTTTATACCTAGCTTCTGACTAGCTTGGAACATAAAAACACATATCCTCTTCCCAAAAACCCCATAAAATTATATACTGAAATGGAGAGAAATGAACTTTTAAAGTTCTTTAAACATATTGTGAGGAAAAGTTCTTCTTCCTCACAATATGTTTAACTGTTTAACAACAATTATGCCAGAAGGTTGCAGGGAAAGATGAAAAGGAACAATGTAGGAACAAGTGCCTGGTACAAAGCTGGTACTTAATCAATATTAGTTAATCCTAATGATGAAGTACAGAATTAAATCCCAGAATGGTTTGGTGCTGAAATGAGTCTTAAAGACTTTGCAGTCAAACTCCCCATTTCATAGCTAAAGAATCCCATCTATAAAGGCTAACGACCTTGTCAAATTGCTGGCCTCAGATCTGAGTTTCCAGTTTAGTGGGAAACCACAATTTACATGCATACATAAGAAAGAAAGTGTAAGCTGACTCTTCTAAAACAAGTAATTATCATTTTGGGTTTGGCTTGTAAATTTAGTTTTCATAGATATATATAAAACTTTCTTTAAAATAGTTAGAATACTAAAAGAACAATGATTCAATTGAATAGTTACCAGAAGTTACACAGGGGTTTATTTTTAAATCACATTTATGGCATTTATGCAAAAATAGGCAAATGTATTAAAATACAAAGTTAAACAAATAATATATTCTATGTACTGTAGGAGGTTTAGTCAGAATTAAGAATGACTACTTAAATAGTTTGTCCTAAACCACATGAATATCAACAGGCTTTCAGACATTTAGGCTAAAAATTAATTATTTCATAATGATTCAGTTCTTCTTCTTGTTCAATTGCTAGTACACACAATAAAATTTCTTAAGAAAATATAACTTAGAGCCACCATCCAATCTGAGATCTTAGAGTCTAACAAGTTATAGTTTTTAATATGAACACCCATATAACCAGAATTTAAACAAATTACAGCAAATAATTAAAAAATTTATATTTTAACATATACAGACTTTATTAGGTGTTCCTTATACGGTCATATGGTATTTTTAAAGAGTGAGCAATCATATAAAAGAAAATATGGTCATAACTGATTTAAGTAGTAAAATCCTGAAACTAAATAACATCTCATAATTCATTGCACAGCATATATTAGATTTCATTACATCAGTATATAGCTTAGTAGTAAATTCTCCTGGTGGCCATAAACCTCTAAGGTGTTGTCATCATGAAAAATGAAGGGGAGGGAGTTGGTGGGATACAAAATGGATAAATCTTCTATAATGTGGTGTACCTCAAGTTGTAAAGTTGTAGTACACCGCCACCTAGTGGCAGAATTTCAGTCATTGTTCTGATAAAGGGACTTTCTAATTCCAAGGTTTCATTCACCTTGTTCACCTAAGTAACTGTATTCCTTTCTGATGTTGTAGTTCCTAAAACATGCTGCCCATACAGGTAAACCCATCTGCTTTTCATCCACCAGGCTGTCAAGGATTTGATTATGACATTTTTTACATTCACCTAACTTTTTAATAAAATTTCAAGTACTTCAGTCAATTATTCCAAAGCTGCACAGAGGATGTCTATACATTTAAAAACACTATCCTAATTTGAATTTGGAAGAATTATTATTGTTATAGGAGTTGTGTGCTTTGCCCCAGCTTTTATTTCATTTTCGGATCTTTTAGAAACCCAGAAGTAATGCAAAGTTTAAAAGGGAGCCTGTAGGCACTGGGTGTGGTAGTACATGCCTGTAATCCCAGTGGCTGCTCTGTAGGCTGAGGCAGGAGGATTGGGAGAAACCAGCTTTAGCAATTTGCAAGGCCCTAAGTAACTTAGTGAGACCTTGTCTATAAATAAAATATTAAAAGGGCAGGGGATGTTGCTTAGTGGTTAAATGTCCATGGGTTCAATTTTGTGATACCAAAAAAATTAAAAATAAAATTCAAAAATAAAAGTGATTCCTTAAACAGCTACAAGAAATTGTTACCACAATCTACACTTTGCATTTTATTAAGATTATAGAATTTAAAAATAAGCACAGATGCTGCTAATGAAGGTTTTTTAGTTAACATTTTTGTACCACACATAGACAATCACATAAAATATTTAGGTCATGAAAACTTGGTTCAGAAATGTTATCAAATATTTCCAGGTATCATGGAATTAGGACCAAGGTCAGCACTGGGGGTGTCTGAGGCCCCAACAGGCTTTACTCTGCTTTCTACACCTTGGCAACATGAAGGTTGAAGTGTCACTAGGAGAAGTTTGAAAATACTGTCAATCTAAAAGGCAAAACAGTGAGACAATAAAGTCTTAGCCAGGCTTCATCTAAATGAAGCTGTCATACAGATCCAATGCCTCCTCTTCTCATCTCAGTTAATAGATATTTCATTCAAGGAGGTCAGATATCCAAGGGGATTAGACAGATGAAAAGTGAGAGTGTTTCATAGAAGATGAAAGAGAGTACCCCGGACCTTCACTACTGGTCAACTATTAGACTTGATGTCAGTCTGTTTTCTCAAATATTTTATTTTCCCCTCTCTTCATATAAAGAAATGAACCTGGGCTGGGGTAGTGGCTCAGCAGTAGAGTGCTCACCTAGCACATGCAAGGAGCTGGGTTCGATCCTCAGCACCACATAAAAATAAATAAAATAAAGGTATTGTGCCCAACTATAACTAAAAAAATATTTAAAAAAGAGAAATGAACCCTTTACAAAGCAACTACAGTGTGCCAAACTGTTCTAAGTGCTTGACTTAGAAAATGAAGTGAATAAATTTTCACAAAAGCCCTATAAAATAGGTTGTATCATTAGCCCCATTTTAGAGTTGAGGAAACAAGCATAAAGATTAAATCACATCCCTATACATTAAGTGAATGCATTGAATTGAAGATAAGTGGTCTGATCCACAATAAGCTCTCTTATTCTGTCTTCAGGATAACAGGCCAGTTTCAGACACTCCTACAGTGATTTTTCAAACAGGACAGTTTTGATAACACAAAGCCTTTTTTGGGGGTGCCTGGGGACAAATAGAAATTGAATCAAGGACTGCTTAATCACTGGGCCACATCCCCATTTCCTTATTAAAAATTTTTAAATTTTGAGACAGGGTCTTGTTAAGTTGCATAGGGCCTTGATAAATTGCTGAGGCTGTCTCAAACTTGCAATCCTCCTGAGTTTTTGTCATGTAGACAAAGGTAATCCCTAGCAGCTCAGGAGGCTGAGGCAAGGAGGATCTCCAGTTCAAAAACAGCCTCAGCAATTTAGCAAGGCCCTAAGCAATTTAGTAAGGCCCTAAGCAATTTGGTGAGACCCTATCTCCAGAATAAAAAGTAAAAAGGACATGGTTGAGTGCCTCAAAAAAAAAAAAAAAAGTAATCAAGCAATGTAGAATAGGCACAATTTGGTTTTAGGAGGAACTCTTGTTAAAGTCAGAGGCTGCTCTACTGTTCTGTCACATTTTGAGCAGACAAGAAGCCCCTCTTCATGGTAGACCTTAATCTTGGTCAGCTGCTTGATTCTCTGCCGGTGTTTCCCCTAGTCTTGCTTTAAATGTTAGCAGCACTTAAAAATCAATGATTTAAAAGAATAGATTTTATGGTGAGCAAAATCATTATCAAATGAGAATCTAAATCAGAATAAAGAGAATAAATAAGAACAATTTTCAGATTATGTATTCAAAATACAGTCTGAATATCTGAGAGGCTCCTAAGGAAAAAAATATTTTTTCCAGAGCTGGGCATCAAACCAAAGGCCTCACTCATGCCAGGCAAATACTCTAGTACAGAGCTACATCCCCAGCTCCCTTACAGAATTTAACAAGGCTTTCTAATATTTTAGCACAACTTTTTAAGATGCTCTTTATGATCATGTTGCAAAGGTCAAACATGTCTTTCATTTTTTTTTAAATTTTTTAAATATTTATCTTTTTTTAGTTCTTGGCGGACACAACATCTTTGTTGGTATGTGGTGCTGAGGATCGAACCCGGGCTGCACGCATGCCAGGGGAGCGCGCTACCGCTTGAGCCACATCCCCAGCCCTCAAACATGTCTTTCAAACATACCTCCTTTTGTAAAAAAAGTACCAACAGCACATTTTATGAATTTCAAACATAACACAAAATTTGTTTCTCATTCTATTGTCTTGTCCTTCACGGTAAGATTCCAATCAGATACCTTCCCTCACACAGCAGTGGATGTGGAACACTATACACCACAGTTCCTACCATTCCTTCCTAGCTCACTATGGTTTCCATGCTCTCACCTCTGAAGAAAGCACTTAAGAATTTAGGGGTGGAAATGAGGACAATGAATAATTCTAATGTATATTTTTAAAATTAGCCTATAATCTTAAAACTTTTAATGGACTAGTGCCCAAAATTTACAATATGCTTTACAACAATCGTTTAAATATAATTTCTTTGCATTTGTATATTTTTCTAGTATCTACTTTTCTAACCTACATTATTAGCACATGTAACTTAGATATACTCATATTAAGGTGTACACATAATCTATTTCTAATAGAAGGATGAAAAATAAATCTACTTGGAAAGCAGTGATTGAAGAGCTGTTTCTGTCTCCCTTCTTTCAGTCTCTTCTGAAGCTGAAAGCCATTCTGCTTGAGTACTCTTGTTTCTTGCCCCTTTCCATATCTGCCAAGTCAGGTCCTGATGCAGCCCTCAAGTACCTTTCAAGTTGAGAAACGCCATCTAAACAAGGTGATTCTGCTTGGTAGAATGTTATATCCTTCAGAAAACTAAGAGGTTATCCTAACAATGAGGGAAAGATTCAAGTGGCCTCTCTAATCTCCCAGAAGCAGTTGAACACTGACTTAAAATATCTTAAAAGTCTGGAAAGAATTGTGTCAGATAAGTGAATTCAGTACTTATCAGGCTAAGGTTAGAAGTCAAAAACTTCAATAATGATTATGATAGACATTTATTTAAAGTAACATATATGCACATGAAATAATTTTTAAATTGTATGTTTCAGATTTAACCGACTTCATAAAAATATGAGGACAACTGTTTCCACAGATTTCAACTACACGATCACTTCTTTCCCCATTCTTCTCTTTCTTTTCTTTCCCGAATAACCTCTTTGAGATATGGTTCAAGATAGAATTTATCCTAAAGAATGAGCAAAAGAAAAATATTATATTCTACCATCACATACTGACATATCCCAAATATTCAATAGGTCTTAAAAAACAAATAGGTCTTAAACATTAAAATTAACTACCTTTTATTTCAAAAAAATATATATCATTATATTAAGAAAATTTATTCTCAACCAGACTAAAAACTATCTACTTTTGAAAATGCAAAACCCCAATGCAATAAATTGCTTTAATAGAGTATGAGAGAGGGGTCCACCAGGAAAGAAAAAGAAATCAGTGTCTACAGGCTTTTGTCTCTTTTTAGTGCAGATCAAAGGGTGAGAATATGCTTTACAAGTCATTCCTGGGCATTAGAGGACCATTCTGCGGGCTTTATATGAACACCAAAATGTTTTCATCTGAGCAGGAAGCCAACTATAGAGGCAGAACAATGGCCTGGGAAGCAAAAGACTTGGATTCTATCCTAACTGTCTATATTAAGACCTATTTAGTGATTCTGGAAGTCACCTCACTTCTAGTCTCAATGTACTTTTCTCTAACGTGGAGCCAACACTTTCCCTGCTAACCTACCCGGGCTATTGAAAGGATATTTCTTTGATACAACTTTGAGAATTCTACAGTACTACAAAAATAAATGTCCTTCTTTTGTTTCTAATATTCCACCCTTAAAGGACAACACTGTTAGACACATAATAGCTGTTCCACCTCCTCATATTTTGTCCACTGCTCTTTAGGCAAGATCTGTTGCCTCATGGTCAGGTCCAGTGCTCTCTTAATGCGAAACATCCTGTCATTATAAAGGTTCTCAGGAAGCCTTCTTACGGCTTCTTTTACATCTTCATCCTCATATATCGTATCATCTCGCATTAACCCTATGGTAGAGAATAAAAGAGAGATTGAATATGCATTTCAAAAAGTAAGGATTTTTCTTTTTTGGGGGGTGTACAATATCTGTATGACATATCTTAAGACAGGTGAAATATCAAGAGTTTAAATCACTAGGTATGATGTTTTGAAACCTAAAGCATCTCAACCACATAATGAGTTATTTCTTGAAGCAATATATGGGCCTCTTACAAAAACCATTACAAATTACAATATTTCATCTAATCCAGTTCCAAAAATACTTCATATGTTTAGCTTTTCCTTGAACACATATCCATAAGCCACATCTCTACTTTCTTCTTTTTTTTTTTTTTTAGACAGAGAGAGAGAATTTTAATATTTATTTTTTAGTTCTCGGCAGACACAACATCTTTGTTTTTGTATGTGGTGCTGAGGAGCGAACCCGGGCTGCACACATGCCAGGCAAGCGTGCTACCGCTTGAGCCACATCCCCAGCCCAACATCTCTATTTTCTTATACTTCAAATCTGAGATCAAGATGTTAAAGAATCTTGAGCTGGAATTGTGGCTCAGTGGTAGAGCACTCACCTAGCATGTGTGAGGAATTGGATTCGATCCTCAGCACCACATAAAGATAAATAAATAAAGGTATTATGTCCATCTACAATTTAAAAATATATTTTTTAAAAAGATGTTAAAGAATCATAAAATGTCAGTGAACTAAAGACTCAGTAACATTTAATAATGCTTTCCACTAAGCTTTAATAGCAAAAGATGAAGTTCACAGCAAATTATAAAGTTCAAAAAAATGTTATGTCACATTGTAAAATATGATTCAATCTAAATTTTTGAAAAAAATATCTTTTTATTCAATGTTCACATGACTTAGATTTAAGTAGAATTGGGAGAGGGAAAATATAAGGAAAACGTTCTGCAACCATAAACTGTTTCCACCTCAAACATTTCATCCCTCTTCTCTCAAAAAGAACAAAAACCAATAAAGTGTAGTCTAATTTTAAAATTTTTTGATGTACACAGAAACAAAGTATTTTTGGAACCATAGTAAATCATACAAAAGCACTACTCTCAGAAAAAGGAAAAAAGAAAACAGAAGAAAGCACAAATACTCACCTAGTTTATTGAATCCTGCAGCATTATAATACCATTTTCGAATACCTTCCAGCCATCGGCCTGATGCTGCAACTGGTAATTATCACAGTTAGTTGCTTCAATTCATTTATACTCTATGAATACAGTGATAGATAAGCAATTGGTACTCCTACAGTTATTTTCTTACAAATATAAGAAGAAATTTCCTTTTAAAAGTTTATATTCTATACATGAATTGCTTATTTTATCTATGAATAAGAAGTGACTTCAGGTAAAAAAAATTTTGTATCAAGTCATGGGAGAAACAGGTAAACTCAAACAAAAGTGTACAAATGATCCATAGGTACATTATTGTCACTCCAGTCTAAGTCCAACATGCAGTGCCCTTATGTCCACCTACCACTAGAATTGAAGGGGCGGATACAGGAAAGGTATTGGAGGATTTCTGTCATTTTCCAGTTACAGAAATACTTTACATGAATAACTATAAAATTTTATTTTCAAAAGAAGTGGTATGAAAAGAAGGGTGATATTTCAGGTGTAAAGATTCCCATCTGCTAAAATTTTTAGTCGACATTACCATTATTTGACTTGGCTATCCTCTTTTAAAATATATGTCCTTCTGAAATAATTTTATACTGTTAGTAATTTAGACATTAATATGGATTAGAAAAATAAACCCATTTCCTCCTTTCAAGCAGTTAACTTTCCTTAAAGAGAATAAATATTTGACCATGGATAAGGAGAAATAGGTAATGTTAAAATTCTGTGGAGAACAAGGCTAAGCCTCACTGAGGTATTCCAGTAGGGGCCAAGGACACGACTGTGCCTGATATTTATCAGAGAGATATGGTATAGACAGGAAGTTAGAACAAGTTTAAACTTTCTTTTAAAATTTCTTCTAGAGTTAGGCCTTACTAAGGAAGAAGGGCAAATTCTCCTTTCATTATAACGCCACCAGGCCCTGAATCCTTAGTATGTTATGGAAAACATGGCTTTAACAAATCTCCTTGGTAATTAAGAGCTATGAAAAAATAAAAAGAAGCAGGCCTACAGAAGTGATTTTACTCAGAGTTAGCTACTAATAGGTACATGTGGTTCCCAAACAGCACAGAAGCAGAATGCCCTGAATTTTAGTAAGATTCCTTGAATATGTCATATCAATTAAATAATAAATTATTTTTTTTGAGAGAGAGAGAGAGACAGAGAATTTTTTTTTTTAATATTTATTTTTTAGTTTTCGGCGGACACAACATCTTTGTTTGTATCTGGTGCTGAGGATCGAACCCAGGCCGCACGCATGCCAGGCGAGCGCGCTACCGCTTGAGCCACATCCCCAGCCCAAATAATAAATTCTTATATGTCTTCTCCATTCCCTAAAAGCTTAATGTCATTTAGGTTAACAGATTTACCTGGTAATTTCTTTCATTAATGGTTTCACAATTGCTGGAAACAAGACAAGGACCAATATTTTAAAAACTATTCCAATTTACACCGCCAGAGGGCAGAGATTAGCAAAAAGAAAAAGGAAAAAAAAACATTATCTGAGGTTGCTTTAAATATTCCGAAAATTTCTGCATTATATTCTATAATAAATGTGTTTGCTTTTCAGTGTCTATAATAAATATATTTCTCCAAACCTACAGATCAAACTCACGTTCCAGATAAGCCAAGGTCAAACTGTAAACCTCGCTCAGCTACCTCTAATTGCCAGGGAGAAGCGCCAGGGGCGGAATAAGGAAGGGCTCCAATATCATTTCTTGCAGTAACTGCTGTCTTCTACCGACGTAAAATAGCAATAGTAGGACTGATCGAGACTATGCAATTGATGGGGCTTGGCTCATTAAGCACTCGGTTCACTTTCGCTGTCACCCACTAATTATCTCCTCGAGTCCTTAAACCTTTCCAGGGCTGAGGGGAAGGATGCCGAGCAGCGGCAGCCGCCGTTGCACCTTCAAAGAAGCAGGTCCTGTCCCAACCCCAAAGCAAGCAGGACCTGGAAAAGGGAAGCGCGTCTCTTTCGGTGGAATGGCGCCGCCACTTTCCTTTACGTCGTAAACCTGGCCATTTTGAGAGATCAGAAAAAGAACAAGTCGCTGCTAAAATAATGCTGAAAACCGCGGCTCCCACCAGAAACGACCTCAGTCACTTACCAGCAGGCCTTGACGCCATTTTGACCCGGGAGCAAAGCGCTGCCTTCTGGGTACGTCCTAGAGGACGCACCGGGCGCAGTGCGCAGGCGCCTTGTTCCTTTCCGCAGTCGACGGAAGAAGTCCGCGCAGGCGCAGTTCTGATGGACATCATTGGCACCTGCTGTGGCCCATTAAGCCGGTGATATCAATGGTATAAGCTCGGCGTTTTGCGTGCTCTTCCGAGACTTGTGACTTGATGAGAAGAACACTAGGCAAGGAGTTAGGAGACCCCGGATTTAGTGCAGGTTCTGCTGCTTACCAGCTATAAGAACTTGGGTGACGTCTTTCAGGTATACAGCACCTCGGCATGGGCTGGGGGATTGGATCCATTAGCCCAGAGGCTCTCCCTGAATGTTTTAAGTTTTTTTTTTTTTTTTAATAAAAAGCGGTGTAGTATTTGCTTATAACCTACACGCATCTTCTGTGTTCTTTATATCATCTCTTGATTATTTTTAATACTCAGCACAATGTAAATGCTATGTAAATAGTTGTGGTACTGCGTTATTTAGGGAATGACAAGAAAAAAGTCTATATATTCAATACAGATGCAATGTTTTTCATATATTTTTGATCCGTGGTGGACTGAATCCACAAGTGAGAAACCTTCGGAAATGGAGGATTGAATCCTCATTTAATTCTCAATCTATGATGAGAATGTGATTATCTTCTTTTAAAGAGAAGAAGGTGAGATTCAGAAAGATTGAATGGCTTGTCCTCTTTGACACTGCTAGGAAGAACGGAGATAAAATCTGAGAATCCAGATACAAATCCAAACCTCTTTAATTCTAGAGCCATAAGAGATACACTACTGTAATCAAGTAAGGAAATAAACCTTTCTGGTCTTCAGTTTCTCCAGCTGAAGTTCTACATCAAACCATTTTTAATGACAGGTTGGGTCAAAAAAGTTAAAACTATTACCAGGTCTGGTGGTGGTCACCTGTAATCCCAGCGACTTTGGAGGCCAAGGGAGGAGGATTGAAAGTTTAAGGCCACCTTGGAAAACTTGGTAAGACCCTGTCTCAAAATAAAAAAGGGCTTGAAATGTAGCTAAGTGGCACAGGGCCCCTGGGTTCAATCCCCAGCATCTCAAAAACAAGTTTTAAAAATATTAAATCTAAGAGAGATAGTAGGATTTGCATATAATTTAAAATAAAGAGGAGTAAATACATAGTTTTGTCCATTTTCAAGTTCTTAGCCTCAACATGTAAAGTCTGAGGCATAAAAATCTAGGACAGAAAACAATTGGTAGCATTAGCATGACTGATAGTTACTGGTGTGCTTCCACCATTACCAGATAATATCTTACTTTTTTTTCCCTTTCAGTTTTAAGCTGAAGTGTTATTTAATGATCTTAGTCACGAACCAATTCTAAAGTTATATTGCCTTCTTTGTCCTTCTGTCTCTGCTACCACAATTTCTTGTTATGACTTGGTTCTGTATGCAGGACTAAAAACTTACGAATGACTGATTCTAGCCTACATGAGCAATGTTCAAGTTTGAAAGATGAAGAAATGCAGTGCATTTGTACATTGGCACATTGTTTTACAAAGGCATAAAAATCTAGGGTCAAAAAACAATTGGTAGCATTAGCATGACTGAAGGAAGAGTTATTCCGTAAACTCTTCTGTATCCTTTAAGTTACAGCAGCTGGTTACAGGGTGCAAATGGCCAGAAAAGGAAGACCTATGTCAAGGGATCAGATACCCAGGATTGCACACTTCAGCTCCTCTAGGAATTAAGCCTTGAGCCTGTATGTTTCCAGGTAGGTTGTTATTGCTGATTCAAAAAGTATTTTAGGTTTCTTCCCTATTCATATAGGGTAGGGATTACACTTCTTTGTCTTTTTAAAAGTTAGGCATTGGGCTAAGGAACTGAACAGACACTTCACAGAAGATAAACAATTGATCAACAAATATATGAAAAAATGTCCAACATCACTAGCAATTAGAGGAATGTAAATCAAAACTAAGATTTCATTCCACTGCTGTCAGAATGTCAGTTATCAAGAATAAAAGCAACAACAAATGTTGGCAAGGACGTAGGGGAAAATGTACATTCATACACTGCTGGTGGGACTGCACATTGGTGCAACCATTATGAAAAGCAGTATGGAGATTCCTTAGAAAACTTGGAATGGAACCACCATTTGACCCAGCTATCCCACTCCTGTTTGTATCCAAAGGACTTAAAATCAGCAAATTACAGTGATGTGGCCACATCAATGTTTATAGTAGCTCAATTCAAAATAGCCAAACTATGGAAACAACAGATGCCCTTCAACAGATGAATGGATAAAGCAATGTGGAATATTACTCAGCCTTAAAGAATAAAATTATGGCATTTGCCAGTAAATGGATGAACCTGGAGAATATCATGCTAAGTGAGATAAGCCAGTCCTCCAAAACCAAAGGCCAAATGTTTTCTCTGATATGTGGGTGCTACTTCACAATAAGGGGAGGGGGCTAAGGAAAACTGGAGGTACTTTGCATTAGGCAGAGGGGAGTGAAGGGAAGGGAAGGGTATGAAGCATTGTAGAATGAACTGGACGTAAAATCACTCTGTGTACATATATGATTACATGACTGGTGTGATTCTACATCATGTACAGCCAGAAGACATTCAGGATACATTGACCTGTATAACCAAAATAACATGGAACACAGCCCTTGTGGTCCCAAGAGTGTGTATGAGAAGAAATGTGTATGATTTTTAAATCACTCGGGATTTTAGGAACATTTGTTACCGTAGCATAGCTAACCTAATCTGATATTGTTTAAAATGGCAAAATGAAGTTCTGTGGTGCAGGAAGACCAGGCAAGATAGTTCCATGTTGTTTTCCCAGCAGTACTTTCTTCATTGTTTCCTGTTTATTGACTTCATCTGTTGGAGAATACTCTGAAAGCACACATCTGTGTCACCTTTGCCACTGTGTTTTAGGACCTCAAATGTTTGCTGAGTGAATGAACAAAGTATCTTTACAGGAAGGACACTATACCTGATTCTGAACAATTACAAATTAGGTTTCTCAAGTTTCTTTCAAGACATCAGGCACACTACAAAATGCTTGTGCACATAACCCCCAAAGTTGGTGACTTTAAATCAATTTCTTCCAATTTTGAATCCAGCTACATATTTCTACATAGTTCATAGCTGCCTCACACATCTGGCATTTGGTTGGCATGTGTGGACCAAGGGGTTTGGCCAGGTATCTCTTTTTTTCTTTCCAACTCGCTTCTCCAGTAGAATGACTAGACCTCTTTAAATAATAGCACAAGGTTCCAAGCATACCCCAATATCCAAATGTTTATTAAGAATCTAATTGAGACCTGGGGTTGTGGCTCAGTGGTAGAGTGCTTGCCTAGCACATGTGAGGCCCAGGGTTTGATCCTCAGCACCACATAAAAATAAATAAATAAAAGGTTAACAACAACAACAAAAAAGAATCTACTTGATAATGTCCCATATGCCCCATGGGCCAAATCTCATTGGCTATTAAGAGAAGGAATTTCTCAAGAGTGAAAATAACAAGTACGGTTCATTGAGTACATCGATGTTAAAGTCTACCCAATCTGGTGATCCTAAGGCAGATAGTCATGGTGCCTTATTTTACAAATATAGAAGCAAAGACTCAGTGATAAAATCACTTGCCCAGGATAATACATGTGGTGAGGGTATTCATGTTATAGATCTGCTTGCTGGTAGTAAGTTAGTTTATTATGGCTGTTACTGTCTTACTGCCTCTCTTCCTCTTCAAACTTTCCTCCTTGTCCCTTTCCCTTTGCTGAATTTTAGTAGCCAATTACAGGCAATTTTGAATATCTGTGTTCAGCAAGACAACATTGTAGATAATCCAAAGTAGAATATGTTTGGAGCATTGAGTAGTAGTTATTAGATGGGTGGTGTATTATGCTCTAGAAACTCATAACATTTCAAAGGAAATAAAGCCACCTAAAGAAATGAAACCACTTGAAAAGATTTGTGAATGTTAGAGCAGGAAAACCTTCCACTGTTGCCATATTCATCAGAATGGCAAAGTTCCAGCATATAGTACTCTCACTTCACTTCTTTTCTCTAAGCTTATTAATTTTAGTTGAGGACATGGTTGAGCAAAATAAGAATTAAGTCAATAGTAACTTGTAAGAAAGTTCTACCAGAATGTATGTACCCAAATATATAATATCAAAAAAATTGTTTCTAATATAAATTGAGACCTAAGGCATTTATTTTAAAATATATTTTACTCATACATATGTTCATTTTACAACATTACATGTTAATATTGATCAAAAACTAAAGAGTTTTTAAGAATTTTTCAAAGTCCTGTAGAGAGGCTTTGGCAATCTCTTTACAAAATATTTCATCAGGAATAGATACTAATTTGTCCAAAGAGATGTAATTAGGTTTTGCTGGATCATACTGTGCTCTTCCCAAATAGGTAAGAAATAGGTGTCTTTCTTTGATTTTAAACAACCTTGTGTTAAATACCTGGAAAAAGAAAAATGTTTTAAAAACATTATACAATAAAAGTTGAAATTTCAAGTTTACTTAGCCAGATATTTTAATAGGTTAACAAATATACTGACCACATATTCACTAAATATGACTAATGCAACAAGACTTAAATTCTGTAGTTTCTGCTAAGAAATTATGACTAAATAGACTAGAGTTATAGCTCAGAGTACATGTTTAGCATATGAGAGGCTTGGGTTTGATCCCAAGCACCCCAATAAAATCATTAGATAAGGAATTATAATTAGAGGCTGGGGTTGTGGCTCAGTGGCACAGCACTTGTCTCACACATGTGAGGCACTGGGTTCGATCCTCAGCACCACATAAAAAAATAAATATGCAAAATAAAGATATTGTATCCATGTATAACTAAAAAATATTTTTAAAAGAAGAAATTATAATTAAAACAGGACTCAAAGCTAATAAGCAGAATAATAAATTAAGGGCTACACAGTGGGCAAAGAACATAGACTACTCCAGAGACAATCTATTAGAAGAGCAAACCCTCAGGCCTCATCCCAAAACTACATATTCCCAAAACTACCTCATCAGAAACCTTGAGAGCAGGGCTTAGAAATGTTTTAATAAGGCTTCAAGATAATTCCAATAAGTGATCAAGAGTTATGTTTGCAAAAAAAAAAAAAAAGTAAGATCTCCTAATCTGCAAAGCTTCCCTATTTTTTAAATTACTGCAATCAAAATGAAATTCATCTGATCTGATCAACTAGGGAAAGTATGTCTCCCTACCTCAGGTTAAAACTCCCAAGGAGTAGGGAGTGTGGAACCCACATTAAAAAGCAATAAGAAGCAGGCCAGGTCCCTACAGACCACTGCAAGAGAGGAAGGTGAAATGGGAAGTCTGGCCACACCTGTGCAAGAGGTCAAGACATCTGGGAGACTTCTGGAAAGACCCAGATGACCTATTAGTGTGAGTTCTGGAGCTCTCCTCTTGCTTGTACCAGACACAGTGATAATACTCGGCATGGCACATAACCTCGAGGCCTCTTTCCCAATGTTCAACTGGAAACAAAATAATAATAGTTGACTTGGATAGGACACTGTGCAAAACTGTTGAAACCTTGCTTTGAGAACAGTGACCAAAAATAGCACAGGGTGCTAACTCAGCATGGGGCTGGTATGCTTTTGGAACAATACATGTCCTTTTTTCTGTCTATGCAAAAACAAATGACATCCTGTTCTGCCCTCATTTTTGGTAACTTAATTTCCTATTACTACATTATTTTGCTAATGATGATGTGAGATACTTTAGTTTTAGTTTTTCCCAAGTATGGCTCCTAGGCAGTAACTCTTGGGCTTTAAAAATTATCATACAAGAGACAACACCACAAATGATTCTGAATCAATAATAGTCTGAACTATTTATATAGCTCATGATCAGCTATTGTTTACTTTTCCAATAACTCAAGGTTTCTTTATCACTAAATTTGAGGATGGAGAGTTGTTGACCACCAAGGACTACTTTGCCATTGTCACAAAAATTTTATGGTATATATGCCAACCAATTTCATCTTGTTAATGATGTATTAGTCTTAGGGATTAAAAAAAAAAAAAAAAGGTCCTCTAACCTGAGCATTACTGAAATTCAGTTGGGAGTGGATAGGCAGGTTTAAGGGGATCCTGAATATATAACCTCCTTCCTTCTTCCTTAGTGATTTAATGTTCATGACTCTGAAGCTGCTTTTGTTATCCTTTACCTTCTGTGACCTCTTCTTTAAGATGACTTAATTAACCAGTTATGAAGTTCTAATCCTTTCTCCATTTTAATTAATCATAAGATATATATGCCAACCACAACCATTATTGTATGAAATTAGTTTCATACCACTAAATTTTAAAACATTTGCCAAAATCTTAACAGTTTTACCAGGTCCCTCATAGCCTCTCAGTTAATATACTTCCCCATTTGACTTTTTGACTTTTCAGCAATACACCCAGACCTCAGGAACCTAAGAATCCCAATTTGGAAGCAACAGTTACATGACTGGGCTTTGAACAAATGATTGTGATGTACCTGTCAGTTTATAGTTTCCTCCACTTGGAAGGTTTCTCTCCCTCTGTTAAGTGCCACTCATTATTTGACTGAGGAACATCACTTCTCGAGTGGTGGCATACCTGGTAAAGTGTGTGATTTAAACTCCACTGACATAGTTCTAATCCTGCCCCTACTTGGTAACCTTGGGCAGGTTACTTAATCCCTTTATGCTTACTTTCTTCATTTGTAAAATAGGGATGAAAATAGCACTCATATGGTGGTTGTTATTATTATACTGAGTTGGTACAAGGAAAGCAGTAGAGATGGAGCTGGCACAGTAAGCACACAATAGCTCTTACTAGGATTCTTCTACTTCTACAATGAATAACTGCTCTACCAGACCTCTGCTTGAGAACCTAACATTATGTAAAACAATCATATTCTTAGAACCCTGTCTACCACACTACATTATAAGTTCCACAAGAATGCAAGCCAAATCTATTTTTATATCCTTAGTGCCCACATAGTGGATGCTCATTATATACTAAGTAAATGACTAAACCACTAGGGTTTAGAGGGGACAAAGGTTAGATTCTCTTATCATGATCTATTGTCACTGAATTACCCACTAACCCAGGGGAAACAAATTGTGACTGCTTTTCAGTTGAAAATTACTTACATTATAATTGCTCCATCAGCCAAATTCCAACAACTGTAGCTTTTAATACTTTTTGTTCAACAAATATTTATTGCATGCCTACTAAGTGCCAAGTGTAGTTCTAGATTTGGGGAGTCAGCCATGTGTGAATCAGACAAGTCTATGCCACTCCGGAGTTAAAAAAGAAGCAAAGTCTGATTAGTTCAGAAAATGTAACTATTGCTTTGGCATAATGACAAACTAGAACTATTTTATGCTTTGGTAGGAGAGCACTATGATATCACTTGTTAATTCATAGATTTAGACTGTGAATGAAAAGTTCATGTAGCACTGAAAGGATCTTTAAGGGAATTTAAGTGGAGAAAAACAAAGAAAAACACATTCTTCTCCCTGATTCCAACAGGAATGAGGAGTAGGTGGCAACCCAAGAGACACAGACAAATCACTAATTCTCTTTAGGAGATGCAGACCTCTGCCCTGCAGCTGTGAACTTCCCACAGCTACATGCCACCATGCACCTGGATGGTAGTAGCCCTGAATGCAACGCAAGGGCAGCTCTCAGAGTGAGCCATGAGCTGCATGCATTACCTGTGGGAACTTGACAATGATGTGGTGGGGAATGCTCATCACATTGTGAACATAATCAAAAGTCTCCGTAAGTTTCCTTTTATTTGCAGTTAGCATCTTTGGGATTTTGGTGATCATATGCTGAATTTCATTATGTTTAAAACCAAGTTCAAGACGATAAACCTATAGGAAAATTAATTTGTTATAAGTTGTAAATAGAAATAATTATTTTGGCACTACACTAAAGGACACATTGATTATTATCTCAAAATTTAAAATAATGACATTTTAAAATCTGGGGACAGATGTCAATGCCCTCAAGGGATTAGTGCTTACTACTTCTGGGGTAACCAGAATTTCAAACCCATCTCCTGAAAATGATGGGTGATCATCAAGAAGCAGCAGCATAATTATGAGATGGGATAACAGTGCACAAGGGAGGCCTGGACAGGATGGCTGCATGGGCTGGGTACAAATAGACCAGCATTAAGATTCCAAAGTGCTTTTGAGTTTTCATTCCCAAAGCACAATCATATACATGTTATTTAAAAACCTACATGTCCAAATTCCAAACAGAAGACAAAACTAAACACTCATACAGGGGTAGGTTCTCCATGTACTTTCACAGTGTCCAATGCTCCCCCACCAAGCCATCACTCTTAATATTCCTTACTTTATCCCCCTACCAGATTCTAAGCTCCACAAGCACAGACTACCTCCCTAGCACTGAGAACAAAACACTTTACTTATTTATTTTTGTTTATTGGTTCTTTTTAGTTACACATGACAGTAGAATGCATCTGATATAATTATATAAGCATGGAATATATATCTTATTCTAGTTAGGACCATTCTTGTGTATGTACATGATGGTGGGATTCACTATGATGTTTTCATATACGTACACAGGAAAATTATGTCAGATTCTTTCCATTGTCTTTCCTTTTCCTATCCTCCCTCACTTTTCAACATTCCTCATTGTTTAATCTACTGAACTTCTATTCTTCCCCTGCCATCCCCCTACCTCTTGTTGTGGATTAGCTCCCACAAGTCAGAGAAAACATTCAACCTTTGACTTTTGGAGACTTGCTTATTTCACTTAGTATGATGGTCTCCAGATCTACCCATTTACTGGCAAATGTCATAAACTCATTCTTCTTTATGACTCAGTAACACTCCATTGTGTGTACATACTACATTTTCTTTATCCAAGAATGAAACACTTCAGGACCTCAGAGAATAGGCCTTATATAATTTCAGACACTTCTACAGCTTTGTGTATTAACTCTTTGTTTGCCGTTGGCTTCATACTTTTCTTTTGGAGGAAAGACAATAAAGAATATCTGATATGTTCTGTGACAGAACTAGAGCTGGCAATTGGCACAGGTGTCAAGGATAGCAATGTGCTGCCCACTGCGCTGTTCATAAGTCTTTTAGATGCAGCCTCTCAAATGCCCTAAGACATAGAAAGAGTCACAATGGGCAAACAAGCATTTTCATAGATTGATAACACAGATTAGGAAATATAGACATAGCCTCTCATGCCAGGCAACAGAAGCAGTTTCCAGATACTACCAATAGGTACCAGTGTCTGCAAGATGACTTACACATGTAACATCTGATCAATATATGAAAATATCATTAAATGACACAAATTTCTTGCTAGATATTTTTATATTATATTTTATATATTTTATGTCTTTTTATAAATAAATTCTTTCAAAATCCAATTTTCTTTAAGATGACAATAGCAAAATGTATTCCCTTCGAAGGGCTTAAACACGTAAAGAAAGAAAATGATTTCTCAAAAGCTTTACACTGTCCTACCTTCATATTTTCTTTCACAGGTTCCAGACTTCCAGTTAGTAGCCTTGGAAGACGAACAACTAGATCTCTAGTCTATAATTAGAGACAAAACAATTTATTATTACTATATATGCACATTTAACTAGTTTGGAAAACTAAGGCATTAGAGGGAATAAGCTAAAATTTAAAAGATGAGCCAGCTGGAGAAATGATAGGTACCTCAGAAAAATATAATACTGTTTGAGGAAAAAACAAATATTGAAAACAAGCCTTAAAAATTCCAAGTTGATGGAATACTATAAAATGATGAAGCTTTATGTTTAAACTAGCAGGGTAATTCATTTTCTTAAAAAATACCAAGACTTTTTAGAATTCAGATGAGCCAGCATTTGTTAGAAACACGAGGTTTAACAGTTACTAAATGTCCTAACAAGAAAATGTACAAAGTCTCTTCATTCTTTACCTTCTTCACATTAAGTTCAAGTTCTTTTTGAAAAAATCCCAATCTGTTATCCAGTCTTTCCACTGAAAAATTCAGCAGAAATGGGGCATTTCTGACCATCTGTGCAATATCTGTCTTACTAAAATTTTTTGATTGTAGATAAGCCACCCTAGAAAAGTAAACAAAAATACATGTATATGGTAAACATTTACTAGCTTCACAATTATAAAGAAAAAATAAAGGATAAATAAATCATAGAAAAACAAAATAAAATAGAAAACATTCCTTAATAGAAAAATACAATAAAATAAAAAAAATTCTGTAATAATGATGTGAACATGGATAAAACTGAACATTTGTCCATAGGCTCTAGAATGATTTTCGTTTAGATTGAAAATAGAAAATAATCCTGTGTGGCTGAAGGAATACGGAAATCTTATTTTCTTTTAATTTTTTCATACTGGGGACTGAATGCAGGGGCACTTTACCACTGAACTTCATCTCCAGATCCTTTAAAATTTTTATTTATTTATTTATTTTGAGGGGACTACCAGGGATTGAACTGAGGGTACTCAACCACTGAATTTTAAAATCTACTCAATTTTAATAGATATTTTAATGCAATATCTATTAAAATTCCCAGCCCTATTTTTTATATTTTATTTAGAGACAGAGTCTTGCTGAGTTGCTTAGCACCTTGCTTTTTGAGGCTGGCTTTGAACTCGAAATCCTCCTGTCTCAGCCTCCGGTGCCACTGGGATTACAGGTGTGCACCAGTGTGCTGGGCGGAAAATAATTCTGAAATCCACTAATAGGTGTGGGAGGCCAACCTTACGGGTGACTGAGTTACACTCCCCAGCTGGGTGCTGAGGCGCTCAGTCACAGAAATGGGTGTGTCTTGCTACAGCCCCATGGGTGAAGCTATGCTCACCTGTTCCTTTGTAATATAACCCCTTGCCCTGTTTAGGATAGAATCTTGTGTGTGTCCCCTTCTCTTACTCTGCCCTTGGGTGTGGCCTACCCCGGTGTCAGTCAACCTGACAGTGGACATCATGAAGATAGACTCAGCCCCCTGAAACCTGACCCCTTGCCTCATTTGAATAGCTTCTCCTCAATAAAAGGAGTCAGCGCATGTGCGCTCTCTCTCTCTCTCTCTCTCTTTCTGCGGACCCTTAAGGTCAGAGGAGCCATCACAGCAACCCCAAAGAAAAGGGTATTTGTGTCTCTTGTGTGGTTATTTCGTGCAGCCCAGTTAGCCCAGTTTAACTAGAGTGACCCCTGAGCCTTTTAGTCGCGAGAACAGAAATCCAGCAAATAGGTAGATTCCTTTTTCATTTAATTTGATTTATTACATGGTAATAACAGAAAAACTAAGAACAGAAAAACACCAACTAAGAATATAAGAGATCTGGACCCCTGAAGAAAGGCTGCAACTGAGAAAAGATTTTTTTTTAATGTTAGCATATTTAACATACATTTTCATAAATAATTTTACTACAGTCTTTTTTTTTTGCAATTGAATTTTTTAAAAAATTTTTTTTGTAGTGGTAGATGGACAGAATGCCTTTATTTTATTTGATTATTTTTATGTGGTGCTGAGGATTGAACCCAGTGCCTCATTCATGCTAGGCAACTGCTCTGCTACTAAGCTACAGCCCCAGCCCACTACAGTCTTTTAATATGTATTTTGTTAACAACTCAGAAATGTTCCCAAGTTTCTGGGAACCCAAATATGGTAGTATAATATAAAAAGTTTAACTGACTTTTCAAAATCTAAAAATATAGTAAAGGGTAGTTTTATTATATGCCTAAATATATCAAGATGTTATCTTGTTTACTTGTTACAGAAAAATAAAAAATTCTATGAGCCAGATAAATTATCCACAATACATTTGAAGAAATATAGATTCAAAGAAGCTAAATAATTTGTCTTGGATCATCAAATAATCAATGCTAATAATACAAATTAGAATGTAACATGCCTACATCTAAAGCTTATGATGGTTCTGCACTAAACTTAATTACTTTAGTCAGCTGAATATTACTCCTTCAAAGTAGCTCCTTTGAGGCATGAGAGGAAACAATTGATAAATTTAATTATATGAAGAAATACTATAAAACAAAGTCAAAAAAATGACTGGGAAAAATATTTGCAAAATGCCTTAAAGAAAGAACAAATGTTTCTAACATATAAAAGAAATGTTTACAAGAAAGAAAAAAAGCCCAATTAAATAATGTTGCCAAGTGTGGCGGCACACACCTGAAATCAGTGACTTGGGAGGCTGAGGTAGGATTATAAATTGGTGGCCTGCCTAGGCAATTTAGCAAGACCCTGTTTCAAAAAAATAAAAAGGACTGGGATGTAGCTCAGTGGTACAGCACTTCTGGGTTCAATCACTGGCTCCAAAAAGAAAAAAGAAAAAAGAAAAAAATGGCAAAAGACAAATAATTTACAGAAAAGGAAATTTAAATAGGAATTCAACACATACAAAGTAATCTGTAACATGAAAAGTACTCCAACATTTGTTGTGTGTTTCCAAAATTAACAAAGAGGTATTATTTTTACTTGTAAGATGGAATCATAAAGTTGATAACACTGTTATTAGTGAGGATAACAGAGAAATTGGACTTCTATACTGGGGGAATATACACTGGAAAACAATTCAAATAAATGCAATATCTATTAAAATTACAAATGAATATATCCTTTGACCTCTCAATTCCACTTTTAGAAATGTATCTTACAGGTAATATTGGTGAAATGAGGTGTACAGGAATTGCTAAAGCATTGTGACAGGAAAGAACAGAAAGACCCTGGAGGTTTATAAGTAGGGTACTAAATAGATCTATAGTGTGGATTATTCTGGATTAAAGAATAGAAAGTGTGTAAGAAAGAAACATTTCCAAGATATAGTTAAGAAAAGTGGGGTGTAAAATAGTATGTATAATTGCTACCAATTATGTGTGTGTATGTGTGTGTGTGTGTGTGTGTGTGTGTGTGTGTTTATTCTTATATAGGACAGAATATTCCTAGAAGGTAGACACAAACCTGGATGGTAGTAGCTATTAATGAAGATAACAGAGAAATTGCACTTCTGTATACTACTGGGGGAATTATAAACTGGAAAACAACTCAGATAAATGCAATATCTATTAAAATTAATTGAGTCTTGGAAGGCCAAGGAGCAGAAGAAGGAGGGGAAATAGGATAACTTTCTTGGGGAAAGGGGGACGGGCAGCCATGTTGTGTCTGACTAAAATATTATTAAAACTGCTGTCAAGAAGTTTATTTTTCATCATATGTCCTTTTGAGTATATGGGGATATATTACCTATTAAAAAATTCTAAGTAATTAAGAAATGTTAAACAGTTCCATCTGATAGTCAGCCAGGTTTAGGAATCACTGATCAAACTATCTATATTAGAGAAGATTCCTTAGGTCTTATGAGAATGTGTGATCTTAAACGGGTAACTTAAGTTCCTTTAAAGTTTAAATTTCCTTCACAAAATTAAACATAGGGAAACATTATGACTCAATAGCCAACACTCTGGAGTTGTATTGAGTGGGTTTGAATTCCAGCTCTGTCACTTAAAATTAACTCTTTTAATCTTGGGCAAATTACTGAACCTTTCTGTGCCTACCATGTATAATAATGACAGTAAAAATCATGGTATAGTCTCTGAAAGAATCCCCATTGTGAGGTATTGATGTTTCTTTGGAGCAACTTCTGAGCAACAAGGCAAGCTTGTTGTCTAGTGGGGAGGCAATAAGTGTTCTGGCAGCCAGGGGAAGCAGCACTGGATGTAAGAGTTTCCTGGAATCACTTTCTGCCTCTTTACTGTGACAGCCTATCTGTATCACACTAGACTGTAAGCCACATGATGGGACAGGGGACAAGTTTTATGTCTGGAGTCCAGGCAATTGCCTTGACTATATAAGGGCTCAAGTTGTTTTGTGCAAGGATTATAGTTTTCTTTTGTTTGTTTTTCCTAATTCAGAGAAAAGGTTCGAGAAGGTATAAGAAACAGCAAACTTTCTGAAATGTAGGGAGGCTATTTTCCAGTGTGGAAAATAGTATGGGGGGGGCGGTGTCAAGATTAGTTGCAGGCTAACTAGGAGACTACTGGAGTATGAAATTATTGGTATGAAATAATTAGGAACTGAGGCAAAGTATTTCAAGTGGAGATTAAGAGAAACACACTAATTTGAGAGAAAATAAAGTAGAACCAATGGGCCTTGATAATTTGTTAGATGTGGATGACAAAAGAAGAGAAGTCAAAGTTAATACCAGCATTTCCTCAGCAACAAGTAAATAGTGCCCCCCATTTATTGAATCCTGGAACATGGACTGATTTAGATAAGAGTTGGGGGGAATTCAAACTGTTAACTTCAGGACAGGGACTTGTCTTATTCTGTGTGGTTCTTGATGCCTAGCAGGACCTTCACTCACAGATCAACACTGTCTCACTAAAGATTCTCTCAGTCAACAATTCTTTGAATGTTGAATGAAGTACAAAGTTGATTATTAAAGTGCTATTTAGGAGCTGGGACTGAGGCTCAGCCATAGTGTACTTGCCTGGCATGTGTGAGGCACTGGGTTCAATTCTTAGCATATAAATAAATAAAATAAAAGTCTATCAACAATTAAAAAAATAAAATAAAGTGATATTTAAAGAAGAAAGGAATAACCAAAATAGTTAACTTATGACATGATTAACAAAATTAGACAATAATTTGTCAGAATGTCAAATGTCTACTATTAAAAATTGGATATAGAAAAACCACACAAGATCATGTTTTCAGAACTAAGAGTACTCTCAGAAAATATAACTATTTGTTAATAGTCATTAAAAAACAACTTATACCAGTTTCTGAAGAGAAATAGTTAAGTACTGACTTAGCAATAGATGAAACAATGAAATAATAATAAGCAGTTGAATAAATAATTCAAATCAAAGAAAATCCATAACAAAAAAAATAACATTCATGCTCATTATCTCAGTAGATCCTATACAACAGAGACTTAAAAAATTTCTTACACATATATTTCCTCTATAGCCACTTCTTAGGTTATGTGAAAAATCATTCTAAAAGCCCTACCTGATCTTAAGATTTTCAAGGTCTTCAGAGAAAACAGCATAGTTTTTAGTCAGGAATGTTCCCAACTGGTTATCCTCTAAACCCAAATCCTTGAGAAACAGGAGTATTTGCTTAATGTCTTTTTCAAAATCCAGTCTTAGAAGAAGGTTGGCTGCATCCGGATGTTTTTCTATCTTGGACAAATCCACTCCTACAATAAATTATAAATACTGTTTGAAAACTATTTCTTAGTTTAGCTATTAAAGTTCATACATATAAGCATTAGAAATTACTGAGGAATAACCTATTCAAAGGAGAACTGAAATAAACAAAATAGAAACTTCTAAATATCTATAGCTAAACTGGTTACAGAAATAAAACAAATTAAAATGAATTATAGTATTATAATTCATTTATAATTTCTATGGCTTCTGGGATATGGTTTGAAAGATAGTTGGGATCCCTTTAATGATCTCCTTGGGAACTGCTCTACTGGTAAATTTGCAGGGTATAAACTCTATGAACAAATTGTTACTTTGAAATTTTAAAATAATTTCCTTAAGTAAAATTACTATTTAAAAAATATGCTCATGATCCCATCCCCTTCACAGGGGGAATAAAAATTACCCTATTTCTTACTCATCACTGGCATCTCCAGGTCTTTATGGCAGAGACAAGGACCTTAAAGGGGCTTACAAATGTCTGAGAATGTGTGCACACATACAATCCTCAAGCACTACAGAAAGCAGCAAGTACACAACCTTTAACCTTTATGTACCCTTCTTATCTTATATAATTTAAGTAAACAAGACAAGAAACATGAGAAAAAGTAAAAAAAGGGGGAGAAACCAAGGTGATATTTTAAAGCATTCTTCAGAGAATCAAAGAACGTGTAATTCAAAATTCTCATTAAAACTGAGGATTTCATTCTTTTTCCTTTTATCTGATTTTAAGAGATGAAAACGAAAGCCTCTCCCACATTTTTGAAATAAACATTTAGATAACATAAAACCTTAAGTTTAGACTCAAATTTCATAATATTGAAAATATTCCTTCAGATTAAAAATAACCCCAGAACTGATTTCTAGAGGCAACTTTACAGTATTACATATAAAAACAATGAAATAAAAACATTCTTTCTTTAATGGTAAATGTGATCAGAAAAGCAGACCTAAATATAATTCTAAATCCAAATTTCTTAATATTAAACACATAACCACAATTAGCAAAACAGTTTAAACAGAATACACACACACAAACACACACACATACACACACACACACACACACAAAATGAAGACTAGAAAACAGAATGGGATGAACTAAAGTAATTTACTGTAGGCTAATAATGGCATTTTATATCAATAAGAAAAACATTCATTAAAATATAATGGGACCAGGGCTGGAGCTATAGCTCAGAGGCAGAGCACTTGCCTCACTCATGTGAGGAGCTGGGTTAGATCCTCAGCACCACATACAAATGAGTAAAAAAAAAAAAAAAAAAAAAGGTCCATTGACAACTAAAAAAAAAAATATTTTTTAAAAAATATATAATATGGACCACTAACTATCTTGTAAAAAAATTAAAAATTCTTCTGTATCTTATGCAAAATTAATTCCATGTAGTTAAGAATCTAAAAGTATACTAACTACTGAAAGAAAACACAGAACTCAAAATACAGTATTGTTTAATTTCAAAAAAATATAAGATGCAGTGGCTTGGGAGGCTGAAGCAAGAGGATCATGAGTTCAAAGCCAGCCTCAGCAACTTAGTGAGGCCCTTAGCAACTCAGCAAGACCCTGTCTCTAAAAAATAAAATATATATAAAAAGGTAGGGTGGGGGTGGGGATGTGGGTCAGTGGTAAAATGCTCCTGGGTTCAATCCCTGGTATCAAGAAAAAAAAATATATATATATACATACATATGGAAGATATATGAATGGCTTTCTGTGTGACACATATTTGTTTGTTTGGAAAAAGGTCTGGAAAACTTAAAACATCTTAAACATCTCAGTAAGAATGATCACCATTGGGAAGTGAAATGAAGATGTAAAGAGGAAAGATCTATTTCTTGTAATATATGCATTTTTAACAACTAGATGTAATTCTTTTATAATTTTAAAATAATTTTAATAGACAATAAATCCAATTACTGGATGGATAAAGAAATAAGATGGAAACTGGTTCCAAATATCTGTGGGAGGAGGATTTTAAAAATAGCACAAAGGGCTTAGACTTCAAATTTAAGTAAATATTAGAGCTTTCATGTGTTGAAGTGCCTTGCTCAGCATGAGCTGTCACACCATGACTGTGTTAAAGCAGAAATCCTGAAAAGCTATTTTTTTTTTAATATCTGTATTTTGTTTATTTATTTTTATGTGGTGCTGGGATCAAACTCAGTGCCTCACATGTGCAAGGTAGGTGCTCTAAGCCCCAGCCCCTGAAAAGCTACTTTTTAATACCAATGGAGAAAAGAATCTCATCAGGATAGTACCTGCTCAGCCAGATCACTTGGTTTTACTCAAATTTCATTAACTTGAAAAAAACAGTCACTGAATGCCAGGACTTCTGCTAAGCACTGGGGATAAAAAATAAATGGGTAGTATTATGATCTAACCTGTAGATGGTCAGTCTAGTTGGGCTTTATTCTCATCAGTTCAGTAACTACAAATATACCATTGCATTTAGGTACAATAACCCGTATTTAGTTATCAGGGTCTGACAGGCAACAGATAGTGCCCTATAAAGTTCAAAAGAAAAGAACTTTAAGGAGGACTAATAGGGTGACATAGATGAAGGGAGATAGGAACACCGGAGGGCACTTCCAGCACCAGAGATCAGAGAGAGAGAGAAGCTATTAAGGAAGGACTGCTCAGAAGGAGCTGTTGTCATGGAGAAAGCAACTGGACCCAAAGAAGGGAGGAAAACACTCCCAGTAGGCCCTTCTAGTCTCCACACTGTAGGTGTCTCCCGCCAGGTGAAGCTGCCCAGAACCCAGCTGGCCCCCTGCTGTAGAGCTCTAGCACACAATGGCTGGCCACCTGGCATAAAGAACAAGCAGAAAAAGGCAGAAACAGCTCTGCAAAGCAAACAGAAGAATATTCAAAACCATGGTTTGGCAAAGCAATCATGGTTTTTCTAAGTTAATGTCCTTTAAATTAATTCTAAGACATGCTGTTGGATATTAGCATACAGAAGGAATGGTTAAAACATATTCCAAGGCTGTGATGTACTATAAATTGTGTAAAGGTAGGGACTGCATCTCAGGATTGTCTTGCATCACCATAGAGCTGCCATAGGCAAAGAGAGTTGTTTTGAAAAGAAAGGTAACTGGCTTTCTTGCTCATAGTAGATGTCATCTCTCACTTTTGAACTCTCTGGACACTTCATTATGTATATTTTGGGTGTAAAACAGATGTTTTATATATGTATATATGTATGTGTATATATATGTGTGTGTGTATATATATATATATATATACATATATCACATATATACACACACATATATATACACATGCTACTGAATAATTACCTAAAGCTATTAACATATTCACCATTACAAATATTCACCAATTTTTTATGTGACACAAAAACATTTAAAACCCACTCTTTCAGCAGTCTTCAAGTACACAGAACATTAACTATAGTTATCATGCTGCACTTTGGATCTGTAAAACTTATTCCTCCATTTCACTGAAACTTTGTAAGTTTTGACAGATATCTCCTTATACCTTCCTCTATTGCCTCCTTCTACCACCATTCTATTCTGCTACTATGTGTTTGGCTTTTTCTTTTAGTTCTCACATGTAAGTGAGATCATGTGGTATTTGTCTTTCTGTGTCTATCTTATTTAACTTAGAATAATGCTTTTCATCCACATTGTTGCCAATGGATTTCCTTCTTAAGAATGAATAATATGGGCTGGAGCTGGAGCTCAGTGGCAGAGTGCTTGCCTTGTACATATGAGGCACTAAGTTTGATCCTTAGCACCACATAAAAATAAATAAAATAAAGACATGCTGTCCACATACAACTTAAAAAAAAAAAAGATAGTATTCCATTGTGTATAGCATGTTTTCTTTATCTCTTCATTTACTGATGGACACTTATGTTGATTCATGAAAAACTTTATTTGTATCTCTGATCTCTGATATGAGTCTGACACATTACCTTTCATCCTTGTATTCCAGCTACTTTAAAGTATATGTCTTTAGATGTTTCTGAACACTTTAAGTTTCTTATGAACAAAGGCCATTCCTTATATATTTGGGTCACATTCAGCTAATTGAGCACAGGGACAGATGTGTCAACAATCATCACACATTACCATTAATGCTAGGTTCAAAAATAAGCAGGGAAGGAAGTGGGAGCTTAAAGGAGGACCCTTCTTCAGGGTCAAAGAAAACATTTTCAAGTTATTGGAATTTAAGCTAAGTTCTTCAGTTGTCAGAGCTGGCCAACCAAAAGAGGGAAGTATCAAGGGATAAAGTTGAAAAAGTAAGCAGGAGACAACCAGGAAGAGGTAATGGGAAAATCAGAATGTTACAATAAGAAGCTAGATTAAAAATAACTAAATTGAAGTTTTCAGTGAGGTGCCCTGGCCATTTCACTATCTATATCCAACTAGTCAACAAGCTAAGGTAGTTAGAGAATAAGCCAAAAGAGAAATTATCCAAATTAGGACATGAGCTCCAGGAGAAAAGTCAGGGAGTGACAGGGAAAACAGGCAATGGTGTGCCATGGATCTGATAATTACTCACTGGAAAAACTGTCCCGAAAGGTTATTGGAAGGTGTGGGAAAATTTAACACTAAGAGACAAAGAAAATTAATCAAATAAAAAACAAGGCAATTATTAACTCCAGGAAAAAGAAAAGTTATACAGGAAGGAAACAACAAATATACATTTGATTACAATGACTAATGATATATCTAAAAATTATAATGTAACACACCAAGACTAATGACATATCTAAAAATTATAATGTAACACACCAAGGGAATTTTAGAGAATATGGAAAAAAAATGTGTATATATAAAAGATCGACTGTTGTCTAAAATTGATGAAAAAAGAGATAGTATTATAAGCAACTGCTTTTAAAATGTGGAAGTTAAGTACAGTGATAAAAGTAGATACCTTCAGTAAATGGGATACAAGGTCAGTAAAGAGAAACAGAGCCTTTCACACTATTTAACTTTTGCTCATATGTTTATATACTACTTTGATAAAGATTTAAATGTTGAATAAGGTAAAATAAATAAATAAATAAATAAATAAATAAAACAAAACCCCAAAAGTATACTAAAGTATTTGTAGGGTACTCAAACTTACCTAAAAGCACTAACTTCTGCAGAGTCTCAGAATGATCTACATAGTCTCGAAGTGTGAATGAATCTGGAGGCAGTGGAGGGTGTGCAACAATCTGAACAGCCTCTTCTTCAGAAAGTGGATGCAATGGAGACAAGGGAGGCAAATCGTCCAGTTCTTTGAAGACAGGCATGTAGAAAGAGAAGCAAGTTAGTGCTTCAGACTATTTCTCCAAAGCCCACTTCTTCCTTGGTTTGTGTCGTTTGCTAGTTAAATCTTGAGATCATTTCAGAATTAATTGTTCAAGAAATCAAAAAATATTCTAAGTACCAAGAGGTAAGGTTATGACTATTTAGAAAGATCAACTACTGTTTTTCTCTAAGATAAGAAATTTGTTAGTAAGTTTCAAGGCACAAAACTTTTCTCCTCCACTTTTCAATGACAGGTAAAAGTGTTAAAAGGATCAACTGCCCTTCAAGTACATTTTGAGGAAGAGAATCAGTCTACCATAGCTTGTTAACTTGGCCAAAAGTACAACATATTCAACAGCCTGAATCTCATAGGTTAGTCATGACATTCTGAAAATTCTGCTTTGATGCAGTGCCCTCTTCTCCCAGTTATTCTCCAGTGCCTTTAAGATGATGTCTGTCTCTACCACCTGCAGTCTTTCTGGTCTAGCACTGATTCTACGGTGTGTGGTTTTGTGTGTGTGTGTATCTAAATATATATATTTTTAATAAAACAATATGTTAGACAATTGGGAATGTAATTTACCTTAAGCTAAGGAATCCAGACTGTGATCTCTTGTTCTGTTTCTCACTTTTTTAGCCACCTTCTCTCCTCCCTGTGTCCAGCTCTCTATCATTTTGTACATAATTGAATATTATTCCATATATGGTAAAATCTGAATTCCTAGAACAGGAGGCACTAGAAAGGAAGGACTGACTAAAAAAACACAAGGGAACTTTAGCAGTGATATAACTGTTCTATTTGATGACTGGTAGTTGTTATACAACTACATATATACATCAAAATTCAAAGAATCATATACCCCAAAAGATGGATTTTATTTGATACCAATTATACCCTAATAAATCTAATCTTGTTTTGTTTTTGTTTTTTTTAGTACTGGGATTGAACCCAGTGCTTGATGCATGCTGGGCAAGTGATCTCCACTGAATTATATTCTCTAGCTCTTATTTTAAATTTTGAGAGAGGATCTCTCAGAATTGCCCAGCTGGCCTCAAACTTGTGATCCTCTTAACTTAGCTTCCTGAAAAGGTGTGATTACAGGCATGTGTCATCATACCTGGTCCAAAAGAAAAAAAATTTAAATACTCTAAGTAATGAAACATTTAGAAAGCAAATGTAATATAAAAATACATATTATATAATCTATTTATATAAATATATATATATATATATAATCTATTTTATTTATATAAGATAATCTTATGCATACTAGTAAAATCAAAGTAAAAGAACAGTAAATAAATAGAGCTGGCATCGTTCCTTTTCCTGCCTGGTACAAAGTATGAATAGAAATGGCCTAGCAAAATGTAAACAAGTAGCTCCTTTAAACTACCAAGCAGGGAAAGTGGGACTTTTCTAAAAGTTGAGAATTACCTTCTAGAGTCAGGTCGGAGTCAAAGCAGGGCATCTTCTGTGTCTTCTCTGACTGCTCATTCACATAAGGAAGTAGAGTGCTTTGGGCAGAATTATTCTCTTGCCTATTTGAGTTGGTAGACTGGGAATTACTCCATAAGGAGGAAGTTCTGTAAGTCTTAAATCCCCACTGGAGAAAACAATTGTCAGAGGACATCTGAGGCCAAGCAGAAGAGCTTTGTAACCATGTTTTCCCTGGTCTTGGAAAACGTTTTGTGAGTTGTGTGGCATTAATGAAGTGGCTCGACTTAATTGAGTTGAACCATCTGAGTATCTGTTGGGCTGACAAGGTCATTTTTCCTAAAGTAATCTACAAAGGAAAACGATAACTATCAAAAGAGAAATTCAGTTTATTTAAATATTTTAAATTGTATTCAAACAACAAAAACATAAACTGGAAATTATTTTTTTTCCTAAATTAAAGGTGTTTAATTAAATTTGATTAGACTAAAGTAGTGAAATGTTTCTTATATATAGGAAAAGCCACAAACAACGCAGTCTTAGTTATAAGCTGAAAAATAGGATTTTCTGAAGTGGAATAATAAAGATAAGATTTACAATTTAACAGTAAAAAGCAAAATCAGTGGTGTAAGAAAATCATTAAAACAAAAATCTTTAAATGTTCAAATTATACATAACCAAATCATCTGTTAATCATTTTTTAAGAAGATAGTGAGGTAGTTAAGTGCTCTTGGAATATGGTTTGAAGGATATTTAAGAAGAACACTGCTAATCAAAATAATATTGAGGGATAGGGTCATAGATCAGTGATAGAATGCTTGCCTAGCATGTGTGAGACACTGGGTTTGATTCTCAGCACCACATATAAATAAATTAAGGTCCATCAAAAATTTTAAAAAATTAAAAAAATAACATTGAGTTATTCAAATGCATTTTATGTACATAGTCACAAAATAAACAGAAAGAAACCACTCTTGTCCTAAAGGAATCATCACAACATTATCATTGCAATATTGAACAGTGAAGGCTTTCTTGCTTCGTTCTTAGAGCTGAACTCTGTTGATTATTTCAAAGATGAAGCTGTTCTTAAAAGGGAAATTGAACAAAACTAGTTTTGTCAAATTCAGTTTCTCTGTAGAAAACAAGAAAAAGAATAGCCTTCAAAAGGAAAAGGTCAAAATAGCAAGCAAAACAAAGTGACAGAAACAAATAAGCAAGCAGACAGGCATAAATGTATATTTTGACTAAAAAAGTAGTTTTTAACAGGAAAGATTGTTGCTACCTTAAACTCCAGGAATATGAAATAATTTTACATTTAGCAGCTAATTAGAAAGACAAATTTTATGTAAAATAAGATAATCCATATAACACACAGCATGGAGCCCTGCATATGGGAAATGATTTATAAATGTTAACCATTATTATTTTTGACTAGTCAATCAAAAATAATTAATTCTGTGAATTAATTCCGGCACACAACTTTGTGCTTTGTTCATTTATGTTGTGGAATTCAGCTTGTTTTATGCTCTGCATTAGACTAAACACTTGAAAATCCAATTTCTTAGTAAACACTTGAAGATCCAATTTCTTGGAGATCTATAGTTTGTTGGAAGAGATTTATAAAAGTGAAAGTCTCAGTTTCATTCTGAAGTGATCTTAGGAAGTAAGTATTCCCAATAATTTTTGTTAAATTTTGGCAGGAAACAAGCCTCCAAATCTGTCTCTGCATCAGTCATAAAGGCACCAAATTGGGAGTCAGAAGACCAAGGTAGTTATGCTACCTTGACAAAATTAAGTTTCTTAAAGGGGTGTAAAAAAATGTTTAGCCCATGATGGTATACAATTATCATTACTCAAATAATTACTCAAATAACAATTTTTAAGGGTGGTAGAGATAGAACTCTACAACTGAGCTACACTCCCAGGGCCAAAATAGTATTTATTTATTTATTTGTAAAGGTTAAGGGTACAATAAAATGATCTTATGGTCTCTATCAGGTTTAACATTTTAAGTTTGTCCAACCTTGTTGTCCTACTTCAAAGCAAACCCATCCCCATCCCAAATTCACTCTTGTCTCTCTATAATCAAATTAATATCCCTTCCACATCTGGCAAGTTCACTTTTAAACTCCATCCACATTCATCAAAAGACCTTTGTGAATATAACTAATTTTTAACCTTCCATTTTTATTTGCAAAAGCATTATCTTTACATTACCACTTCTCTGCTATGTATACATCCTAACAATTCGTTTAGGATAGAAGGGTTGGGTCTTATCTCTGGATCCACCCTCCCAGTAACTATCCCCACCAGTCTTGCAGTGCTCCACTGTTTGTAGAACAGAAATGAATCAACCACAAGCAATGTCAACTCCAGGGCCTACACAGTATTCAAAAGCGGGTATGGCATTTGCAAATGTGTTCATAAGCTCTGTGAGGTTTCACAATTAAGTTTTCTAACACGGCCCTTAATCACGAAGATGGAAGAAAACACCCTAAAAAACTCCACTAATACATCGTACACTAGTTCTCAACTCGATGTCTACTTCGTTAGGTTTAGGAATAAGAACTGAAATAGTTGTTTTTTTTTTTTTTCAGAGTTCCAGATTTCTAACTCTGTAATTAATAAATGACTTCAGGAGATGAAAGGGGGACTAAGGGGTGGCTTCGTAATAAAGGGCCTCTCAAATAATGGTGTCGCCCTCTCTAGGCCTTTTTAAACCAGATTTCAGTTCCTCAAACCGAACTTCCGCAGGAAGCCACTTCACACGCTGGGCCTCCTCCGTCCTTCCAGGGCCACTACTAAAAAAACGTGTTTTGCGTTTCCAACTCTTGGGCCAGGGATACGTACCAAACCGAACCAATCTCCCTCCACCGAGCCACGGAGACTTAAAGGCCCTGAGGCTGGGGAGCGCCGCCTGGACGCGCGAGGCCGGGACCGGAGCCCCGCCGGGGACACGCCCACGGGGGTTCCTGCTTCACCTGTGGCGAGGCCTGAGCGTTGTCTGGTCCCGCGGTGACTGTCGGGCACGCCCGGCCGCCCGCCTGGTGCCGCCGCCCCGCAAGCCCGCCTGCCGGCCCGCAGGGCCCAGCCGCCGCGCTCCCCGACCCACGTGTGCTGCGGTCGGAGTGGGCGAGACCATCTGGAGGCTGCGCGGGGGGAAAGAGCGCTGAGAGCCTGGGAAAGAGCCTGCTGGGGACCACAGCTGCGATTCTCTCGCTCACTACTTTCCCTGATCTTCGCGCAGTGGCACTCTGAAGGCTCAGAGAGCGCTTAGAGATGCTACGGCCTGAAGGCCAGCTGGCGGCCGGCCGGCGGCACCCCCCTTCCCAGGTCGAATCGGCGGCGCCGCGACCCCGCCCTCCCGCGCCTGTCCTTCCCCCTGTTCCCAGCCTTTGCTGGGCGCCAGACCCGGCCCCGCCATCCGGCTGCTTGTCCGCTGCGGCTGGTCAACACTGCCGGGGTCCCAGCCTTCGCGGGCCGGGGCCGCCGGGACAGCGGCAGGACGGGGAGACGGGCCATGGCGTCCTGCGTGGGGAGCCGGACCCTGAGCAAGGATGATGTGAACTATAAAATGCATTTCCGGATGATCAACGAGCAGCAAGTGGAGGACATCACCATCGACTTCTTCTATCGGCCGCACACCATCACTCTGCTTAGCTTCACTATCGTCAGCCTCATGTACTTCGCCTTCACCAGGTGGGACGGGCTCGGCCTCGGCGGGGCGCGCCGGAGGGCGTGAGGTAGAGGCGAGAGGGAGGCGGTCGCCGGGAGGGTGGCCCGGTGTGGCTCGGGGTGAGGAAGCGGGCTGGCTGCTTCACGCACATACACTCGCAGACCCACCGCCTACACAGCTTCTTCACCCGCCCGGTGTCTCCACTGTACGTCCAGCCTACTACCCACACCTCACCTCTAAATACCACCTCTCCTGTACTGCGCCTCCGGCCACACCAAGAACACACGCCGGTCACCTAGCACAATCGGTCACCTAGCACAATCGTTCACCCCGCTACACACACACATTCAGCATCACTCCGCACACGTCACGACACTGGCGTCCTCCTCTGCAGCCCCTCCAGCCCCCGTCCGTTTTCAGCACACCGCATGAATCATCTCGAATGCACCACTTTCAGCACACACCACTATACACATAAAACATCCAACTGCACACCTCCTGCACGCACCATACACAGGCCCGGGACACAACCTAGATCCCTTCCCGTGTAATTCCTCCAGTATTCAGCACTATCCAGCACACATACCCCAAAAATGCACCACATGGTCTTTTGGGTGCAGCACCTTACATATGCACTGCACACACATCCTCTAGTGTTCAGTTCTCCCCGCCCCCTCCCAGCACCATCCATATCACAACACAAATTGCTGCTCTAGACAGCACAGCTATCATCTTTTATGCACATTGCTGCACACACACCAGCCCCACCATGCAGTGCACACCCTGCCCATTCCTCACCTGACATACATGCCTAAATGACATGTTGTCATGCAGTTATAATAATGTCTGGTGCCTTAATGTAAATGCTGTACGTGTTAAACAAATCACATAAGCCTTACACAACATAACACAACTCCCCCTGAAAACATACACACTCACATGCTCAAAAGCCCTTCTAATATCTGTTCACAGGAGCTGCCCACCCCAACTCTTGAACACCTATACCATGTGATTCTAGACTGCACCTGTGACTCCTGAGCTCCAACCAGGGAGCTAATTGGTGCCTGGTTCCTAATGGCACACATACCCTGGTTCCTATTTAAAACAATTTCTGTTTTCTGAGTGAAGCTCTTTAAAGAAAGGAAAGTCATGCTTGCAACACCATTAAAGATCTGAGGTTCAACCCAGAGTAGTGTTTTGGAACCAGACTGCTAGTTTCAAAACTGACTGTTTTTTTTTTTCCAATCTTTTTCTTTTTTTTTTTTTAAATTTTGTTCTGAGTGCCAGGGTC